>NC_083352.1:9112777-9421805 GCF_030254825.1 Meriones unguiculatus | reverse complement strand
AGGTAGGTAGCTGGGAATTTCTTGTAATGTGGAAGAGAATGCTGGGGCACAGCAAAGCAAACACAGCCTGGAAGTCAGGAGGCATGGCAGGCCTCCTGTGTCTCAGTTACTCTGGGCGATGATGACTCCTGGCACATGTGGCCCACAGCACCCTTCCTTAATCAGAAAGCAAACGTGGCTAAGGCCCGGGCTGAGATTGCCCATCTTTACAGGGCAAGGATCTGGGAAGACTGCATATGGTAAAATGGCCGCCGTGACTGAGGAGGCCCAAGGAACGTGCTCCAGTACGGATGAACGAGGGAATTGAAGGCCTTGGAGAATCCCGGGGGGGGGGAGGGGTAGACCTCTGCAGAGGAAAGGTCTGGTGAAAACTCTTCCAAACTGGCACAGCCCTCTGCTTCTCTTCATCCTTGAAGTGTGACTGATGCGTAGGACGGATGAGCCAAAAGAGGAGGTAATGAAAAGGGAGCTCTCAGGAGGCTCCTGGCACAGAGTCTGTGATCTGTGAATACTAGCAAAATCGGGGCAAAGGCTCCAAGGTGGAGACAAATGCCTTGGTGGCAGCAGGTAAGTCACCCAGCAGGGGCAACACCTGGCATTTCAGGCAAGGCAGGCAGGCAAGAACTTCTCTGCTAACCTACACTCCACATGTCATGGTTTTATAGTCATCGAAACTAACTAAACCCTTTAGGGAAAGAAACTGATTTTCTTTTATTTTTTCATTTCTAACTCAAAAGGAGTTGTCAGCTATTGTCAGCCAAGGGGAAGGAGTACTTTGGTGGATCTCACAGAGCACCTCAGTCTCCCCACAGCTTCGAGCCTGCAGCACAGTGGGAGTCCCAGCTGGGAGTGCAGGGTCAGCCCTAGAGCAGATGAGAGGCTCTCAGTGTGCCTGACACATGGACTGCTTAGAGCAGCCCTCTCCACAGGCGCATGAGGCTTCTTTCATAGCCCTGCAGCTCATAAGTACCGGCCGATGGGTGAAAACAAGCACTTTGGATGGATCCCTCTAACCAGGGGCCAGCTTTCTTGGGACCATAGACAGATAGGTCTGGATCTGTCACCAAGCTAGGGTGACAACTTCATTCCTTTAGGTCTTACCACCATCCTGAGCCTCTGGTGGCTGTTAATCATCTTATCTGGCAAGCAGTGTCCCTCAGTTAGAAGATCTGGGCTCAATGTTAATAACCTGGAGAGGGGGACTCGAGGCTGTTTCCAAGGGCAAAGCGGTTGCAGAAACAACCTTGACTAGAAAAAACCCTAGTAGGTTTAGGTTCCAATCATAAGGTGAACGTATTACCTGAGTACCGGGCAGAGCTATTTGATTCCCAGACAAATACAAACTAGTCAGGTAACCAAGCATTTTCCAGTGATTGTGATAACCTAGTATAACCTTCATATTAGTGTTTTCTTAACATAAAGTGAAACTAATTGACTTTGAGACAATGAATAAGGGCAAAGTGTAAAACCCTCAGAGGTCAACTAGAAGCACCAACCAGTCCCTGACTTCTGAACTGAGGCATATTTATGAGCTGTCTGTACAGCCACAGCAGAGACCAGTTTTAACTATGAGATACCACAAGTAATACAATAGAAGATCATTCTCAGTGGGCCCGGATCTGAACTTAGAAATGAGCAAAAGGAGGAAGACATCCCATTTCTGTCAGGGTGACTCCCAGTCACATGAAGAAGGGGAAGAGTCAATATTGGTCCATGGAAGAGTCAACGTTCCAGAGGAAGTTACCTCAATGTCTGAGGCTCTGAACACACCTGCCTGACAAGGACACCAGCCATAGTGAGCATGTGCTTTGGGGAGTTTGAAGGGCACGCTCTGTTCAGGAAGAGTTTCAGGTCACCCACGCAAAGCAAACCATCCACACACATCCCCTCCCCCATCTCATGTCTAAGTGGCACCTGGTGACTCCTCAGTTTGTAATGCAGACTTGGATACCCTTCTGCTCGCAATGACTTCTCCCACAGACTGCCTTAGACTTGTCCTACTTATGCCCTGCTTTACCATCCATTAAACAGTCTCTAAGCTCTGCTGTGCCTATGGCCATGTAGTTGAGAAGTGAAAGCCCCCACATGGGAAAGGTCCTGCTGTGTAACAGAACACAATAATGAAGAACAGATAGCATAAGGTTGGACCTACTATGCTCCTGATTAGCAGGTTCTAGTGGGTATAGAAAGACTATCACATTGAGACAGGGACCATACCCAGAAGCCAAATCTGGGCGAAGAAGGAAGATCGGGTATGTATGGTCTTTTTATTGGTTAAATAACACCCAACTGTTAAAAAAAAATGCATTTTGGCTGAGGAATCAATCTTCCACTGTAGCCTTGGTGGGCCAGTGTGTTCGCAGGCAACACACTTCTCATCCCAGATACGGCAAACAAGGCTCCATGCTGGGCCCCAGACATTAGTGCTCACATGTGCTGTGTGGCAAGCCCCCATGCTGCCAAGGCTCCACTTTCACTACTGCTCTCCAGTGGGCACGGGGCAGGCATGTGCAATGTTCCTCAAAGAGCAGTAGCAGGCGAGCTTCCTGCCCTTCTCTGTCCCTGGTTCTATCCCCTCTAAAGGACACCCAGACCATACACAGTCTACAGGATGGATCCCTAAGGTGAGGCTTCTCCTCAGTGTGAACTCATGCTTCCCAGTCACCCAATCAAACAGAAGGAGACCCAAACATTCACAGAGCCAAGACACCACACTTCTTAAAGTGCATCCTCATATAGCCCAGCTGATGTGGGCAGGGACTTGGGAACTACTCTTAGACTCAGTCCCAGATATGCAAAAGTCATGACAGAACAAACACAGAATTGGTCTCCAAGGACACCAGAAGTATGAACTCTACTGTCACTTTGCACACACTCTGCATACATTGATGTAAGAAATGACCCTGTGGTTCTTTCTCTGAAACTCCAACACATGTACAACATCTTGTACACATGTTTAATTAGAACTACCATTCACACTAAAGAACAAAACATGGGCAAAGAGATTGTTGTGCCGAAATAAGTTCCGATGTGGTTGCATTTCCTATGCCCACTTGTGAAAAGGCACTGCAAATTTGTAAATAAGGACCCAGCAATAACAGAGATGTATTAAGAGTTTTACATCCATGTTCCTCAAGCTCTCTCTAACCCACACCATTTATCTTACTCCAGAATAGTTTGAGGCTTAAGAGATCTGTGGTCACTCACTGGCCATCATCAGCCACTTAGCTGGGAAGTAGGTTAACTCCTCCCTCTTCAGAGCCAGCTTTGCTCTGAGACATTGCATGATGCCTGTGATGAGCACAGGAGTTGAGGGCATGCCTGCAAAGCCAAGGCTAGAAGCCCTCTGTCCCATGTGCTTGCTCAGTGTCTGCCTCCTTCCACTGAGAGGCAGGATTGCTGGAATATCGTGAACATCCAGAGGATAAGGGCACCTAGCTACTGCAGTCTCCACAGCTTCCCCTAGCCCACTGACACACAGACCTATCTGTTTGGGATGACTGCTCCCGGAACCACTGGCCTCAGAGCGCTTCTTCTGAGTCTTCTGCCTCAGCCTCAGGGGATGAGCTGGACCGGTCAGCTGGAACACACAAATGGGTCTTGGTGGGCCTGGGAGTCTGGTTTGACCAGTTCTGGGGGAATTTTAATGAGCGCTAAAGAGTAGAAGACACAACCTGGAATCCCGGGGTCTCCTCTCATATCTGGAATTGTATCCTTGGCTCTGCACAAGAGAGCTCACAGTGGTCTCCAAACAACAAGGTGTTGGGCTGCTGTGGACAGCCCTCTCTGATACTGGTTGTCTTTTATCCTTGGGAAACCCTGGCCTCCTATAAACAGTAATTGCCACTCCCAGGCCAACACATCCCAAGAAAGCCTGAGGAACCATTGTTTCCTCTGGTTTCCTGTGCGGCACATGGCTCTTCCTTCAGGGAAAAGGCAGGAAGACAGTTTAGAGTCAAGTAGCTTCTGCAAATCCTGGACTCTAGCACTCAACACAAAGGACCTGACAGAGTTCAGGGCAACAGAGCTTTAGAAAGACACATGGGCAGAGTGGACACACAGATATGGGCATAAACAGGATATAGACACACCATGCCATACCAATCTATATGACATGATATAGACAGGCGTACTGACCTGACCTTCATTACTAGTCTTATTCTCCGGAAAGGAAGGAGGAAGGGCAGAAAAAGAGAGAGGAAGGAAAGATTTTCATAAAATCAACTTTACCTGTTATTATTTGGCTGTGCACATTCATTCGTGGTACATTTTGAGCAAAAGTTATAAAGCTGGTTCCCTCAGAAAGGATTTAGAAAATCTGCAGCCAGTGAGCCTCATCAGATCCCCATCATGACGTTTTCAATTGTCAAAATGATTGATTATAGGGACACAGCCTGTTAGAGGCCCCTGCCGGCAGGTGAGGTCACCTCCGCGAGCCACCTGTGGGCTGAGTCACCTGCAAAGCAAAGAGGCTGACAGGAAAACATCTATTTTTGTAAAGTATCTTTTGTTTGTTTGTTGGCTCCAGTTTTCAAAGCCAAGAGGCATTTTAAAAAGAACACCCACTCTGATACATGCTCGGCAATGAGGCAATTCCACAGCTCCACTTTCTATCCTGAAACAGGACACGAACCTCCTTCCACAGGGGGTGAAACAGTTTTGCAACACGCTCAGAACAGGGAAGACACATAAACATTCACTCCTTGTCTTTCGTAGCAGAGACAGGATCTAAATGCTCTTACCCAATCCTATTCTCTCAGTCCAAATCCTTGCATATGCTGCTATCCATGATTTATTTATCAGACATCGGCATTCAGTCTCATTACCATCAAACCCGAGAACATATGAAAGATCTTTAAATCCCTCCTTTTCCAATTAGCCACAGAAGAAAGAAAACAGAACTCTGCTGAAAAGAGTACAAATAGAGATGCCAAGACCTAATAAAGATGTTAGCCCTGGCTGGCCAGGCTGTGAGCGCACCTGTGGGCATGCACTGCCTCTTCATTCTGCCTAGTGTCAACCACTGAGCACCTCTCTAGGGTTACCACAGTCCACATGGGATATAGGACACAGCCCTCACCAAGTCCACGTTAGACCAAAAAAATTTGCATATTCATTGCCATGGTAATCCTAAAGGTGTGTGCAGGAGAGCTACTAGTTCAGTCCCTCTCAACTCTTCAGGCCCTTTAGAGGGCCTGCTTGGTGCTGGGGCCATTCTGAGACTCAGGACAGAAAGTAGAGAAGGGAAAAAAAGTAAGCATGCTCCATTTCTCCCTCAAGGAGCTCATTGCATTAGGGAGAGAAGACAGGTATAGGGAGCAAGGAGGGAAGCAAACTAGAGGCAGCCAGACCTTTGATGAGTGCCTCAGCAATCGTGCCCATCTCACAGTGCCTTCTGTCTTTCTCTGCAAAGTGCCAACCTAAGTACACACGTGCGCACTGAGCTGCGGTTCTCACAGCAGTCCTGGCCTGCGGTCATCATTCACCCCTGCTCATATCAAAGATGGCGACTGAGGGACAGGGGATTTGAGAAATGGCTGTACCGATTGATCTCACAGTGGTGAAAGAACAGAGAAGCAGGGGGAAGGAAAGAATAGAGGATTCATGGGACGGTCCTAGTGCAGATGCCCCTTCCAGGCCCTTGCTTGCTCACATACAGCAAAGAAGGGCAACAGAAGATAATTCTTCTCCCTCCTAAATTTCTTCCTGTTGTACTTTAAGCTGAGGAAACAGTAATAAGTCTGTGGCTTCACCCTGAAGATACAGATAATATAAGATGGGGGTGGGGAGAATCCTTGCTCTTCTTCTCACTTACCACCCCAGGCTTGCTAAAGTATCATGCATGGCAGATGGCATGGAGGTCCCCTGGGACAGACAGATGAAAAGCTAGAGAAGTACCACTGCTCCAGAAGACAGGGGTACCTGACTTGATATTTCGGCAGTGACCTTTTGCAGATCTGCCAAGCAGGACCAGGGCTCTGCAATCAGCTACATGTCTCCTCTACTGTCTGGAAAGTGGGCTGAACTAGCAGTCTGTCACCTTGAAGGACAAGACTGAGGGCACTGGGAAGTATCATTAGAGGAAAAACTGGGGCTTGTTTAGGGAAGAACATCCAATGTATGTGAAGATGTGTTGGGGAGAATGAGCTACTTGGGTCTGTGTTAATATCCCCAGAGACATCTAGAGCAGGCTAGACCATGGGGAAGGACACTGCTGAGATAGAAAGACCATGGGTACTGACTGAAGCAGCTTCTAGACCCAGGCCATCCCCTTGTGGCTTATACCACCAGTTTTTTTTGCTGTTTGAAGCACGGTTTTTTTGTTCCTCTTATATTTCTCTTCCCAGGGATGAAGAGACTAGACAGAGCATATGTACACATCAGGAGAGCTGCCTCCTTCTCTGAGAGAGTTCCAATGACCTGCACACAGCATCCTGTGTGTGTGTATGTGTGTGTGTGTATGAGAGAGAGAGAGAGAGAGAGAGAGAGAGAGAGAGAGAGAGAGAGAGAGAGAGAGAGAGGAGGGAGCCAGCAAGAAGAAAATGCAAATCTAGTGTTTATCTTTGCACCAGGTCTGTGTTTAGAGTTCCCTGGAACTGCTCTCCATGCAAATGAAAGAAAGCTGCATTTGTAGACATGGGCTAACCAAGATGAGACAGGATCCAGCACAGCTGAAATCACCATAAGAAAAGGAGTTCAGAACCCAGACCCCCATAGAGAGACAGCCATGTGAGGACACAGGAAGTAGGCACCACCCACAGGCTTGGAAAAAGTGCCCAGCCACTCTCGCACCTTGGATGTCTGGAAAAATCCGTGCCCGTTGATTGAGCTCTCTGGTGTGAGGCAGTTGGCTGTAGCACCTTTAGATGACTCACCAACCCTGAAAACTGAGCCATGGATTCTGGAACTTTTTGGATCCTGGGTGTGAGGACTATAATGCTGCCCATGGAACCTTCTGGAGTTCCCACTGCGTGTGAGCTTTGAGTGGCAAGGTCTCCAAACCTAGGTTCTTATGCCATACCCAAGTACCACGCTTGGTGCTGTGTGTAGGCACGGAACTGGGTGTTACCAGTGAGGGGGCAGATAATCAGGGGGTAGACATTTGGGAAGTACGTAGACACAGTAACAGAAGAGATCCCTTGGCCATAAAGGGTACATCAGCCTTGGTTTTGGAAAGACACGGAAAGCCCATGAGTCCTGGGTAAAGATATTCCTGAAGGCTGAAAATTATGCCATGGGTTTCAGGGATGCATGAATAACCACCACTGCCCTGAGACTTGAGTGAGCAGACCCACTAGCTAGCGTGACAGCTGCATGGCATCAGGAACCTGAGTTCACTCATAACTATGGTAAATGCCCAGGGGGTATATGTTTAACTCTTTTCAATCAAAACTCTCCCCAGACAGGCTCACACTTCATAACTGAGGCCTGATATGAGGTTGTACCTCAGAAATGTTGACTAAGGTATATAAGGGGGTGGTTTTCTCCGTGTCTATTTCCACAGGGACCCCACAGGATGAGTGGAGGAGCCCAAGAGTTTGTGCAGGATTCCCAGGTGGTCTGTAGAACTCTGAACCCAGTGCTTGCAAAATTTTAATAAATAAATGAAAAATCTGTGCTCATAACAAGCACAAATTCCGAGGCTGGCATGGTCTCTATGTGCTGAGATGAAAAGGAAAGTTGAATTCAGACTGAAACAACCTACCCACCATTAAGGGCCCTACTCTTGTCTTTAAAGGCCACACTGTCCTCTGGCAATGCCACACATACAGCCCGCCCCCTTACCCACTGTGCCTCTATCACTGCTTCTTCCTTCTTCCTCTCTTGCCCATTTGTACGTGACTCACATCTGGACATGGGCTCAGTAAGTAGCTTGCTATTTCTGACCAAAATATGACATTTAAATAGAAATTCAATGTGATTACTTGTACAACTGTGTGATTTTCTGAATCATAGTAAGGAATGACCATATAAGTGCAAACCTTTTTAAAAGCCAAATGAGACATGCATTCTCAATCTCTTTGTTACAAGACAGAGACAGAGCATGGCTTCCAAGCACAGCAGCCCAGATTGCCTTCTCAAATGCTTCTTCTTAGTCACATGTGAATTCTCTTTCATGATGATTAGGTGGGTGAGCAGGGTTCCCCTGTCCTGTGTGGTCTCCAGCAAGGAGTTTTATCTAATTACAGGATCTAGGCTGCATTCCAAGCAAGGCTAGGCTTATTAAGTCACCAAGATGTGCTAATCCTTGAGTTTGTTGATCAGTGAATTCTATCAGACTGATAGTCAGATGTTTTCAATGGATTCTTAAAGACCTTTAATATCCAGAAGAGAATCCAAAACAGGAGGCCTTGGGTCCCCACTCCCACAGGAAACTGCTCTGCTCACTCATCCCTCCAGTCTGTATTATGCTGAATGAACAACTCCTACACTTTCCACATGGCCAGGCTCTTTCATTTTGCTTTGGAATACAAACTTCTTTCCCTAGAAACACGTTCAGCACGTAGCGTGCAGTTAATACACCTACCAGTAACAGGTGTGTGGTCAAGGAATCCTATTCTGTTCCAGAGGGAAGAACAGTATGAATGCTAACTCAAACCCTTCGTCCAGAATATTTCCTATCTCAATAATGCACACTCCAATGTTTTGTTGGTCTTCCCCTTCCTCCTCTTTTCCTTCTTCTCCTCCTTCTTAACTTTAGCAAATATTTTAAAGAATATTGGGAACCAGATATCTCAAAGATGAACACTTCCCTTCAATCCATGCCTCTGGATGCTACTCTCTGTCTAGCTCATCTCTCTCCTCCTTTCTTTTCCTGGTCCAGTTGTATCCAGGGAACTCTAGGCAGTTATGAGTCATCTAAGTCTACATTCTATGGACTTGGCCTGAGGTCCAGAAGACCTCATTCCTCCCATCTTCTTCCCTTGCCTCTAGTTAGTGCTGGTCAATCTCTGAAACCTCCTCCCCAGAAACTGGTACAGTTTTATTACTAACCAAGACACTCCTGCAGAATTATACCCTCCCCTCACTAGGTAGGAACATGGCCAGCCTGGGAATTCCCTGTAGTCTTATTCAGCTATATCCCCAACCCTTGGCCAGGATCTGAAACTAAGAGGTGACCATTGTCTGTACTGTGGAGTAATTAAGCACACAATGTTGATAATTCAGAAAGTAAGATGTTAGAATTCATTTCAAAATAAAGGGGAAAACATAAAAAAAAACTAACTAAAAAGGCTAAAGTTCTGAGGTCTTCATGGGTTCCCAGAGTAGCGTCTGGTTACACAAAGGTAGACATCAGAATGTTCGGGTGGCCTTAACGTCAGGTCCTGCACAAACTGTGGCTGCAGAAACTGAGTTGGACAGTGAGCTGGGAAGGATGTGACAAGTACAGAGCTCACTAAGATCTGATGTAGGAGTCTAAGCAGCAGCTCTGTGCCCTGCTACCCCCTATTTTTCCTGCTGGGCAAACATTTGTTCAGGGCACTGAGAGAAAAGTGACATGAGCATTTATATCTGAACCCCGTTGCCCCTCTGGGCTTGCAGCTCAGCGATGTGGAACTGCTCTGTCCTCTTGTGCCTTTTTATGGGTTCCTCCCTCACCCTACCCTCAGCTTCAGGAGAGATCCAGCCGAGTTGGCTGCATGGCTTTGTCTGCTGGGACACGAGATTGATTTTGCTCTGCTTGGCACGCTTGGATACTTGAGTTTGGAGACAGGTCAATGCCGTTAATAGCTGGAGGACATTCAGGCAGCAGCTTTTAGTTTAGTGAGAATTATTTTATATGGGTGAGCAAACTTCTAGAAGCTAAAGTCACTCATATCCCAGAGCAGTGGCCAAACCACTCCTAGGATGTCTACTCAATTGCCCGCTCTTTTGGCTGTCTCAACAAGGAAGCAGGTACATTCAAATGAGCTCCACAGACCCTTGTTGCTCCCACTCGGTGACCGGGAGCCCTTCAGAGACACAGGGCTTCAATATTCATCTCAACTAACCATGGGTTTTTCCATGTGCTCTGCTATTTCCCGACACCTAGTCCTCCATGGTGCAGTCCCTGGCTCACAATCACCATGGCGTTCCATCTAGCAACTTTGCTTAGTGACTAGACTGGTTCCCACTCAGATCTGAGAACTAATCTTGTCCATCTTTTCCATGGTCTTGCAAGGACAGTCCTAATGAGGAAACAGACTAGCCAGCAAAAGGAGGTACTATGGCTACTGAGGTGCCCTGCAGTGTTCCACTGAACCCTAAGACAGGGGTCTGAGACTCAGGGGAGGGTGAACCATGTTTGCATAGGGCTCAGATGGAGGAGCATGGCAGTCAGCGAGTAGTCCAGAAATGGCAGCATGAACAGGAGGTGCTGGCTGGGTGGTGGGGATGGAGAACTGCAAACACTACAGAAGAAGGGGCAGTGAGGCTGGCTGCACTTGCAGCCCAAAGCCTAGTCCTGGATGCAGTTCCACGGGGAGGTATGTCGCAGTGTAGACCTCCCTTAGTGGTGGTTTTGCTTTATTCCCTTCCAACTTCTCCCTTCTCTGGAACAAGCTTCCCTCACCCAGTAAGGAGGCACAGAGGGCCAAACAGCACTGGAGGCTACAGCCTGCAGAGCTGTGGTCCATGAGTGAGTGGGAAGCTGGTGCCAATGCCAGCCGATTTCAGCTGTACTGGACTCAGCAGGACATCGCCAACAGTGTTGGCTTTCTAAGCTGATAATGCAGGTGGAAGCATGCAGAGAGCTCTGTGGGGGCAGTTCTCTGTCCTGGGGCAGTGCTGAGGGGTGGAGAAAGTGCTTCAAGGTGCAGGACAACCAAGCCTCCCAGCTGGTAGCCTGGCTCTGTAAGGAGCCATTTCAGGGTTGCATGTGGTCTTTCCTTGGATCCCCATTGCCCCTTCTGCAGCAAGGATGAAAGTGTGTTGGCTGGCAGCCACTTCTACCTGCAGATGGATCTCGTTTGGCTCACTTCTGTATTCTAATTACTTGCCAACA
Source organism: Meriones unguiculatus (assembly GCF_030254825.1). Taxonomy (NCBI): domain Eukaryota; kingdom Metazoa; phylum Chordata; class Mammalia; order Rodentia; family Muridae; genus Meriones; species Meriones unguiculatus. The sequence goes on along the minus strand of NC_083352.1, from coordinate 9,410,821 downwards.
TTTACAAATGAGAAAATTTCACATTCAAACAGAAACGAGATTATTGGCTTCTTTTAAAGGTGGGGGATCAGGCAGCACTGTACCCCCTGCTCTGTAAGGCTACAGCACTGCATGCATGCGAGTGTGTGTGTGTGTGTGTGTGTGTGTGTGTGTGTGTACTGCCCACTACCCCCTAAGAATGCCAGAACAGCAAAGAAATATTTGAAAATCAAGGGGAAGGCAACATGGCAAGAGAAACCAGTTACATACTTTGAAATTGCACTAAACCAAGAAAAGCTTGGGAATTTGTGAGGCCATGCATCTCAAGCTAAAATAAATATCTGGAAGACATGCATGCTGGTGCTCAAAGCTAAAGTCTTAGCTTCCCTAATTAAAACATAAATCTGTGGAAAATCAATGTGAATACTTCGGTACTCAGCAGGGCCCCCTGTGAAGCACTTTCCAAGAAAGTGACATCAGTGTGTTCAGGAGAGAAGGAGAGGGGGAAAAGGAGAGAGAGGGAGGGATGGAAAAAGGGAGGGAGGGAGAGAGAATGACTCCAGGCTGTTTCAGTGGGGATTTGAGAGAGGCGAAGGTGTCAACAGCTCTGGGGGCACTGTGAGATGGGGAAGCTAGGAAGCTCCATGCAATGGCAGGATGCTGCAGGCTCCTCCCACTATTCTTCATCACTGCCCGAGACCACAACCGTCCTCTGGAGTTAAGATGTAAATAACACACTCAGAGAACTAGCCCAGCTTCCCCAAGGCTAGGCAGTAAAGGTAGGTAGATGGGAGCAAACCCTGCTGGTGCCATTAGGATTCAGAACTTAATGTGTGTTCTGTCTGTCCTGCTCCAAAGCTGTGCCCACTGAGGGGATAAAAATCACCTGTGCGGGGCTGTTTCTCATCTGCTCTCTCTGCCAGTGCAGGTACCACCGTATGCTCCTCAGAGAGGTCTCAATACACACCTATACACCTGCCTGTAGATAAGATTTCTCCCCTAATTCCTGGCTGCTTGCTTCTTCTAGACTTCATTCTCCCAGGATACGTGCCATGTCACTGCAGGACCCACCCTCCTTCTGCTTCTCCTGTGGTTTGGGAAACACACAGGGTCTACCACGCAAAGGAGAAGGGGATGTCTGTGACAAAGGAAGGAGGTGCCTGGCTGTGGTGCACATGCCAGGACAGAAATTCCTTCTCGAAGTCATGCATTGGTCATTTTGTCATTTTAGGATTATATTTACAGAGTCTGGAGAATACCCTGTCTTATGCCAGAGTTTAGGGTGGGAATGTAGTCGCTGATGGAGATGTCTTGAGGAGCTCAGACACCGCTGCATGACAAGGAGCAGGATGCAGGCTTGTGGAGCTGAGGAGCGAATAAGCAGCTGCTGGCAGCTTCCCGGTGGATTTCTGTTTCTTCTTAGACTATGTAGTGAGCCGAGGATAGAGCCAGCCAAATAATGATATAATTCACTTGATGCCATTCGCCTAAAATGATTATGGCCCAGCAGAAGTTGAAGTGTTTATGTATCCTACAACAACAGACAGCAGACTGCGGGTCTAGGTGTTCAAATGAATTCTGAAGATGATAACAGGAAAAATAGAGATAAAGTAATTTTAAAAGGCAATGCATATATTTCCATTTTCATAAATCACGGAGAACGATAAACACACATCCTGTGAACATGCCCTACAGTAGCGACGTCAGATGAATTTGGGTCATCTTAGAACTCCTAAGTCCCGTGTGGGAGAAGCTGACCCATGAAAAGTCAGCTGAGAGAATGGGGCCATGCTGCCCTTGGGAGTCACCTTGGGTGTGGGGTGCAGTGGGGACCAAACGCTGCAAGTTTTGAGCCAGGTGTAGGGAACAATACTGCCATGAATTTGTTTGATGAGGACAAGGGCTGGGGCAGCAGCCGCCACCACTCTGACAGTACTCTCTGTCCGTGGTGTTTCCTGCTTCCTGGTGACACCTTTTTGCCACCTTACAGTGTCCTGCACAGACCTGGAGTAGCATCTGGACACGGATCTTTCTGGCTCAGATAGCTGAGAGAGTGGTTCTGCAAGGGTCCAGGGGACCTTAGGCAGGATGAGCAGGAGTCCAGGCCACAGGGAGAAGGGCAGAGCTGCATCCTATAGCTATAAAGACATGACTACAAGATCCAGGAAGTTAAAAAATATACTCAAAATATTCCACTGAAAATTGCTTGAAAGAGGGTATTTGGGGGTGAATTTGTTAAAGTATATCCTACAGATGTATAAGAAAAAAAGGCCACAATGAGGCTTGTTCTCAGTACAATGAACACACTATATTATATAGATATATATGTATTACATTTTATATATTCTATATGTTGTATACACTATATAATATATGTGTGTATACATATACTGTATATATGTATATACATATATATATATATATATATGTATGCACACAAAATCACTCTTAAACAAAGCCACGAGCAGAGACCCTGAGACCCTCTGGGGCTCCAGAAAGCCATTAGAGATTTCAGTTCTACTCAGGTGCACAAAAGCATATAACCTGAAGGTCTCCAGTGCTTGGCACTTGGCCGAGCGTCTTCTAGAAGCCCGTGCTCACCTGCTGTGATGACAAAATGAGGCTGCAGTACCAGGTGCTCTGTGGGTAGCTCTCTACACTCTGGAGCAGATGGGTGTGTGAAGGACTGAGGCTCCAGAAGGACAGGGGCTGGGCATGTGGGGACATCCTGTCACATCTGGAGTTGCTTTGAGGGTCGTCAAAAGGGGCTGCTGCCTTATGCTATGAGAGCTGCATTCAGTCAAAGGGTAGGGTTTTCCTTTCAGCTATTTTGGAAAATGCACGAGGGCTCATAAAGGGAGCCTTCTGAGGAAACATGAGTGTCAGGGCACCTGGAGGCGCGGAGAGCTACTGTCACTACTGCAGCAGCCTCATTACTACCAATAACGGGAGGAGTGATGGTTACTGTGTGGTACAGGGCTCACCACGGTCACAGAAATCGGCCTAATAACAATAAGCTAAGGAACACCCTCCGGGAAACACTGCGTCTGGGGCTATGGGTGAATGAAGGTACGAGCGCTGGTAGATTTGACATAGATGAGCCTGGCTGTGACATCTGGGTCCGGAAGAGATGCCTGCTGGTGAACATCACTTCTCTGAGGACCAAATAATCTCTATGTGCCCTGAGAACCGTGTGTCCACACCTGAACATTGAGTCCCAAGGACCAAGCCTGACTGTATGTTGGCTTACCCTGAGTTTGTCAGTAATCATCTGCATCAGCTTCCTCTGGGGGTTCTTTGTGTTTATTTTCTGTGGATCATTTCCCTTAATGCCACTGGACCAGAGACTACAGACAGAATGGAAGCAATGGAAGGATAATTTTGCTTCTTTCATTGGATTCTAAGCAGCGTATTCTCTACCTTGCATGCTCCAGCTGTTTGCTGCACTCTCTGTCCTTATGCCAAGCCATTGCTCAGCAAGTTTGCTGAATGAGGAGTGGAGAATGAGGGAGGTTGAACCGAAAGTCACCCCTAAAGATAGGCTGCTTCCTCATCACAAGGACCAGGAATAGGGCCGTTTTCTGGCTGCTATCATCTACCGCATTTGCTGGTATGCTATTGGTGAACTGTCACAGTTCCTAGCATATCCTGGCAGCTGGGGCAGTTCTCTAGGTTTCTATTCCTGTGGGAGCTTCAAGGTGTATCTCATAGAAAAGGCAGGCAGGAAGGTGTAATCTTGGGTCAGCTCTTGGCTGGAGCAGGACAGAGGCAACAGAGTGTCTGAGACCTGACTGCTCAGCCTCTGAGCTCCATAACCCCAGCTCTTATGGTTTTGCATGGTTGCTTTGTTTCCCTTAAGGAATTTGTAGTGTGTGTGTGGTGGTGGGGGGATGTCTCAGGATCTTTTTGACTGTTCTGGCCTTTTGATGAGACCTGTGGAGCTATAAAATGGTAGCCCTGCCCTTCCTCCCTGAAAGAAGGGTGGGTATTCTGAATTTAATATGGCTTCAAAATCTAGGAAAAGATACTTTGTTTTACTGTCTGTAACACCTAAAATAAACTGCCTACAGGTGAATGTTCCAGCCATAACTGTCAGTCCTGTCCTGTGGAGAAGGGCCTCTCAGAAGGTAAAGAGTGTGAGCCATGTTGCCATGGAAGGTGAGGAAGTCAATGGGACACGGCAACAAACTAGCTGGTAGGTTCAGCTCTGCTATTACCATAGCCTCACGACACTGATAGATGACTACATGACAGTTAATTTTGAATGTCAGCTTGGCTGGTTTCAGAAGCATCTAGGACATCAGTGAATTATGCCTTTGAGTGTGTGTATGAAGGTATTTCTAAAGAAGATTAACTGAGAGGGGACCTGCCTGGAATGTGCGCAGTACTGTCTCATGGGCTAGACTCCTAGAGTGAAAAACAAGGGGAAAGGCAGCTGAGCATCACTTTTTCATGCATCTCCTGATGTGCCCCGCTGCCAACAAGCAGCCTCGTGCTCCTACTACCACAGTCATAGCCAATCCTACTACAAGCATTGCCATGCAGATTCTATCCACGTAAACCACGAACAAAACAAGCCCTTCCTCCTTAAGTTGCTTCTTGTATTTTCTTTTAATCATCAGAAAAATAACTACTACAGACTATGAAGACATAATCTGTGCCTTAACACAATGACCTTAAAACTACTCTCCCTGAGTGCCACACAGTGACCTCAATGCCACTGTTTCTGCCCTTGAGGAGTTATGGTGACCTTGGTTGTAAGGGAAAGAGGAGTGAAGAAGTAATGAATACAGAAATAAGGATCCCTGGTTTCTGTGGGGATGAAGGGCTGGATGGTGGGCAGAAGGGAAGAGGAAGCAGGACTGAGGTCCTCAGCCTTGACATTGTGGAGGAGGAAGCCAGGGCATGTGAAGCTGTTTCACACTTGTCCACACAGAACAGGCTGCTCTTACTCAGCGTGCATTGTTTGCCCATTAGACAAGTGCTTTTTAATAAGTGCTAAGGCTTGGCTCTGAAGTACTCCCCCAAAGTCTCCTATGCTGAAGGCTTGGTTCTCAGAGAGTGGACCCAGTCATGGAGAGGTGACTGCATCATGGGCCTTTGACCTCATCAATGGTCACATCGACCATACCCTGGTGACATTGTTGGGAGATAAGGCTAGTTCGAGGAAGCAGATCACTGAGGGCAAGTTTCAGAAGTGGCTCTTGTTTCTTGCCCACTCCTGTCTCTCTCTCCCTGCTCCCTGACCACCCTGAACTGAGGCATTTCATCTGCCACACACTCCATGATGCTCTGCCTCATCTCAGCCCAAAACCAGAGCAGAGCCAGTGGCCTGGGAGCAGAACCTCTGAAAGTGTGAGCCAAAATCAATCTTGTCTCCTTTGGTTTTGCCACAGTGATGAAAAGCAAATAGTTTAATTTGTTATGTTTTCTACAAAAGCAGACAAGTTTCCCTCAAATCTCAATATCTAGAGTCAGCCCATTAGTTTTTGGGTGCACAAAAAACAAAGGCTCTTTTTGTGTGTATAATACATGTCTTTGTATAAATGGGGCCTGCCACATGATGACATCACCTTTGTTTTACCCACTTAAAACATGATGCTGCGCATCCTTGTACAACATCACGTCCGTGCTGCACAGTCTTCCTTGTATAGCAGCTGTATCCCGGCTTTGCTTAGGCTGCTTTGAACCCATCGTGCTCACAGAGCGCCCGCGAAAGTGAAAGCAAGCTTCCAGGTGTTTTACACCTTCTGAGCCAGGTAAATAAGCATGTGATAGGCTTTTGAATCAAAACTGTCTCCCAGAGGCGGCATCTCCATTTCCCTGTCTATACACTGATGGATGTTAGGGTACACACAGTGAGTAAGCACTCTCCAGGCAAGATATCCTACTGTGAAATCAAGAAAGTATAGGTGCACTGGCAGTGTTTGATATTTAAATGATCTACAACCAAGGTGGCCTTGACAATCTTACAGGATATAACGAAAGGCACATCCAGAACGTCTGTAAGAAGACTCCACAGGCGCCTCCAGGCACAGTCTCGTAGAGTGGAGACTGGCAGGTGCCACCAGCTGAACACAGCCAGGTTCTCCGACCATGTTCAGAGGGTTGGGTCCACAGGCCACAACATCGATAAGCCATTCTCCAAGTTGGGCATTAACAGAATCTCATACTTTGCATCTCGATGGAGCCCATAACTTGTGTCCATGGCTGTACTCCTGACTCTCAGAGAAACCCAGGAATTTTCTTCCTGGAGTCATTGCATCTCTCCATGTTCTACTTCCTTCCTGTTGGACCATCATTGACATTGATGGCAAGGAATGTGCTCATTTAATTCACTGAACCTCTGAGGTAGGTATTGAAAGCATCATTATAATAGTCATTTTTTTTTTAGCTTTAGAAAAGTTAAACAACGTGCATGTGAAGTAACATGTCTGATACCACCAAATGTGCACGAATGCAAGTATGTAGAATCCATTGCCTCTCACACTGCAATATACAGACCAAAGAGGGCATGTGGAAGCCTGCAAAAGCCATTGGGAGTGTATTTATGCAATGTGCTGTGTTTCAGCTACAATTTTATTGCTAACAAGAAACATGTATTTTAAAACTAGTTTTGTAATTCATGGTCTATTTATTGAGGTGGTTTATCATTTTTAAGTGTTTAAAACAGAAAAAAAAAGTCACCCAGAGAAACAGAAGAAATATCAAAAGCTATTATCAAGGAAGGGAGAGGTACTTTTATCTTCAAGTGGAGTGAAATGGTTCATATTTTGAGCTAATATCTTTATATTTCAGCAGCATGGCAAATGAGGGAACAGTGAGCTCTCTACAGTGGGTGGACGAAATCTATAAATGTATTGGTAGAGGGACACAGAAGGCCTCACACTTCCCTCTGAGAGGGCTTGGACCTATACCTACCTCCCAGCCAAGGGCACAGCTGCAACCTTCTAACTGTGCCATATAACACACAGTCATCCCCCTGTTCCACCAATGATACCTTATAAGACCCTTGGGGCCTGAAACCATACAAAGTCTCAAATCCCATGGACATGGTTTTTCCATGTGTAAACACCCATGAGAACTTCAGATCATGATGTGGGCACAGTAAGAGGTCAGCAACAAAGGCTTTAGTTTGGGTACCTAAAGCTTCAGAAAGTGTTAACATAAAATACCTTGATCCCACTGAGATTCTCTGTCTTAAAAGGACATCAAAACTCAATGATGGCTCTGGACTGTGTGGTTGGATTGCCTGATTCATAACAACAGACTTTGCAAAGGACCAGGTCATAGCACCTGGCTTCTTATTCCTCTGAAATAGCAACCATTTCCATCAAATTCTAGAGCAGATGAAGATGACAGTAGAAGGGCAAGCACTTCTACGATAGATGCCTTGGGAGTCCGAGCCACCATAATCAAAACAGCTCCTGGGAAGTGAGCACTGACCACATGTCTGTGCAAACATACAGCTATTTCCTGAGTCACACTGTTGCAGCCCCATGGCACCAGAGGACCAAGCAAGATGCAGCTGCACTCTTCAGATGAGGAGGCTGAGGGAGGGTGCATGTTAACCACTCTCTCAAGATCAAGAAGCTGCCGTCTCCTGAGTGGTAGACTTTCAACCAGATCCATGTCAGACTAAAAGGCAGCTTTCCAAAGGACAGACACTGGAACTCTCTGGAAGCTGTACAGTTGGTAGCTGGACATTAACAGCATGAAAGGGACATGAAGTCTGGTATCTAAAGACTAAGAATGAAGGCCTGCTGTCCTGAAGACCCCTGCATTCTCCAGTGGGGATACATATGAGAAGCTGCACAGAGGAGACAGGCCTGGACGCTGTAGGAGCAAAAATTCTCCACAAGAATCTGAGTCTAATGTAGAATGCCCAACATCTTTTTCCATTAGTAAGAAAATGAACACAAAACACTGTGCCCTTGCACTGTAGCATCATCCATCACCTGAAGCCACCGAAGGGCTGTGCTCTTAGAAGACAGCGGGCTCATATTCTCACAGCTCACCTTCTCATCTCATCATGCTGCCTCTTCTTCCTTTTAGTAACAGAAGTGAAGATCTTGACCCCTGGGTCCAGGTCCTGGAATGGAGCTGGGAACTCATAAAATAGACAGTTTCTGTTGACTGTCATATGATCTACTGGGAGTCACATTTTGGTCCTGCAACATCTGCTCTTTAAAATAAAGCTGTTTGGAGGGAAATGGACCTGTAGGCATCAGGCAGCTGACATGAAGGTCTGTTATAGCAGGGATATCAACCCTACATGACTGTCTATGAGGAGCTGTGAACAGACAGGGGCATGATCAGGACAGCACACGGGGAGCCCACACTTTTTCAAGACTAAGCTGAAGGTGTCTGTGGGGCCTTTACTTATGTACTGTTTTCTCCTACTTCTGGCCTCCTGAGTAGGAAATGACACACTGGTATTGGTTAAGATGCCTGGGCTGTGGCATCCTGCTATGGAGATCCTGGCAGACTCAGGCAAATACCTTAGATGGAATAGATGTATGTGTAATCATGACACACAGTAGCAGTGATCCTGTGCTTCTCCCTATGGCCAACACCACTAGGAAAAAGCAGCTCCAATAGAATTCCTGGCACTTTTTGTGCTTAGCTCTGGGAAGACAAGAACCACTGTTGGTATAAGAAGAGAACACTTTTGATTAGGGCGAGCTCGAAACACTTGGACATTTACACACACACTTCCTCTGACCTAGCACGCTCCACTGAGAAGCTGGTACCCGAGACACAGAGGAGAAGAAAAACTTCCGCCTTTCATGAACCAGAACATCCACCTTGACTTGGCTGCCTAGAAAATGGAACATAACAGTGTGCACACAGGACAACTGATGAGTCCACTCACAGGACTATCTTAGCTCTTCCCTCTCTTGCTCATTGCAGTAGCAACAATTTTCTGGTGCAAACCCCCTAGAAATAGATCAGATCGCTCAGAAGTCACAGTCTCGTCTTCACTGAGGAGAAGCACCACATGTCCTTACATGCTGTTACACTATGCCACGTCCCCTCCTCCAAAATGACAGTTGCCCAGCTGGTGGCACTATGGTGAGTTGATTAGACTGTGAAAATTTCTGCTTCATTAATGAAGGAATCAATTGTGGGATTTCATAGCAGAATAGGTCACTGTAAGTGAGGACTGGTTGAAAATGGGGAGCCACTGAAAGCATGCCTTAACAAGGTATATTCCCTCCTTCCAGATCTCTCTTCCTCTTTCTCCTTCCCTCTTGTCTATTGAGGTGAGATACCTCACTCTTCCTACAGGAACTATGAGATCCCATATGACTTTAAGTGGGCAGAGAAGCAACAGAGCCAAGAGGCATACACCAAAATCCCTGAAACACTGTGCCAAAAAGAAATCCTTTCTCTCTGAAGAGAGTATTCTCAGATAAGTTGTTTTCTCAGATAGTTTTCAATAGAAATAAAATATTGTTGGCACACGTGGTATTTAATATAGGGTAAATAGCAGTCTGGTCTTCAACCCCCTCATCCAAACTATGTCTGCCCACCTGAGGCTTCTGCTCATGGCATCTGGCAAATTGTGGTTATGAGACCGTGGGAACCCAGACCTAGCTAAGTGTCATGGATGATGCAGTATTGACTCTACTCTGAGATCTTGAAAATGGGGATCTAGGTTCAGTGATAGGTATCAGCAGGTTCAGAAGGCAGTGCTGTAAAAGGTCTGGTCCCAGGTGGGTGAGTCCCGGTGGGACTTGCCTATACTTCACTCTGTGTCTTTTCTGTATTTCTGCAGAATAAATTGTGCTATTGATCTCACCATGAGAGAGGCTTCTGGACTCTCTTGGGCCTGCCTGCTACCTTCAACTTCTGATATTAATTGACATCTTGGCTATAACAATGTTTTTCTGAATCTGAGCAAATCTTGAGTTACAGCCGGACTGGGGTACCCTGGATTTAATGAGTATGAGTAATCACTTGCCTTGTGTGGATTTTGGTTCTCCACATGCTTGCTAATGGAAGCAAGAGTGATGAGCCAAAGCAGGGATCCGGCAAGAACAAAGTTCTTAAAAATGCGAGTTTCCCAGTAGCACACTGCATGTTTGGATACTTGTCAAAGCAGCCTACTATTTCAAAGAAAAGAAAACAGCCAGACCCATGCCTTGTTTTGCCATTTCACTCTCATGTCTAACAAGACAGAATGCATTTATTCTATGCGCAAAAGGTAAAGCAAAGTCTTGCAGCACTGTATTTAGAGACACTGTGTTAGCTTAATCGATGGAGAAGAAATGCCAAACACACAGCATTCGACTCCGTCTGGCGTTTTGACAAATACGCCATATTTTACAAGCTCATTAATTTTCATTTTGAAGTTCTGTTTAGTCACTTTCAATTAATGTTAAGAGAGGGGGATAAAGCTGGAGATGAGAAATCTCATCAGAAAATTCAGCATTCATAAGCGAAGAAGCCCTTACTGAAATTCCACCACAGCCATAAATCCATCTTTCTCTATTTGGACGTGTAAGGAATTGAAAGTGAATGCTGATGCCCCAGACATGCTAAGGATTGGAAAACAAAGCAGATAAACCCAGAGCCCTCACATCTTCACATCACAACCTCAGGAAACAATGCACAGGTGCCAGGAAGACCAAAGTTTAAGCAAGCTAATGGCGTCCTATGGAGCCTTGCCTTCTCTACGTCTGTCCCACACCACGATACTTATTTTATGCAAGTGCTAAGTAAACTGTGCTGGGTAGACCACAGAGGCATGCAGAAGATAAAAAGGGAGAAGCACCCATAACTCCTGATCTCCATGATCATTTCCTAATCTCTACCCAGGCTTTCACCTCCACTTCTGCCCCCATGCCTGCACTCCCATCTTGTACCTGATTCCCCACGTCTTCCATATTCCAAATGTCCTCCATTCTTTGCTGCTACTTAACACAGCCCTCAAAACCCAACTCTGCCTCCCACTTCATATATCTCTGGCTTGTTTGGCTCACCTAGCCTTCATTCTTTAGTCCCTAGGCTCTGGGAAGCCCACAGGTATGTCCTCATTGCCTTCCCTGGTCCAGGGGGCAGGTGCATTTCCTGAGCCATAGCTCTCCATGTTTCTTGGAGAGCCACGGCTTTCCAAGACATATGTTTCTTCTTTCCTGTGGAGCACAAAGTCAGGCTCTGCAGGAGCTGATCACAGTCTCCCGGGAGCTGGCAGAGAGAACCCTGCAGCTAGCCTCAGAGACTACAGTTGCAGACTCCTTCTGGAAGACAAGCTTCCTACCAGGACTATAAAGGTGTTGGGTAAAGACCATACAGGCTTCTTTGCAGTTCTCCTTTATTCCGTAGGAAGCCTATGATGGATCACACCTGCATTTTAGAAGGCTCACACTGATTACCTGATGAGAAGTTTGCAGAACAAGTAATACAGCCTTGACTTTAATGGGATCCGATGGTTTGGATTGATGAGCTCACATACACCATTTCATAGCATACCCTGATGGTGTTTTCTTTTTTTATCCTTTTTTATTACAATTTATTCACTTTATATTCCAGCTGTAGCCCCCTCCCTCATCTCCTTCCAATCTCACCTTCCTTCCCTCTTCTTCTCCCATGACCCTCCCCTAGTCCACTGATAGGGGAGGTCTTCCTCCCCTTCCATCTGACCCTAGCCTATCAGGTCTCATCAGAACTGGCAACGTTGTCTTCCTCTGTGGCCTGGCAAGGCTGAACTGCACCCTCCACCCCAGAAGGTGATCAAAGAGCCAGCCACTGAGTTCATACTAGAGACAGCCCCTGTGCCCCTTACTACGGTACCCACTTGGAGACTGAGCTGCCATGGGCTACATCTGTGCAGGGGTTCTAGGTTATCTCCATGAATGGTCCTTGGTTGGAATATCAGTCTCAGAAAAGACCCCTGTGCCCAGATTTTTTGGTTCAGTTGCTCTCCTTGTAGAGCTCCTGTCCAATCCAGGTCTTTCTATCGCCCCCTTCTTTCATAAGATTCTCTGCACTCTTCCCGAAGTTTGGTTATAGGTCTCAGCATCTGTTCTGATACCCTGCAGGGTAGAGTCTTTCTTTTATACCAGCAGTTTCTGTGGCTTTTCGGCTTTAGTTAGGAACTCAGTCACCATGGAAAGCAGAGATGACTCTAGGCACAAAGTCACAAATGACCTGGTCCCGCAGACACAGGGCTTCTGTGACGTCTCTTCAGAAGTGGCTATACTCATGAACCATACACAGGCTGGAAAGCTGTACATACAGAGGTGCTTAACCTGCTCATGGCAAACTCCCTACTCTTAGGCAGTTACAGCTGGTGTCCCCAGCATGCAGGGCACTGACCTGACCCTAATCACAGCAGTACTGTTACTCAGTCCCCTTTCAAATAGCTCCTGTATCCAGCAGTTCTGTCACTTCTTGGGCCTCATGTCTGGGCACTAGCCAGCGGAAGTGCCCTCTGATGACCAAGATGACATCCAAACAACCTTAGATGGCCTCTCACAAGTGGAAATGGTGCTGTAAACACCTGCCAGCCCCCTCCCACCTCACCCTGGTCTTCCCCACTGCTAGACATCCCCTCCCTTTCTCACTGCTCTTCAGTTTGCTGTACCAGTGGCCTTTGGCAGATGAGCCTTCTAACTCCGGCTATCCTCAGGCCTACCGGCAGTCTGCCCTGCAGGAACATGTCGGTCATTTACCCAGGGAGTAGTTATTCCATGTGATAACTAACCATCTGGGCTATGTATGCACCCCCCCCAGTTCTTATACCTGTTGCCTGCATCTCTTCCTGAAACATAACTCCCATGAGCCTCATTTGATAGGCTTCTCTGAGTCCTTGGTGACAGCATGGATAGAAAAATATAGGTTACTCAAGGATGTAAACAAATCGAGGGAAGGTTCAATTTCTTCTCCTATCCTGCCAGAGGGGCATATGTCTCCCTATAATTCTCTGATTTCCCTGCTGAGAACGCTGGCCTAGGTAGCATCCCCGGTCAATGCGGCATAATCTCCCATAAGAACTGATAGCCAGTCAAGACTGCAGGCGGTTATCTGATAGGTACGTGGGTCCTTATCACAGAGAGCTGGGTTATTTCATGACACATTGAGGTAGAAATTAAGAAATGTGAAGAGCAAGATTGCTGACCATTCAATCATTTTATACACTTGACCTTAACCTAAAACTTCTCTTTGTGGTTGCTTTTAGTAACCCCATCAAACCTAAATGCCGAAGCTACTTACTTGAGGGCGTACTCATTTTACTTACTCGGAGCGGGAAGTTATAAAGACAGGACACATTTCTTTCCCTATTATGTAACACATCACAGTATATTTATAATGGAACAAGAAGGAACAACTCTGTGCCATAAATCCCCCTATCAGAGGATGGCAAACCACAACACCCTGGGGGCCAACTGCTTGTTATTCTTAAATAAAGTTTTATTATTACCTGGTCATGCCTGTTCACTTATAAATTGTATAATCTGTGGAGAGCAGGGCAAAGTAAATGTGACAGACTAAAATATCAACTTCATGCTCCTTTACAGAAAAGGTTTGCTGAGATGTATTCTATAACTCTTTGTAGCAATGGAGGGGTTCTGCTCTCACATATGCTATTCTGATATTTTTAAAATTAAAATTTGCCACAAATTAAATTTCACCATTTGTGGTACACAGTGATCCACTGACTTCCTGGGAATATTCAAGACTGGGAAGTTTGCTATCCAGTCTTGGATTCACCTGGAGCAGGTCAGTTAACGTGTTGAGAACTCATCTCCAGTGAGAATCCCACTGTGTACTCACGGATACATGCTCCTCCTCCACAGTTAATGTCTAGTCCATGCAAAAACCAGCCCACAGCATCAGCAGTATTGGGGCTCTCCAGGGGATACTCTGTGGTATCTGGGATGAGTGTGGGATGGAATACCTTGGTCATTTTCCCTGGGGAGGGAGCCAAAAGGGTCTCATAAAGCATCATGCTCCACCCTTCCCTTTTGTCTGGATGAAGGGTAGCCTGTATATTCATAGTTGCCTGTAAGAGCTCTGTGGTGAAGCTGACAGAACTGACTTTTGCACAAGCTCAGCAAACTCTCTCCTTTCTGACTTTGATTTCTCTGAAACATGACCTCTACTAAAAGCGCATGTAGAGATGCTGAGCAAATTGCTCTATCAAATACACCTGCCTGTGCTCCAGAGAGGAGTGACCTAGGATGAGAACGGTAGTGCTCATTAACAACCTGGCTATAAAGTATTTTGTGGCAAGAACTATCAGAGTAAATTAAATGTTCTGTAAAAAAAAAAAAAAAAAAAAAAAAAAGTTCACCGGAAGAACGGAAGAAATGAACATAGCTCTACTAGAAATTGCTAATGTATGCAAAACACATTTAATTTTTAAACAAAAGGGATGTATTAGATAACTCATGTGTATACCTTTGGGATATTTGGATGCTTTTCCTACCCACTCTAAACACAGTTTTGTAATGATAATGGGTGGCTATCTGCAAACAGATGTACCTTGGGTCCCTGAGGTGAGCCTTGTTCTAACTTCGCCTGTCATCAAAACGTCAACCTAATTCCCTCAACGGAGCTGGAGACATTCCACACAGAAAGTCTTTGTACCACAGAGGCAGAAAAGGGCAAGAGGGTGCTCATCTTCATTGCCTTCTCCACTCTACATCCCAAGACGTCAGGGACATCTCAGTAACTGTGTAATAACTGCCAGGACCCATGCATAGTTTGTATCAACCCGGGGGGGGGGGGGCTGTGCTGCTAGGCAGTTACTCTCCATTGTTTCCCACCCAGTACGGGCCCCACTGACATGTGGATAGCTGCTGCTCTGCACATTTCACATTAACTAAACCACACAGTATGTGGACATCTAAGTCTGGCCTCGCTCACTAAGTCTACTGCTTCCAAAGCTTATTCTACTTGGTGCATGTACCATGTGTATTTATCCATCCAATGTTGATGACATCCATACAGTTTCCATTTTATGGATATTAGAAACAGAGCTGCTGTGGGCATCTGTTTATGAGTTTTTGTATAGATATAATTGTTTTCATGTTTTCATTCTTCTTGGGTATAGTCTTAGACACCGGATTGCTGGGCCGTAGCTGTGGTCAGCTTTAACTGTCAGCATTGGGAATCACCTGAGGACAGAGCCTCAGTTAAGAGATTGCTCAGACCCACAGCCAAACCTCAGGGAATCCTGCAGAAGAGGGTGAGGAAGGATTTAAGGAGCCAGATAGGTCAAGAACACCACAAAAATCCTACAGCATCAACTAACCTCAGCCCCTAGAGGCCCACAGAGACTGAACTGCCAAACAGAGAGCATGCATGAGATGGAACGGGTCTACTGCACGTAGGTAACACTGGTGCAGCATGGCGTCATGTGGAACTCCTAACAGCATGAGGAGAGGCTGTCGCTAACTCTGTTGCCTGCCTTGGGTCTCTTTCCCCTAACTGGACTACCTTGTCTAGCCACAACAAAAGGAGACGCACCTAGTCCTGCTGCAACTTGATATGCCAAAGCATGTGATATTCATGGGAGGCCTCCCCTTATCTGAGGAGAAAGGAAGGAGGAGTGGAGGAGGGGAGGAAGGAGAGAAGGACTGGGAAGAGAGGAGGGAGGGGAAGCAATTAGAATATAAAGCAAATAAATTGATCAACTGATTTTTAAAAACCAACATCTGTAGCAATAAATAAATAAATAAATAAATAGATAAATAAATAAATAAATATTCAAGGTCTATTAAAAAAGAGAGAGTGATTTCCCAGATCAAACTGACCCATGGGCGTCCTGTTAGCTGATGCAGGAGCCATGCCCACTTGGGACAGCACCATCCCCTAGCAGAGTCTCCTGAATTATATAAGAAAGCCAGATGAGTGCAGGCCAGCCCATGAGCCAGCTGGAAGGCAGCACCCTCTACAGTTGTACTTTCTTAGCGGTGAGTGAGTCTGTTAGTCAGAGACAACACACTTTAAAATAGCAAGCAGCCTTGCCTTCAAGCTCCTGCCTTGACTTCCCTCAATGACAGGATGAAACCTGTCATATGAAATAACTCTTCCCTCCCCTAAGTTGCTTTTGGTCAGAGTGTTTTGTCAAAGCAACAGAAAGGAAACTTTAAGTCAGTCATGTTTTAGCTCCATGCTAGTTTTCTCAAGTGCTAATTGTGAACGCCTGATTATTTTCCAGAGTGGTTGCACTATTTTCCTTCCCAGTGTGGTTCCAACCTCATGACTTCCTCTCCAGTAGCTACTGTTGGTCATGGTTTTGCCAAATCTTCCTGATTGGGTTGGGATTTGCATTTGTCTTTCAACTCCAATGTGGAACATGTTTCCATGTACCTACCTGCTGTCTATCTATGTCTCATGAAAACAAATGCTTACTCCAATAATGTGTCCACTTCTATTTTGATGTGTGCTTTTCTGCTAGGTGTAGGAGTTCATCTATTTGGGACACTGGACACTTGCATGATCTGTAAACATTTCCCATTTGTGGTTTTTCTTTTTCCACCATACATTGTGTCCCTTGACAATGATGAACTACACTCTGTCAGGTTTCTGGCCTTGTGTTGCTTGTACTTTTGGTATCACATCTCAGAAGCCCTTGCCAGTTCAAGGTCACAGGGGTGTCAGTCTGCATGTTCTTCTAAGGATGCTTTTGTCTCTTCTGTCTGGACCTTGGGTTCATTTTCAGTTAATGTCTGCATACACCATGCTGCATTTTTTTTTCCTTTCACATTTAATCACTTCATAAGGAGCAAGCGCGTTGGGGCTTCTGATTTGTGTTTGTTGCATTACTCAGACCAAAGGGCGGGGAAAGTGCAGTGAAGGCAGTTATTAGTTAGTTATGGGTCATTGTTGTTACCATTGTGTCAAAATACCCAGCAAGACAAATGAGTATGGATTTACTTGGCTCATCAAGGAAGACAGGGCATCAGCGGTGGATGCTGTCCATTGCAGTGGGTTTATGAGACAGCTAGCTCCATTGTTGGGAAGCAGAGAAAGCTAGGCCAGATGCAGGATTGCGCTATGTAACCTTCAAGGCTTGTTCCTAGTGACTTAGGTCTCCCAGTTAGCCCTCACATACATAAGATTCCACAGCCACCTCAACTGTTCAAGCATATAAGCCTGTGCTGAACATTCTAGACTCACACCACAACATCAGTGTCCTTTAAATTTAGTTTTTTTCCAAGAGTTTATTACATATATACATATAGTTATAACTTACTCATCTATATGTACCACTGACACAGAATCCCAGTGTCCCCACCTGGGGAATGGAGTGACAGCCTCCTCCATGGGAATCACTCGTGCCTGTCTTCAGGGTGGCGTCTCTCAGGGTGAGTGCTGACTACTGGTCTGCACACCGGTTCTCAGTGTCGGAGCATGCCACACGCTTCCTGAAGGCTCGGAGATGCTAGCCTATGCTAGGAAGGGCCTCGGGAGCGAAGAAACAGCGAGGCACAGCTGAAGGAGGAATGTTGGAAACAAGAGCGCAGAGTGTCACGCTGCCTACTTGGCCGTGCACACCCAGAAGTGAAGCTCACTGGGGCAGCTAAAGAACCTCTCTTAATAAGCATGCGTACTAGCTTGGGACGGGAAGGCATCTGCCGTCCTCTGCTTAGCACTGTCTTCGTCCAACTCTTTCTTTCCCACCATGACTAAAGAAGCAAAAGGCATTTCTTGCTCTGTGGCAGAAAGGAGCACATTTCAGACTCCATTCCAGTGGGGGTATCCCTCTGAGCGGCACATGCCGGGCTCAGCCCTCGTGAGTTTCTAAAGCAGCAAACCGAGGGAGAATGAGCTGCAAAATTACCTACAAGTACAGTGTACTCCTCTCAGTTGCACATCCCTGGAGGGTAAGGGCTACACCTCTGGAGCTCTGCTCCACCCAGAGGCTGAGTCCTGCCCTGCCTTCCGTGTGCTCCAGGCAGCAGCTGCCTTCTCTGCTGAGCATCCACCGTGGTGCCAGCTCCTTTCTCACACTAATTTCAGGAACTGACTGGAGATACCACGAGTAACCGGGAATCACAATGAATTCAGAGTCTTGCTGTGCTGTTCTGATGCCGCCAGCCACTGGCATGTGAACCTAAGAGCTTACTTCTCTGTATTTCTAGTGCTTAACACCAAAAAGGGGGGGAAAAAAAAGCTACTCAGTTAAGTTGAGGTATGCATGAATGAGAGAATAGCTGAGGAAATCCAGCAGGTCCCTTCTGTTTGTAAGGCTAATCACAGATGAGGGAAGCAGATGCTCTGCTACCTTCATTGTGACTTAGCCACAGAGACCGGCAGTGTATCTCCTAAGTAATACGAGATTCAAGATGGAAGCACAGCCGCTGTGCAAATCACTGCTCTCAAGGATGCAAATCATTTCTTAATAGAGGGAGCAAGCGATGGGTTTTACTTACTCTCACACAGAAAGACTTCACCATCTATCTCCCCCATTGCTTCACAGATCATCAGAGTAAAGTAAATATAAAGGAAAGGAAAGGAACTCAGTGCAACTTGAAAAATCACCTCCTCCCCTAAAGGAAATGCTAAAAACAAAAAACAAAAAACAAAAAAAAAAAAAAACCAAAAAACTAGTGGTCCAATGGTCCCTCCTGGGACAGGAAGAATGCCCTTGGTTCTCAGGAAACAGGCCTCAGAAAGCTGTGCTGTGGGCGGTGAGCCTGCTTTGCTAACTGCTTCACTTAGCCCCCTCTGGGCTCTTCCATCTCTCTCATATCCCTTTGTTTTCTAGCCTGAGTGCAATCATTTAAATATTCACTTTGGTTTTTTTTTTTTTTTTTTTTTTTTTTTTTTGACTAGGAATCTCTTACAGCCAAAACAGTATTCTACATATAGGAGAGCAAAGATCTGAATATCAAGTGACCTTCCATTCCCCTAGGCCTCCACATTTACTCAGTCACATGCAAGGGCCCATTGTGATAGCCACCGCTGATGGTCAGTTTTCAGGGTTATCCTGACAAGATTTGGATACCATAAGAGACATATATTTACCATGTCTACAAGAGTATTTTCAGAAAGGTTTCATAGAGAAGGAAGAGTCCATGGGCATTGAATGTGGGTAGAGCCAGCCTCTTGTCTGGAGTCTCAGACTGAATGAAATGGGAAAAACCAATGAAGCCACCTATGCACGAGGATTCACTGTCTTAGCTGCTTGGTCTGCCCAAATATAAGAAAGTTCTGACTGCTCACTATTAAACCAGGAATAGAAACACATCCTTCTTGCCTCAAATTGCTTATTTTCTTTTTTTGTTTTGTTTTTGTTTTTTATTATTATCCTTTATTACAATTCAATTTGTATCCAGGCTATAGCCCCCTCCCTCATTTCTTCTCAACCCCACCCTCCTTCCCTCTTCTCCTCCCATGCCCCTCCCAAGTCCACTGATAGGGGAGGTCCTCCTCCCCTTCTATTTGACCCTAGCCTATCAGGTCTCATCAGGACTGGTTGCATTGTCTCCCTCTGTGGCCTGGTAAGGTTACACCACCCAGGGGGAGGTGATCAGAGAGCCTGGCACTGAGTTCATGCCAGAGAAAGCCCTTGCTCCCCTTACTAGGAACAAACCCCACTTGGATACTGAGTCTATGGGATACATCTAAGCCAGCATTTTGCTTATTTTCAAATAAGCAAATAAACCACACTACCATCCAAAACCTTCATCATTATCACCATCATCACCACCATCACCACCAATACTACCCCTATCACAGTCCCCTTTTCCACTGATTTCTTCCACCTCTCTCTCACTGTATTACCTCTCTTCTTTTTCTTCCCCATCACATCAGTTTGCAGTTACTACGCACCAACCACCAGTAACTACTCTAGCAACTTGGATCCACTGTATTTCCTTGCTTTCTCTCTTCAGTCCTTTGTGATCAGTAAGATCCTACTAGGATGAAATAACCTGAGTTTAGAAAGTTTGAGGTCCTTTTTCTAGTTAAAAGTATTTTTTTTCCTGAGTGAAGAATTGTTGCATTAAAACTACACCCTATAGTCTCTCATGGAAACGAAGAAAGAAAACATGTTTACGTGAAGTAGGTGATGTACTCAGTACTTAGGGCTGCTATGAAGCTAAGTACCTGAGTCTATTGCTTTGCTGGTAGGTCAGGGAATCCATCCCTTCACTCAGTAAGCAAGGGCAGAGGCTTAGAGTAGATAAGGGACTCCAGTCACACACTTACTGACCTTAGATATTCTGGCTTCTGAGGATGGAAAAGCCCCTGCAGTAAAGAATAAGGCAATGCTAAAGGGCAAGCAGGGCAAAGAAAGTCAGAACAGTAATGGAGGAACAAGACCAGCCAACATGGCTGCTCGTGAGGCCCTTATATTTGGGCATTATCACCACATTCATCATTACCGCTCATGGATAACAAGAGAAGCTGCTGCAAAAGTCCTGCTGCATTGTTGCTGGGGCAACCTTTATCTTGGACAAGATTTCATGTTGCAGACTGCTGCATGGATTTAGTCAATTGGATTTGCCATATGGTACCCAGCCTGTGCTCTATTGTACGGGGCATAAAGGGGGGTGGGAAACTCCTGCCTCATACACATCTGCTCTACAGCTTCTTCCTCAGGGAGCTGCTTGTGCACTGCACCAGTGGATTTTAAAGATTTAGTGGAACCATAAGGTAAAAATTAAAAATCCAGGGCATGCTGTACCAGGCATCTCGGTAATGTTCTTCATTCCACAAATATCCATCCTGCAGGTGTAGACGGATTTGTCCTGCTTCTGAGGAGATGAGCAGAGGAAGGGTGAGCCCAGATGGGAGTCTGGTTTCCCCTAGCTGGAAGCACAGGCCTGGCTGAGCTCCTGACTGAATGACTTCTCCGTTTAAACCTGGCCTGGGTTGCAGGCCAGCAGGCTGCCAGTTTCTAGCACACTTCAGGTTTACCTATATCACCAAGGCAGCCTATCAGAAATTCCAGATGGTGAGGGTTGATGTCCTCAAGCCCACCGCATGTGTGCCTGTATGGGGTCTGCTAGGACATCCTCATCCTTCGCACAGGGTAACAGGTAACTTCTTACCCCAGCACCACATTAAGCTAGGGAGGCTCCTCTCCCTCTACCCACAGTGCCAGTACCCTGAGAGGTGAGTTGAAGAGAGTGGAGGTAAAGAAACAATAAGATGGCTATTCTTCTCTGGGACTGCATTTCCTGAGCCTTGGACACTCTAAGAAAGACTCACTTATAATTAGTAGCTAGAGGAGCCACACAGAGTGGAATGGAAGGCAGATTTCACAGAGCATTACAATCTTTCCTGTAATTACACAATCCTAAGAATAATCCCACATATCTCTAGCTGTTACTAGGACATGGAATGGACCCACAACTAGGGTGGGAAGGGACAGTTGTAAGAATAGTCCTCTCCCACACACACACATACAGACCTTAGGCAAGCTTGTGCCTTGGCACACTTGGTAAAGTTGAGTTTCTGTGGAAAATTGCCCAGGACTGGAACAGGCAGGTTCTCTCCAAGCATATTCATTGACTCTCCCCAAACTAGACTTCACCTTTGCTCTCTCTCTCTCTCTCTCTCTCTCTCTCTCTCTCTCACACACACACACACACACACACACACACACACACACAGTGAGAGAGACAGAGACAGATATAGACAGAAATAGAGAGACAAAGAACAAATTTATGAAGATTGTAAAAATTGTAAAAATTCAGAAATTGTCATTTGTGTTAAAATGACCTTCCAAAAGTACAGCTGGATTAACCTCACCAGTTACTAAAACACCAGAAGTGTGGAAGTGTATGTGGTATCTACAGTGAAGGCCATTGAACTGAGCTGCCCAGAATTCTGGTGCTGATGTCCTCTTTTGATGGGCACACTTTGAACTTGGCAGAGATTCCCGGTAATCAGAGACACGTTTGAGAGGAACTCAGAACCTCTGTGCCTTTCAGTGTAAGGCTTCTCTCAGTGTCTGCAGGACCCTGCTGACTGTGGTCTGGTTTATCTACACTTTGCAACCCAGGTTCCAGACTACATTCTATCACCACTTTTCTGGGCTTTTCTCCCTACCTGTTATTGTATGTTTGGTCAAGTTGCCATAGATGTAGAACACTCAGCTCTCCCAGGCATCCACCATTGCCTGGCCCTGGCTCTTTCTTGGGTCCAGAGGACACTTCTGTGTACCTATACTACTGTTCGCTCCATGCAGGAATGTTGGGGGCCCAGGCACTCACCCTACTTCTAGACGTACCTCAGCCTCCTCAGGAATAATTCTGTCCCTAGGTGGGCAGTGTCATCCACATTTATAAGACATAGCATTCAAGCACAAATATTCCACATGCAAGCGACATTTGACTTCCATCTCTAGCACTGAGGTGGGACATTTGGCTCACTGTGTGTTTTATCTTTACTAACAACTTTCAAAAAATAAAATAAAATGTGGATTTAGAAAGAGTGTACATTCACTTGACAAGGCCTTCACCTTCATTCCAGGGCCTCATCACACACAAACCTAAAATTGTGCTGTTTTCAGAGCTGCCAGTAGCAACCCCCATGCCCTGGAATAATGTAGGAAGGATGAGGTGGAGTTTACAGAAGAAGAGCAAGTTGATTTTACTTACAAATATGGAGCTTTATGAATATTTTAAACAGAAATATAAGACTATTCTTCTTGAAATAAAAGCTGAAAAAATCACCTTTGTGATTTTTGTGTATGAAATGACCTTTGTGACCAGGAGGGAGTGTTCTGAGAACTCAATGAGGCATGCTATACAGGACCCCTGAGAGAAGTCATGGGGCAGCATGCCACCTTCTATGGTGGCAGCAGGCATGTCATTAGGTCCAAGAAGGCCCTTGAGCACAAGCCCTTGGCTATGGTGCAGGCTTGGGTTGGTAGAACTCTTCTTCCTGTCTGGGAAGACCAATGCCTGAACCTATGACCTGAGCACAGGAGTCACTCACAAGCACAGACCAAGACAGGGAGTGGAGGGAAATGTTACTTCTTTTCTAGATAGCTGTCATTCAAAAGTAAAATCCCTTTCATTAAAAAAAATGACCCACCTTCTCATATCTTCTTCTAATTCTTTCTTCAGAGATTTGAAATTTTTTTCATACAAGTCTTTGACTTCCTTGGTTAGGGTTACTCCTAGGTACCTTATGTCATTTGTGGCTATTGTGAAGGGTGTTGTTTCCCTAATTTCTTTCTCAGCCCTTTTGTCTTTTGTATACAGGAGGGCTACTGATTTTTTTGAGTTAATTTTGTATCCGGCCACTTTGCTGAAGGTGTTTATCAGGTATAGGAGTTCCCTGGTAGAGTTTTTGGGCTCACTCACGTATACTATCATATCATCTGCAAATAGTGATAATTTGACTTCTTCCTTTCCAATTTGTATCCCCTTGATCTCCTTCAACTGTTTTATTGCTCTAGCAAGGACTTCCAGCACTATGTTGAAGAGATATGGAGAGAGTGAGCAGCCTTGTCTTGTCCCTGATTTCAGTGGGATTGCTTTAAGTTTCTCTCCGTTCAGTTTGATGTTGGCTATAGGCTTGCTGTATATCGCCTTTACTATGTTTAGATATGTGCCTTTTATCCCTGATCTCTCCAATACTTTGAACATGAATGGATGTTGGATTTTGTCAAATGCTTTTTCAGCATCTAGGGAGATTATCATGTGGTTTTTTTCTTTCAGTTTGTTAATATGGTATTGAAAGAGCCAGAGAGGTCAAGGACACTAAAAGGAAACCTACAGAATCAGCTAAGCTGGAATATAGGGGCCCAAAGAGACTAACCAAAAAGCATGAATAGGATGAACCTAGGTCCTCTGCACATATGTAACAGTTGTGCAGCTGGGTCTTCATATGGGACTTCTAACAGCAAGAGCAGGGGCTGTCTCTGTTGCCTGCCCTTGGATCCCATTCTCCTAACTAAGGTGCCTTGTCTAGACTCAACAGGAGAAGATGCAGCTAGTCCTATTGCAACTTGATAAGCCAAGGTGGGTTGGTATCCATGGGAAGCCTCCCATTTTCTGAGGAGAATGGAACGAGGACGATATAGGGGGTAGATTGGGAGAAGAGGAAGGAACTGTGAGCCAGATGTAAATTAAATAAATAAATGAACTAAACAAAAACAAAAACAAAAACAAAAACAAAAATGACCCACATCACCACATCAGCATTAATTTCAACTCATGGTTAAAAGAAGTAGCTACATGGCACTCAAGCTAGGCGCAAGCTGTTTTCTCCCAGAACTCAGAAGCTCTCCTGACTCTACACCATGACAGGCTCCCTCACAATCAATACATTGTTTTTTGTGCATAATTCAAGTGGACTATATGGTTTATACCACAGGACACACACATAAACCCATTCATCCAAATTCATTGTATTTTTTCTCTTTATTTTCTGCTCTCTTCTGATTATTTGTTCTGCCTAAAGCTGTCGTGTAGGAACCATCCAATTTTATTATATGCTTGGCTTGCTTTTTAGTTACCGGAATTTACTGAAATATCTATTCCTTGCATTTCTCAGGGTTTAGAGCCTCTGTGTTTCTTTCCAGCATCAACAGAATGCAATTGCCCTGTGGCTACATGTTACCCTGAGAGCTACAACACTCCATCCACAACAGTTGGGTGAAACAAGTGTGGTGAAGACAACTATCAGCGTGAGCGAGCGGCCTTCTGGAGAATACATGGTAGGTCAAGGGCTCACACAGATGGCAACAGAGTATCATCTAAGTCTTCTTTGTATTCAGTGGTGGTAAGGAACCTGCAGATGACCATCTACGTTAGAGGCTCCGCTGAGTGCTGTGTAAGTGTGTGAGTACCTGGAAGCTCTGCTAAAGGGCCTCCTTCCAGTTGACCCTGGGATTTTATTATTTTTACACAATTTTTTGTTAGTGATAATAAGACAATGGCATAGTATAAACACAGACCTGGGCATGGCTGCAATAAACTCAAACTCTGTCATGAGCCCATTGATCTTTCAGCTGAGACCCACCGACATCACCAGAAACCATAGGCCATGGTCTCCAGAAGAAGGTAAAAACACGACCTGTCCCTTCTGCTGGCTGACTCTGCCTAACCTACTCACTTGGGTTGAGTGGTGCCTGTAAGTCCCCAGGAACTGCAGGACAGTTACAGCCCAGAAACACTAGCCGGTATGTGCCTGGCACACGCTCCCAGAAGTCCATCTTGTTTTATTCCTCTATGATGTGTTTTTTCCTATCACCCTTGGGATAATGATGTACCGCAAGCTCAAGGGTGTCATATAAGGTGCCTGGCTCAGCCTGGATGTCCGCCTTGGACTCTGGTTGTGTGGACCTTACCGTGATGATGAGCCTCTCACCTTTTACCATCACAGCTATTTAACTGTTCAAGATTCTTTTCCCTTGGCCAAAGGACTTAGATGGTATTGTATAATCATCTTTTAACCCTCCCAACTGATCTCATTTAAACATTTACAAAACACTCTGCATGAAGGAACATGGGGATAGGGTGAGGCCTGTGCCTTGAGGCTTCAAAGTAAGCCCAGCCAAAGAAACAGGGTGTGGGAAGGGCCGTGGACTTATTTTTCTCAGATGGAGAGAAGAGGGTGACATCAAGGTCCAAGCACTGTTCTTTAATGTCTTCAACTTTCAGAGTGGAAATTTCATTCAGCACAGGTGTGTTGAGCTAGTGTTCCAGGCAAGGCAGCCCGGCTTCGTGGGAGCCAGCCCAGAAACCCGTGTTGGGGGATGTGACACTGTACAGCAGTGGTTCTCAATCCTCCCAGTGCTATGACCCCTTTAGTACAGTGCTTCATGTTGTGGTGATCACCAACCACAAAACTATCCTCATTGCTACTTCCTAACTGTAATTTTGTTACTGTTATGAACTGTGGAGTAAATATTTTTGGAGACAGGTGTTTGCCAAAGGGGTTGTGACCCACAGGTTGAGAACCACTGCTCGGGGTGGCCTGAGCCAGTTCCTAGGATTGGGGCCTTTCACTGATTTTAGGCTATGCTGTCACACCTTGGAATGCCTAATCACTTCAGCCTTCAGTCCTGTGTTCTGTAAAAGAATCTCAATGGAACAACAGTGCATGCACTTGTGCAGATGGCTCGGGCACATCAGAAGCACTCTGTCCTCGGCCCAGGAAGTGCCAGCATAGAGCCCTCTCCCCAGCAGTAGATTATGTGTCACCAACATCCTCCTTTTCCCCAAAGTCTGTGAACACAGACCCACAACCTGTGCGAGTGCAGCAGAGCGGAAGGTCTGCCTGGTTTTGATGGTCTGGTGAATGCTGTCTGCTTGGCTTCAGAAACAGTGGCCTAAGAAATGCATGGTTGTTTTTTTTTTTTTTCTTCCACCTTTGCTTTGTCTTCAGTGAGTTCAGAGGGTGCTGCTTGTACAGAGTATCTCAAGCAGTGAAAAGGAAGCAGTCAACTTCACTTGGTGTAACAACTACACAAGAACAGCCCAGTGATGGATCACAAATGGCCACAGTTCAGCGAGCGAGTGCAAGTTAAATGGTCTTTTTAATTTACACTGGCGTTGCCAATGCAAAGACAAATGCTAAAACCACGATAATAATTTCAACGCTTATTTTTTCTTTACTTAGGATGACATTAATGAATTAAGGAAGGGAAGGACAAGGAAGGGAGGAATGAAAGCCAAAGGCAAAAGCAAACAAAACTCAAAATTGTAACAAGTCGAGAAAGCCCAGCAGAAAGGAAAAGCTCTCTATTTATCCCTTTTACAGCACCTTTACCTGTGTGCTAAGCAGATGGTGGACCCAAATCTACACTGATATTCTCATCACCTTGGGCAATGGGGTGTGTGAAGAAGAGCTATACCCATGCCGAGTTACAACTGTCAGGATCTGGTGAAACCTTAGAAACCTTAGATAGCTCAGTAATCAATTGGTTTCCCATAGTAAGGGGAACAAGGACTATTACTAACAGGAACTCAATGACTGGCTCTTTGACCTCCCCACCTCCCAAGGGAGAAGCAGTACTGTTAGGCCACAGAGGAGGACTTTGCAGCCAGTCTTGAAAATACCTGACAAAAGGGAGTCATATGAAAGGGGAGGAGGTCCTCCCCTATTAGTGGACTTGGAAAGGGGCAGGGAGGAGATGAGGGAGGGAGGGTGGGATTGGGGAGGGAATGAGGGATACAGCTGGGATACAGAATTAACAAAATGTAACTAATGAGAAAGATAAAATTATGGAGAAAAAAAAAAGAAACCTTAGGACATTCCTGGGGAGAAAACTTCCATCTGCCCTGTAAAGAAGTTCAGCATCATGTCCGGTATAATTTTACTCACTGGGGTGGAAAGTGCATCTATCAAAGATGCATCGCCTGCCCAGGGGGATACTGGACACACTCATGAGTAAGCCCTTGCCCAGGGCATTTCCACTTGGCTTCTCCAATATTCTTCCAGCTGCTAAGAAGAGTTTCCTCCTCATCTGGTACTTTAGAAAGAAAGACAAGCAGGTGGAAACCATGCCCGACTAACCATTAAGCCCCCAGTAAGTAAAGAACTGAGAAGTGGCTGAAGGCGAAGTAGAAATTAACTTTGATCAAATGAGATTTTCTTCTAGAATAATTGTTTCTGCTCCCCACATCATGAAAGTTGAAAAAAAAAAGCAATGAAAAACAGACATAATAATGTAAACAGTAAGAGTATAAAAAGAAAGTCTAGAGAGATGGTTCAGTTGGTAAGTTGCTTGCCTTGAAGCACAGGGACCAACATTTATGCCCAGCACCCATGAAAGGCACCAGATGGAGGGGCATGATGTTGCATGCCTATAATCCCAGTGCTCGGAGAGGTGGGGGTGGGGGGAGAGAAGTGGGTCCCGGGGTGCCTGGATATCCAGTAGCCAACTCAGTGAACCACAGGCCAATCAGAGATCATGTCTCACAAATCAAGCTGGACAGCACCTGAGAAAGAACACTGGAGACTGGCCTATGGCCTTCACACAAATATAAACATAAGTACATGCACATACGCACTTGCCCACACACATAACAATCATGAGAGGAATATGCAGCTACATATACTAGAACATGCTGAATGGATGCTCTGGAATAACTGGGACAGCAGTGTAGGCATAAGATCACATTATTCATAAAAGGTCAGTTGTCCCATCAGTCTAGTTGTCTGGCAGCCGAGCACTCAGGAAAGGGATGTAGGTACAGTCAACAGGAGACAGGAGAGCAAGCAGAAGCAGGCTCCCTGGAGACATGAGGCTATGTCCAGTGGTCTTGTTTCTGAACCACAAACATTGATCTGTTGTTACTGGGCACAAATGAAAGTTTGTCCTAATTTAGAAAAGGTTAAGCAGTACTCAAAAATGCAGACAGCAAATGGCATGTGTCAAAGACACAGAGATGGAGGAGCAGTCTGCCTCACCCGGTTCCTGCCTCCTAACTCAATTGAGGACCCTAGTTTTGAGACCTGTGTCTGACTTTTCCCATGGGGTTCATTTCAGACCCAGGCTTCAGTTGTCAAAAGATGCCCAATCCACCCAGGATAAAACACAGCATCTTCATCTACGGAAACAAACGTCACTGGTCCTGCGAAACATCAAGACACAACCATAAACAAACAGTGAAAGACAAGACCTGTGAGCCAAATGCCCTCCCCTTGAGGGATCAGAACACCACCAGCAGGACAGGCAGGGCAGCAAAATGTCGCATGAAACTCTTTTCAGACTGCCGCAGAGAAGGCTGTCCTCAGTCACCAAGACACCCCCAGCCTCCTGAGCAGGCGGTGTCTCAGTTACCTCTGGTGAGTCTGCGTTGGTCCAGTACATAGCACCAGAGAGCCGCTGCCTGTAAAACCACAGAACAAAAGGGCAGCGAAGCTATCTCAGTGTTCCCCGAATCCTCCCCAAGAGAAACTGCTGACCTCAGGATGCCTCCTGCCATCCACAAAGCGACCCGGAACATACTGACCAAAAAGAACGTGTGGCTCAGATTTGTCCCATGTATGCCACAACTGCTTTAAAGGGTTTCATTCTTCTATTTTAATGTCAGACATCACATGTGTGAAGCTGGGCAGGGGCAAAGATGAATTCGATCAACTGAAAAGCCAGCTTCCCCGTAGTTTATGACCTAGCAGTAGTTAGGCAGACACGCCTAGCCACCCACACTTAGAACAACCATCCCGCACTGAGTGAGGAGAGCTGCACAGAGATGGGAAGGCGAGAAGGACTGCAAGGGAGCAACTGGCTCAGCCGGTCATGGCAATAAGATGGAGCCTGCCTTGGTCTCGGGGTAAGCGCAGAACCACTGCCAGTTGATGGGAGAATACCAGGGAATCACAGGTTTCCCTGCAGCAGGATGGGCCAGTCACGGTTTTTCTAAGAGATGTTTCTCTATTGTTACAGTTCTTGCTGTGCCTCAGCTGTACACACTGTGGTAAAAACAAAACAAAACAAAACAAAAACAATAACAACAACAAAAAAAAAACCCCGAACATTTTGAGAGTGCTAATTTTTTCAGCATATTTGGTTTTTATCTGAATTATATTTTAGAAAATGGGAAACACAATGGATTCTTCATTGCAATGCCCATGTGAAGTGTGATGGTATAATAATGCATTCAGACTCTCAATGTATTAGTGTATGATGGGTCCACGCTCACAGTTTAAAAGATCACACTCAACATGCAACAGATTCAAACTCAGCATGCTGTATTCACACTATCACGAAAGGTGTGATGGAATCATACTCAATGTGTACTAGTGCAAACTCGCCAGTATCACAAACCTTTTACCATTAGCTCAGTCTCACCTGGATCTCTGCTAACTGGGGATCTGATGCATTGTCAGAACTGCAGGACATTACAAATTCTAATCTCCAAAGTCAGAACACAGCTCTGGGTTTGTGCTAGGTTTGTGCCACAAAACGAAATGAATGTCTGTATTTGTCATATCAGTTTGCCTGGCCACTTTAGAAACTAAGGAATGGGTGAGAAAATTAATTCCACAAATAAAGATAAAAGAACTCTTACTCATCCAAAAGCCAAGGAATCACCAAGCACTACTAACTATAACCCCCTACGCAGAGCATCAGAGAAGTCATAAGTTTGGGGTGCCGAAGATGCGGAAACTGAGTTTCAGAGGAACTGAAACTCATTAGGTTGTTTTTGTTTGTTTGTTTGTTTGTTTTCAGTTACTCCGGGAATAGCTAGATGTTCCCATTTTAATATAAGTAAATAAGTAATCTCATCATATGGCACAGGCAAGTTCAAGGGGCGTGAAGATGATCCTTCCCGCTGCTTCTCAGTACCATGTCCGCTGTTGGTATGAGTTAAGAGAGCTTCAAATCATGTCTCACTGGAGGCAAGTATAACAAGAAAGGTTAAAATGCGATGCTCTAAGCGCACACACACACACACACACACACACAAGCAACAAGAGGGCTGGTGTAGCTTTTACTGCTTCTTTCTCCCCTTTACCACACCCTGTCTCTAGAAGTAAGGGTAGCGGGATGCCAGAGAGTGTTCACGTGAGCAGTGTCGTGATGCTCAGCAGGGTTTGGTGTTGCTGATACAAGAGACCCGTTTCCTGCCCCAGCGAGTTCCTGTGTATGCACAGTGAGCACTGGCTTTGGATGCAGGTCAGGAGAGGCTCCACATTCAGAGAGAAACGACCTTCCACAGAGCAGCTCCGCTCTGCAGCCAGTCCCTGGAAGGGCACTCACGGATATGAAGAAGAAAAGCTCGCGGCCATTGGGTGTGTTGGGCACCTAAAAGAGCATCTCTTTGAGGGAACACACCCTCTAACCACCTCTAAAAATAGACACAAAGTAAAATGGGAGCAACGACCACATGTTGCCCAACAACCTGCAAATCACGTTTGTTTTCACTGTGTCGCGTTGACTCTGAGAAATTAAAGATTGAAATGGGGCTGTTCAGTAATCTCACATTTAAATCAAGGGAAGTCACTTCTCTGCGGCTGAAGAAGGGGATTCTGTTCACATCCTGGTCCTGCCATTAAGGACCATCCAATTGTATATTCCTGGGAATTGTCCCAAGTCATCCTTTGGCTTCTAGACATCTCCCTCTTCTCAGATGTTGCTCAAGTGTGGTCCCACAGTGACATTTTCTGAGAGAGCATTTTCACAAGGTATTATTTAAGAAACACTGCAAGAAAGCGACACTCCAGGGTCCGTATCAGTAACTGCAAGAAGCAGCTCCTGACCTGTGGGTATGTGAGAGATGAAAAAGGAAACCATCTTCAAAATGTTTAGGACTTCCTGGAGAAATGTAGGGAGACGGCTTGCACTTTTTCCATGCAGAGTTGGCAGTACTCCCCAGGAGCCCAGGAAAAGGAAGGCGATGATCAGGGATTATTACCTCCTCCCCCTGGGAGAAGAGGCAGCTGGGGAGGGGCCCGCCCGTGGGCAGGGAGGATACCTCACAGAAGCCAGACGGAGGATCAGATGTGTGCACGTGGGCTGAGGCAAGTTGTGTAGTTAGTCCCGCTTCAACACAGAGCCCTGTGGGAGGCACGATGCCAGGGTCAGAACCAAGTCAGCAGGGTACTGCTGAGGGGCCACTGGGCCCGCGGAAAGGCGCTTCTGAGAGAGAATCCACAAATGTTTCCATCACAAAACAGATGGGGCTCGGTGTAATTATATTCATGGATTTTGAAAATATTATGTGCCTTTGATTTCTTTACTGGCAAAGAACATAATATGCTTTTAAGGTGAAAGTATGTATCTGGGACACTTTCTCTTGGCTGTTTCATGAGTGTGGCTTCAGTCTGGGAAGAAATCACTGCTTTTTAAGTGTTATTTACTAAAGTAAGCCACATGTGTAATTAGGTTAGCAGTGACCTGGTCAAAACGGACAACCAAAACCCATGTCGCAGAATCCTAACATTAATAAACATGGTCTCATTATGTATTCCTGAATTCTTTAAAAAATATGTTTTTCATCTTCTAAGGAGAGCTAGGTAACAGTTTTTGGAAGAGAGGTGAATTGTGAAGCTTTTAGTCTTTAAAGAAACCATTGGCTTGAAAGAATCAGTAGCAGAGGCCCAGCCTCTGTTCTGGGTGGCCTGAGTCTACTTCCTTCTCTCCTCACTGTGTGGCTCAGAATTTATACCATTTTTATTTTTAAGATAAATAAACCTTTTCTTTGACTGAAACAATCCCATCGGGATTGTGGAGCTAACTTGCAGGACAGACATATGGCAGGCATGACATACTGAACAAATCCAAAACACATTTTCCCAACTGGTCTCTGAGTGTATCACATCCCCTGGGAGAAAAAATAATAATAATCATGACTAATCTATCCTCATCGTTAAGTGATCATTCCTGAGCTTTTAAAGGATTTTTATTAACTTTGAACAATACCCAGAGTACATACAAACAGGGCCATGTTCTCAGTCACCTGCAAAGTGAGGCTGTTTCCTGATTCGTGGAGTTCTGAAGAATCCCAGTGAGGAGGATCAACTGCGCATTCTAAAGAAACAGCATTTTGCTTTATCTGCTAAATCAATACTGATTGCTAACAGTATATGCACGTTGTGAAAGAGAAGACATAAATAATATTTCAGCTATTGGGAGTGGGGTCTACTGGCTCCTAGCCACAGGTAACTTTTGTGCTAGGCTTCTGGCTTTTCCTTTTCAAAGAAATCCTGAGTCTGTGGAGGACACAGACATTTCTCAAGACACAGTGCTCAGCATTTGCCTCTGACCTTTCTCAGATGGGAATAGATGGTACCATGCAGAAACCAGTGTGCACATGGTCAGTCTAGCCTCTGTCCTAGTCACTCCTAAGGGAGCATAAGTAAAGCATGGGTCAGCATCAAGCTTTGGGAAACAAAGTACCTATGAAATCAATCTACACATTATGGTAGCTTGGGCTCCATCACTCTCATATCTTCAGTCCCCCACACATCCTGGGAACAGGCAAAGATGCACAGCAAAGCATCAATTCCTCTAGGTGGACGCCCAATCCATTTCCAACCTCTTATCCCTATGAACCGGGCTATAAGAAATTGCTCCACTCTGTGTTTGTGGGCGTATGTTATGTCTGACAATTCCAAGTTCTTAAGTTCAGTCAAAAGGCATGGGCATTTTCTTTTACTTTGCAAAACATTTCTTACTGTAGTAAAACATATAGAACATAAAATTTGCCAATCCACCCATTTCCAGAGTTAAACACATCACAATGCTGTCAGCACTGTCAGAGTTCCCAATGTCTGTAGCACTCCAAACAGTATGCAGTAAATCATCCCCCCAAGCCCTCTAAATATCTACCGATGTGTTTAATTTATTAGCACCTAGTTTTAAGTTCTTTGTACATTTTAGGTGCACTTTCTTGTAGGATACAGAATTTACACAAATGTCAAATTTTCGGTTTGTCCTTTTATTCTAGCAATATTATCCACGTAGCAGAGATTCTAATTTTAATGGGAGTGGAATGTCAGCCTTTCCTTTCCTTAATCATCTTGGATGTCGCAATTGAAAAACAGTCACCAAATCTGAGGTCCCCTGCATTCTCCCTTGTGGCAAATTCTAACACCCAGGTATAGAGGCACATGTTTTGTGATTATGTATATGACATACATGGAGTTAATTCTCAGCACTCTGTCTAGGTTCCTAGCCTGGGATCTAGTCGATCCTGGTAAGTGTATGAAGCTGCCATCAGGTGCCCATCAGATGTGATGACTAGGGGTGCCCTCCTTGAATTCCTGTTCCTGGGTGTGCAGGCGGCACTCTCCAGGCACATGGGCAGAGCCACCCATCCCCTGGAGCCTTTGCTTCCTGCACTTCAGCTCTACCTGCTCTGCTGCAGACACATGGCACTGCAGTGTTTTCATGGCTCCTTTATCTTTGTGTTGTGCTGAACCAGAGACTGGACATCTCAGCGGTAGAGTTTCATAAGCAAGCTTCACTGTGTTAGAGAATGTTCCTTCTATTCCTGTTTTCTGAGAAAGTGTGTGAGTCTCCTCGGATGCCTTTCCTGTGTAGCTGAGATGTTTGGGTAGATTTTTTTTTTCCTCTTAACATGGCAGTGGTACTTATGTGGGATCACCTTCAGATTGCTGAGAAATGTCCCACTCACTCACGTGTTTCATTCAATTAACAGGCTCCAGAACTAGGTCTGATGGTATCTGGGGGCAGGATTTTGGCATCTATGTTCATAAGGGCTATTCGCTTGTAGTTTTCTTTCCTGTGATCTCTTTATTGGCTTTGATTTCAGGGTGATGTTGGCCTCCGGGGAATGTGGGAGAAAACGTTCCTTCCTATTCTGGTTTCTGGAAGAATTGAGGGGGTTTGGTTTCTTTTATTTACATATTTGATGGAACTCACCAGTAAAGCCATCTAGTCTTGATCTTTGTCTTGGGAGATTTTAAACTGAGATTCCATAACAACTTGTGATATATGCCTATTACCATTTTCCTATTTTTAATCATGTCATCAAGGTTCATTTCTTGTATGTTTTTTTTTTCTCATTTCATGCATATCTATACAATTGTTCGTGACACTGTTATTTGGTCCTCACTTGTGTATGACAGGCAGTGAGGGCTCCACCTTTGCTCCTTTTGTGTGATGTGGAATGAGATCTCCACCTTCATCGCTTCTCCATGGCAGGTGCTGGTCTCTCGGCCTGTGTTTATTCCTTTGTTCTCTCTCTTTCCACTCTACGAAGATCCGCTAGTGCTTTCGCCTGTTCAAGCTTTTCTTCCTGAGTTCTTGTCCGTGCTATACAATTTGTCTATGTCCCAAAACTATCTCTGATTTGTATTTTACTGTTTCCTTCCTTTTGCTGGTTTTGGCTTTTTCCTAAACACCGTCCTTGGTGATGTTTTGGTAATATACTGTGTGGATGTCCTTAGTTCTACATGATAAAAAGTTATCTTATTTGTCATCTTTTCTTTTAAAATACAGGCTACCAGTTTTTATTTGGAGAACAACCTTTTAAAGAGGGCTATAACTTTTTTATGGTGGTTTTGTCCACTTAAGTATTTTCTGATTTCTCTTGGGGGAAACAAGGGATTTGGGAATGGGAAGGTATAAATAAAAACAGAGTAGAATGGCAGGAGTACAGGGAAATATCACCGTGAAATCCATTACTCTGTATGTTAACCAAATACATTTCAAAAGAGAAAAGCAATTTCCTTGTGACTCATCCTCTTACCCAGTGCTGTCCTGCTGTTGTTATGCTGAATTCCACATACTTAAGGGTATTTCACTTTTCCTTGATAACCTAGCTAGCAACAGTTTACAGTGATTAACTAAATAGTGTACTTAGGGTCAATCTTTGGCTCTTATCTGTCTCTGGCCTAAGGGAGGAATGTTCTGGGGCTGCTGCAAAGGGCCCTGGAGAATCCATCCTCTTCCACAGAGCTCAGGGCAGCTCCTGCCCTCTGCTATTTACTGATCTCCCTGTGCCTCATCTGTTTAGATAACACATATTCAAGCCTCCAGCCCTTACCACTGAGCTGTGCATTTTCTTAGTTCTGTCAACATTTGCTTTATACATCTGTGAATCCAAATTTTTCATTTTGTGCATATATATTTAAAATTGTACACTTCGTTGGGGGTTGATCCTGGTACCAGTATACAAATGCCATTTGCCCTTCATTTTCTCCATCACCATTTTTTGGTGTTTAGATAATTTTTTGGTAGTAAACTGTGTTGATGTCATTTATATTTCATGAGACTTACTTTCAATAATATAAAAACTTTAACTTCTAGAAGTTCAGTTTCTCATGTTTCTTCATTGGAAGCTATCTTTATATGCTACATGCTCAACAACAGGCATTTTATCATCTTCATGCATTTATTTTTAATTCCTGTAGCAACGATACTTAGAGTCACAAACCAAAACCACAGCAAAGCGAGCTTACCTGTTCACCTTAATCTCAATGAGGATCAATTTCTTTGCACTCCAAACTGTTTTCTTTTATTTAAACTTGATGCTTCTTTTTTCTATCAGAGTATCTCTCAATGTTTGTTTATCTAAAATGTTATGGTTTCTCCTCTACACTGAAGCTTATGTTTGGTGAATGTGGGAGTCTTAGTTCAGTTTTTTTTTTAATCCCCTTTGCTACTTTAAATATTTTGTCCCATCTTCTTCTGGTATCTATTGCTTTGCATAAGAAATCATTATGGAACAACAAGAAACCCAGAATCGCTAAAACAGTCCTCCACAATAACAGATCCTCTAGAGGCATCTCCATCCCTGAGCTCAAGCCGTACTATAGAGCAACAGTAATAAAAACTGCATGATGCTGGCATAGAAACTGGCTGGTGGATCAATGGAATTGAATAGAAGACCCAGAAATAAACCCATATATATATGGGTTTATGGACACTTATGGACACCTGATCTTTGACAAAGCTGCCAATGGAAACCATACAATGGAAAAAAGATAGCATCTTCAACAAATGGTGCTGGCCTAACTGGATGTCTATATGCAGAAAAATGCAAATAGATCCACACTTATCACCCTGCACAAAACTAAAGTCCAAGTGGATCAATTACCTCAACATAAAACCAGACACACTAAACCTGTTAGAAGAAAAAGTAGCAAAGAGCCTTGAACTCATTGGCACAGGAGACAACTTCCTAAACAGAAAACCAACAGCACAGGTTCTAAGATCAACAATCAGTAAGTGGGACCTCATGAAACTGGAAAGCTTTTGTAAAGCAAAAGGGCACTGTCAGAACAAAATGACAGCTTACAGATTAGGAAAGGATCTTCACCAATCCTATATCTGGTAGAGGGCTAATATCCAGAATATATAAAGAACTCAAGAAGTTAAACAGCAACAAATCAAGTAATCCAATTAAAAAATGGGGTACAGAGCTAAACAGAGAATTCTCAATAGAGGAATATCAAATAACAGCGAAACACTTAAAGAAATGCTCAACATCCTTAGTCATCAGGGAAATGCAAATGAAAACGACCCTGAGATTTCACCTTACACCCACCAGAATGGCTAAGATCAAAAACTCAAGTGACAACACATGCAGAAGAGGATGTGGAGAAAGGGGAACCCTCCTTCATTGCTGGTGGGAAAGTAAACTTACACAACCACTTTGGAAATCAATCTGGTGCTTTCTCAGACAACTAGGAATAGCGCTTCCTCAAGATCCAGCTATACCACTCCTAGGCATATATCCAAAATATGCTCAAGTATACAACAAGGATATTTGTTCAAACATGTTCATAGCAGCTTTATTCATAATAGCCAGAATCTGGAAACAACACAGATGTCCCTCAATTGAGGAATGGATACAAAAATTGTGGTACATTTTCACAATGGAATACTACTCATCAATTAAAAATAAGGAAATCATGAAATTTGCAGGCAAATGATAGGATCTAGAAAAGATCATCCTGAGTGAGGTATCCCAGAAGCAGAAAGACACAGATGGTATATACTCACTTATAAGTGGATATTAGACATATAATATAGGATAATCATACTAAAATCTGTACCCCTAAAAAAGGTAAGCAAGAACAAGGACCCTGGGTAAGATATTCAATCCTCATTTAGGAAGGCAAATGGGATAGATATATGAAGAGGGCAAAAATAAGGAACAAGACAGGAGCCTATCACAGAGAGCCTCTGAAAGACTCTACCCAGCAGGGTATTAAAGCAGATGCTGAGACTCATAGCCAAACTTTGGGGAGAGTGCAGGGAATCTTATGAAAGAAGGGATAGAAAGACCTGTAGGGGACTGGAGCTCTACAAGGAGAGCAACAGAACTAAAAAATCTGGGCCCAGGGGTCTTTTTTGAGACTGATATTCTAACCAAGGACCATGCATGGAGATAACCTAGAACCCCTACACAGATGTAGCCCATGGCAGCTCAGTGTCCAAGTGGGTTCCCTAGTAATGGGAACAGGGTCTGTCTCTGACATGAACTCTGTGACTGGCTCTTTGATCACCTCCCCTTGAGCAGGGGACAGCTTTACCAGGCCACAGAGGAAGACAATGCAGCCAGTCCTGATGAGACTTGATAGGCTAGGGTCAAATGGAAGTGGAGAAGGACCTTCTCCATCAGTGGACTGGGGAAGGGTCATGGGAGAAGAAGAGAGAGGGAGGGCAGGATTGGGAGGGGATGAAGGGGGGCTACAGCTGGGATACAAAGTGAATAAATTGTAATAAATAAAAAAAAATTAATTAAATTTTAAAAAAGAAGTCAAGAGGTAACCCTCTATCCCTTATACCCACCAGTCTCGCTGTGGATTTTTGTTGTTTTTTTGTATACCGTTTTATATTTATCATTCTTGCTTTGGGAATACAATTATCTACTGGAAACTCAGCTTTCACTCCTTTTGAGAATACACGCTGAAGCAGTAGGGTTAGACCTGGGATCATTTCCTTTAAGTTTTTAGGAACTGTATGCCAGAATGGACATATACCTCTACATTCCTCTCAGAGGACCAAGTGCTCGGTTTCTTCACAGCTGTGTCTATATGTATACTGTTTTGGCATATGCAGAAAAGGGCTGTGCACATGTGTCTTGCTGTTGC
The DNA here is from genome assembly GCF_030254825.1 of Meriones unguiculatus. NCBI lineage: Eukaryota > Metazoa > Chordata > Mammalia > Rodentia > Muridae > Meriones > Meriones unguiculatus. Next base: position 9,372,397 of record NC_083352.1, on the reverse strand, counting down.
TCTATTTACAAAACTATCCTAATGTGTGGATTGGTGTCTTATTGTGATTCCCTTTTACATTCCCTGAGGATAAGTGAAGAGCATTTTTCACACAACTATTTGCAATGTTTATGTCCTCCTGAAGGAAAGTTTTTATTCTTTGGTCTTTTAAGAACTCTTTTAGGTTCCGACACAATGATCGTATGTGCGTGTGAATGTGTGCATGTGTGTGTGTGTATGTGTGTGTGTGTGTGTGTGTGTGTGTGTGTGTTTTGTCCTCCTAGACTCACACTCATTATGTAACTGAGAATGACCTTGACCTTCCAGTCTGCATGCCTCCACTTCCCAAGTGCTAGGATTATAGATGTTCATTTCTTTTGTTGTTGAGCTGTATTGGTTGCCTAATCTAACTCTGTACCCAGTTAAGGCAGATTTATAGTTACAAATATCCTCTCCCATTTCATGACCTTTTACTCTGGTGACAATGACCTCTCTTGAATGAGAGGTTTACATTTTTTTAATTTAAATTTCACAACCACACCCTATATTTTTATCATATTTTTCTCCTCCCTCAAGTTACTCCAGATCTCTTCCATCTCCCCACCCACCCAACATGAAAGGCTTACATTTCACATTCTGATTTACCTTTTTCTCTATCAGTGGATTGGGGAAGGGTCATGGGAGAAGCAGAGAGAGGGAGGGCAGGATTGGGATGCCATTTTGGGTTTCCTTTCCGCATCAGTCATGAGGCAGGGTGTCTGCAGCTTGCATGCATAAGTGTTGCCTGTGTCTCTGGGGTTGTATCTAGGAAATCACTGGCAAATCTGCTGTAATGAAGTCCCTCTCCCCATTTTCTTCTGAGTTGAATAGCCTTCAATGTTGCATTTAGGTTTTAATTCATCTCGCATAGGTTTTGTTTATGAAAGACAAGAGTCCAACTCCAGAGCTCTGCACATGGATGCACCATTTTTTCCATGTTATCTAATGGTCCGACAATTGTGTGATCATGGCGTCCTCACGTCCATGAGAGCCACATGTCCATGTGTGAATGAGGTTCTAGCCCTCTGCTCCCTCCCATGGGTCTAGATCAGTCTCTACAGATGCCTTCTCCCACACAAATAAAGTATCCCATGGCCCCGTTCACCAGCGAAGGCTTTTCCTATTTTTAAAAGGAAATGTCATTGGATTTGACAGGGATTACACTGAAGCTGAACACTGTGGCTACATGGGCATATTAACAAGATTGTCCTCCAATCTGTGAACACAGATACCTTCCTATTTATTGCCACTTTCTCAGAGCAGTGACTGATAACTTCCAGTAGGCAGGTTTTTCTCAGCAGTTAAGTTTATTTTTAAGCATTTTCTTTTTCTACTGATTTGCAACAATGAGAACTGAATCCAAGGTTTCTTGCATACTAGCAAGCCTTCTACCCCCACTGAGATACATCTCCTGCCTGTATTTTATTCTTTCTGATACTATTGTAAATGGAATTTTAAAATCAAAATTTTTTTGGAACATTCATTCTCAGTCTATGGAAACTGCTGGTTTTGTGTTTACTTTGTTCACTGAAATTCTGCTTGGCTCATTTATAAGAGGCATGTGGAGGAATTTTCAATGTTTCCTATGAGATTTTATCATCTATAAACAAATATATTTATTACCTTTCCAGTTTGGATGATTTAAATATATGTATATTTTTAACTTTGGCTATTGCATCTCTGTTATGCTGAGTAAAAATGGTCTGACTGGGTATTCTGGCTTTGCTCCTGATATCCCAGGAAAACTTAAGTCTCTCATTGCTGAGGACAACAGCAGATGTGGGCATACAGGTGCTTTTGGTGGTCCTAATCTCCAAACCCCCAGCTGCTGCACCAGGCCTTGGATGGTACACTGTGTTCTTCTGCCAGTCTGTTCTGTCAGGCCGCAGATTGCTACATTCACTTTACTCAGAGTGTCTCGGTGTCTTGGCCTGAGCTCTAGGTGGAAACATAGACTATGGCCTTGCTATAGCCCTCTGGTGTCCAGTGACATAATGGAAGTGCAATACAAGGCACCTTATGAGCAAAGTGTACTTTCCCTCTTGCAGAGCAGCGTTGGACCAGGGGGAGGGAACATGGTTTCTCTCTTCAAAGATGTCTCAGGTACGGAGTTGGTGGGACCTGTCACTTCTTCCTTCCATGTAGAAGATACCCCTTCCTCCACCCCCTTTAAAGTATTTTCTTGGTTGATGTAAGCTTTTGTTTACTTTTCAGAGTTCTAATAAGATTCTTCCTGACACTCTCTGCTTATTTTCCAGTATTTTTAGGAGAAGACGAGGGATCAGAGATATCTATGCCATCATTCCAGGACGCCATTTTGGGTTTCCCTTCCTCATCTGTCATGAGGCAGGGTGTCTGTAGCTTGCATGCGTAAGTGCAGCACACTAAGAAATATTTCAGTATTGGCCAGATTTAGTTTTGTGGGAACTTTCCACCTTTTTGTTGGTACTAAAAAACTGATCATCTTTTCATGGTACACTATTCAGCCATCCATCTAGAAGGAGTGAACCTATAACTCAAAATAGGAATGACAGGTTTGATATGGCAGATGCAGATATATGGGTATAGGTGGTGAAGGAATTGTAAAGGTCAGGAATCCATCCCTGTGAATCTGGGAAGATTCTGAAGATGGAAGCATAATAATTGGCCTTCAAGGACAGCCGGCGTTTGGGTGTAGAGCGTGTGAGAGATTTGAACATACCGCTTGCCTGCAGTTCTTTCTGTTCTATTTCACCTCATAATAGTTACGTCTTCCTCTGGAGCTGTGAAAAGGTAGCCCAAGCCTGTGCCAGTTAGAATGCCCTGCCATCTGGCTAAGATGCCAGCCTGAATCACTAAACCAGGTGACACCTACTGGGGGAACCAGGGCTGCTGTTGTGTGGCCATTATCGGCTGACGGCCTCCCTGTGATGTGGCCCTCACTGTGTTGTGCTCTTGGTAGCTTGTCCAAAAGACTCTGCCAGTTAAGAGGGAATTTTAAAATCACAGCTTTCCCTGGGAATCATAGAGTAAACTGTAGGTGAAACAATCACTTTTGCAAGGCCCAAATAGACGTTTTGATTTAATGTCCGTCTCCAGTGCCATAACAGCTGTTGGCTGTAAAAACAAACCAACAACACATAAAATAATTCTCGAGCCAGGATAGAAGACTTAATTCATATGCAATGTGATAACTGGCTGATAATAATCTAGCAAATGACATAAGCATTTAAAGATGTATTAACAAGCCAGCTCTGAACAACGATTATATGTATTACTTTGCCAGGAGTTTGGAAGAACACTGAAAACAAAGGATACATTTTTCTTAAAGGAACAAACATGCTATTAGTGACAAGATGCAATGATCCTATGATATACTGTCAGTCATGACAATGATACATACTAGAAGCCACTGGATGTTTTCCCACACTCATTTCCATGGCTGCCTACTTTCTTAAAGAGAAACTTGAGTTTTGGATGCCAACAGAACTTGTCCAGGACAGGGATAGCAGTATAGCCTGTTCTTCTTAACGCCAAAACCAATTTTTTGTTGTTAGGGTTTGAGACAGGGTTTCTCTGTGGAACAGTTTTGGCTGTCCTGGAGCTCATTCTGTAGACCAGGCTGACCACAAACTCACAGAGATCCATCTGCCTCTACCTCCCAAGTGCTGGTATCAAAGGCATGTGCCACCACTGCCCAGCTCAAAGCCAATGTTTTAAACAAATTATATCATCTGATACTATGTTTCTGTTATATGAAATGGTCAAGAATCTCTTTTTATTCCTAAGCAAAGTGAAGAACAAGTGTGATCTATTGAAATTATAACAGGATAGTATCAAGATCCTCAGCTCAGTCACCCACAGCTACTATGTGCTGAGATGCCACAGATAATATACAGAGATTCCCACAGCTAGTAAGTATTGGGACTCCTATAGCTACTAAGTATTGAGACACTCATAGCTACTCTGTGTTGAGACCTATAAAGAGGCAGGGCATTTGAGTGTGCAGCTCTGACTTCCACATCTCTCTGGGCCTGATGGACCACCTTCATCGTCCAAAGCTCAGAGAGTTTTTTTAAGATGTATTGTTGAGGGTTACGGGTAGGAAAGGATGTGCAGATCTATACATGAGTCTAGGCAACATCAAAGCCTCCACATGCTTGGATGTGAAAATCTGCCCACTGCTGAGATGGACTTCCTGCATAGCTGTGCTGAGCTATACTTGTCTGCCCCTTGCCTATCACTTTTGCACTGGGCATGTGTATTATCATCAGTTTGTGGTGATCTGTGCCTATGTGGATAATCGGTAACAATTCCAATGTAATTCTGGGAGGAGGAATAAGGTCTTAAGCTGAGAGCTGGGATGTCCATTCAATTAATCATGGTCCTGATCTGAAAGGCACTGACCAGCAGGTGTGTCGCAAGCACATATCTGGATCAGTCCTTTACTTAGAGATTTCACTTAGTTTTTTTTTTTTTTTCTTAACATTCTCCTTGAGGTATTTTAAACTTTTATTTATATTTGAAAGATAGCCGTGTAAATTTAATTTACTTTATGGAATCAGAAGAAAACACTTGTCTTTTTCTGGTCCCATATTTTTTTCCTTTAAAATAAAAATAGTTGAGTTTCTTCTGTTGTTAAAACATGATGGGGCATTTCTCAAAAATAACAACAACAACAAAATAGACCCTCCACTTCCTGCAGAGGCTTCTCTGTTTTGGAGGCTGAGGGACCACTGCTCTCTAAGAAGCTCCATTTACTACTTCTGTCTTGAGTGGAAGCCAGTGCTTCCCCATACAAAGGCTTCAGACTGAAGGACCAGGGTCTTCATTGCCATGTTCTCACCACCGTCTATGGACTCTCAGCTCACATGCACCTGTGGGTCACACCCACCTGATTCCTGGCCCAGGGACTTCAGTAATGTGTCACTTGCAGACTATGCTATTCCTTCAGATGGGGCTCTTGGAAGTATTTTAGCTCTCCTTTGAAGATGCATGGCCAGCCAGAGTTGTCACTTTCCTATAGCTTAAGATGCAAGTCATGAATATTAAAATGGCCTCTACGTCAGAGAACATAGCAACTGAACTGAAAAGTTTCCCAGATTGTGCTGCCAACCTGTCCAATCTGTAAGGGGCTGAGCAGCTGACCTTTCTCTCTCGGACCATGGGAAAAGAGTCAGCTCTTTCTCACCCCTCAGAGAAGCAGCACCACTTCAAGCAGCACCACACCCTAAGAACATGGAGTTCCACTGGGAGCAACAACACCAGAGTGCTGGATGGACTCTCTCCATCATCTGTGCAGTCTTGCAGTGGGTCATGAAAAAGCCAGTGAGACCAGATGTAGGACTTACAGAGCTCACAGTGTTAGGGCTTCTACCTCCCTAGGTGGGTACTGGGCCTGGGGGATGGGCGGAGCTGTGTTCTAAGAAAACTGCTGGGGAAATAGGAAGTGTTTCTACCTTCCAAGGGTAATTTGTCTATATCAGGAACAAGAAGTGGAGAGGACAGCAGCATGCTGTGCATGTCATGGGCATGAGAGCACACGAGACAGGAACCATCTGCTGGACAAACTATATGGACATCTCACTAGGTAGATAAGGAAGAGAGATCCACTCTCACAGAAAACACTGGACGTGCAGCCAGAGGACATAGTATCCTCTGGCAGGGGCTTGGGGCTCAGCAGTGCTAGGTGCCTGTGGGACACACACCCTTGTCTCAGAGGCTTTGCATCCCTGGAAACGGCAAGGAAGGTGTGGTTAAGGGTAGACAGCCTCACCAGCATGCTCACAGTGCAATGGGATGGAATGCCACCATCCATCACTCAGCTTTAGAGGACACTTGCCAGGACTCTGGAGCCAAGAAGAGCCTGTACAGAACTACTTTCCACTCAAGGGTAGCAATCCTTACCCTGAGAGACAGCAGAGATAGGGAATGGATGAGACAAGCAGCTGAGGTTGCTGCACTGACTTCAGAGTCTGCGTTCAGGTCATACCCTAAGTTCAAGAGAGGTTTGGCTCACAGTAGTTTTAGATAAAGGAGTTTGTGGAGATATCAGGGAAATCTGTGCTGGAGTGCTGCCCTGTGCTGTATCTTACAAGCTGGGGTGCTGGGCTAGCATAAGATGCTTATTGTTGTCCCTCAATTCTAAGAGCCTGACTTGCTCATGGTGCAGTCCTAAAACAGAGGAGTAGCCAGAAAGCACCAGGCAACCTCTATCCCCAGTCCTAGTAACCTACACACTACATCCTCTAGGCCGACATCTAAGAGGTTAAACACTGGATAAACTGGCAGAGAAATTCCAAAGTTCGATTCTGTTTTCTTACAAAAACCCTGTTCCTTGTCCGGGGTTCTCTGGTCTCTGTGACATCTTGACAGTCTACCCGGCAGAGCCTACCACATTCTGCCACTCAGCAGCATAGGAGACATGTACCCCATCCAGCTGCTGGAAATGCAAATCTTTGGAACACGGCTCTGTGTTTACTTTGCACTCAGCAGTGGCAAGCTGGACTCAAAGCCATGTATCTCACCTCTGACAGATGCCTGGAATTGACACTAGGTGGGAGCTTACAGCATGGAAAGTCTAACCGGGGACTGTAAGTGCCCCACAAGAGCTACCCAAGGCCCAGTTCACTTCTGGATTTGGGAGTTGTTGGCTTCAAAAGTCCTCCCAAAACAAAACAAACAAACAAAAAAAAAAAAAAACAGAATAGCTAAAACAATCCTTTATGATAAAAGATCTTCTGGAGGTATCTCCATCCTTGACCTCAAACTGTACTATACAGCAACAGTGATAAAAACTTCATGATAGTGGCATAGAAACAGACTGGAGGATCAATGGAATCAAATCAAAGACCTAGAAATAATCTCACACACCTATGGATGTTTGATTTTTGACAAAGAAGCCAAAACTATATAATGGGGGGAAAAAGCATCTTCAAAAAATGGTGCTGTTCTAATGGATGTCTACATGTAGAAAAATGTAAATAGATCCATATTATTACCCTGTACTAAAGTGAATCAAAAACCTCAACAGAAACCAGATACAGTAAATCTACTAGAAGAGAAAGTGGGGACGAGCCTTAACCTCATTGGCATAGGAAACAACTTCCTGAAGAATATCAACAGCACAGGCTCTAAGATCAACAATTAATAAATGGGACCTTATGAAACTGAAAAGCTTCTGTAAAGCAAAGGACACTGTCAGGAGAACAAAATGACAGCCTACAGACTAGGAAAAGATCTTCACCAACCCTACATCTGACAGAGGGCTAATATCCACAACATATAAAAAACTCGAGAAATTAAACACCAACAAACCAAATAATGCAATTAAAAATGGGTTACAGAGCTAAACAGAATTCTCAACAGAGGAATCTCGAAGGGTACAGAAGCATTTAAAGACATGCTCAATGTCCTCAGTCATCAGGAAAATGCAAATCAAAATGATTCTGAGATCCATCTTACACCTATCAGAATGGCAAATAACAAAAAACCCTCAAGTGACAGCACATGCTGGCAAGCACATGCTGGTGGGACTGAAACCTTGTACAACCACTTTGGAAATCAATCTGGTAGTTCCTCATAAAATGGGAATAGTTTTACCTCAAGACTCAGCTATATCACTCCTGGGTATATACCCAAAAGATGTTCTATTATACAACAATGAAATTTGTTCAACTAAGTTTGTAGCAGCTTTATTCATAATATCCAAAAACTGGAAACAACCTAGATGTCTGTCAACCGAAGAATGGATAAAGAAACTGTAGTACATTTACACAATGGAATACTATTCAGCTATTAAAAACAAGGACATCATGAAATTTTCAGGCAAAGGATGGATCCAAAAAATATCCCGAGAGAGGTAACCCAGACCCAGAAAGACATGAATGGTATATACTCACTTCTAAGAGGATATTTGTCATATAATATAGAATAAACATACTACAATCCATAGACCTAAAGAAGCTAAGTAACAAGGAAGACCTTAGGAAGGATGCTTAATTCACATTCAAAAGAACAAATAGAATAGACAGCAGAAGTGGCTGAAAAGAAGTAACAGGATGGAAGTCTTCCATAGATGTCCTGTGAAAGACTCTACCCATCAGGGCATCTAAGCAGGTGCTGAGACTCATAGCCAAATTTTGTGCAAAGCACAGGGAGTCATATGGAAGAGTGCAGGGATAGATGGTCCCAGAGAGGACAGGAGCTCCACAAGAAGTCCAACAGAGCCAACAAATCTTGGACCAGAAGGGCCTGCAGACACCGAAGTACCAACCAAGGATCATGCATGGAGAGGATCCAGGCTCCCTGCTCATATGTAGCCAATAGGCAGCTCAGTCTCTATGCAGGTCACCTAGAAAGGGAACAAAGGGTTGTCTCTGACATGAACTCTGTAGTCTGCTCTTTCATCATTTTCCCCTGGTGAGGCAGCCTTGCCAGCCCACAGAGGAAGAGGATGCAGGCAGTCCTGATGAGACTTGATAGTCTGGGGTCAGCTGGTAAGGGAGGAGGGCTCCCCCTTTCTGAGAACTAGGGGACAGGGATGGGGGGAATAGACAGGGAGGATGGTACTGGGAGAAGGTGAGGGAGGGGCTATGATTGGTATGTAAAGTAAATAAATTAATAAAAAAAAACAACTACATTATGATAGAAAGAGGGAGACAACAACAATAAAAATGCCCCTCCAGAATTAAACTAATTCTCCAGAATTAGTTTAAATGTCGCCACAGATTGATAAGAATAGTGTCCTTGGGGGAAAGAGCCTTCCCCACCCCCACCCCACCCCTTTTGACTACTGTGTACACAGTAGCTGGCCAGGAACCTGGCTTGCCAGAATGGAATCTTCTATAGGTCCCTTCCCCCATCTCTGCCTTCTGACCCCCAGACCTGTGAGAGCTATGGCTATGTTGTCATAACCACCAGCCTGGGCTGTAAGAGCCCCAGCAGAATAAAGAGGCCATGTGAGCTGCCTTTGGAATTTTACTCACTACAGCAAAGTTGCTTGGGACCAACTTCTGACCTAATTTAGCTTGAGGTCCAGTGGGGGCACAGACAGGAATCATCACTGTGTCATTTTGGTTTAATACAGTACTTTTCTTCAGGGAGCTCACAGCACTCTTTGAAATATAATGTAGAAACGTCAGGTAGGGGATGGCCGATTACTTCTAATTTGCAACTAGCTTCAGAGCACTGGCTCTTAAAGTAAATACCCTGGTGTGAACTCAGGAGTTAGTCACCGAGCCAGAGATCTGGCTGTTTTCTGGGGCATATAATGAAGTATTTTGCCACATGCTTTTAGGCTCCACTCCACAGCCTCATACCCCTAAGGTTATCAAGAGGACTTTTTCAAAATTAAACACCCTTATAATTTCACAGAACCATGGCTAAAAGCCCAATGCAGAAAAAGCAATGAGCCCACCTCGGCTCTAGCAGAGCCTGTGTCAGGTCACAAAAAGCAGATGGAGAGTTGTTTCCACCTATGAGTTTCCCAGGTAGTGTAGAGTATGGTTTTCAAGTCACAGCATCCACCAAAGAAGCTGGACCAGTATCATCCAATGTGACGGGCACGGGCCCCTTCAAGAATTAGGGCTGTGAGTAAGAAAACTGAACTTAATTCTGGTTCTGTGTACCATTTCTACATGTCGCTACTAGAAAATGTGAAACTGTCTATGATTGCATGTGCTTTCTTCATAAGCAGCAGGGCTGACAGACAGCAATTACCCTCTGACCCATTCTGCTTCCCTTGCCTGCCTGGAGTCAGCCATGGCCAGAGCTGGACCTTAGCCAGCAGCCCCATGGATGCCTACCCCCAACTCCTCCTGTTTACCCCTAGACTACAATACTCATATTGTAGTCTCTACCATCCCTTCAATGACCATCTACTGTGTATGAGCTTCCACAGTGGAGAGAGACGACTTCATTTAAACAGTCTCATAGAGCGCTGTGGTCCTCTAGACAATGTTCTGATGTGGCCCCTCTAGTATACTGTACATCTGCAGCGATTACAGAGTGACTCATGGCAGGGCCATCACCTAACTGTCCTCTTTGTCCCTCTGTGTGTACCTCTCACACTCTGTGAGCATACTGTCCTCTCTGGACGTGAGGCTACAGGGTCATGCAAGGCTCAACTTCTCCTTGGGTCTTTTATGCCTTATTTGGCCAAGGTCTCGCCATGTATCCACTACAGCTCAAGATAGTATATTATGTAGAACTTCTGCCTATTAGAAGGCCTAGCTGGGTGGAGAATGAAGGAAGGGGGGAATGGAAAGGGAGTGAAGAAAGAATTGAGTTCAGAAGGACACTTACAAGGGAATCTATAAACCACAGAAAAGGGAAGTGAGCAAGCAGTTTTGGCTTATGGACTTCAAGGATTTAGACTGTATCACTCCTGCATCATCATTTACAAAGATGTTGACATAAAATTGTCTCCAAGGACCCTCATTAGCAATGACTCTCTGCCCTCATAGCCTTGATGCTTGCCAAATTCTCCCTAAGTGAAATGTGTGATTTAAGATTTTCAACAGAGCTTCACTTTTGGAAGGCCAGCCAACAACCTAGAACATCTTCATCCTAAATGCAAGGGGAAAGGTGTGTTTCCCTAATGTCTGTCTGTATATAATCGTTAAAACATGCTTGTGGGTATAAAACAGCATCTTTCAATAGGCAATTGCAGTGGGTGCCTGGTTGTTTAACATATACTAATGTAATTATCTGATTTTTTTCCCCTTATTACACCCTCAATAAAAATACCTTTCTTTCCTTAAGTTCATAAAGTCACCCATACAGGAGGGCCATTGGCAGAGGACAGGACAGAGTGTGATCCTTCTCAAACCCTCCCTTAAAATCCATCCTTCAACAACCCACATGATTTTGGTACTCTGTCATTATCCAGAACCCTACATACTGCTGGAGATGATTCACCTAGAGACATGGTGGCATTGGTCACATGCTTATGGGTTCATATGTCCCATACCTGTGGTTTAGGAACTGCTCTCACTCATACCACTGGGCCCTTGCAGGGCTGAGCTGCTTACATATACAGGATTGTTCCATGGGAGGGATTCAGGGCTTTCTTCTATTCTAGTTTCCCTTTAAGGCTCTATCCTTTCTTCACAGGATCAGTCAAGATTCAGAACTCGGAAGACTTCACACAGATTATAAAACTAGTTTTTACGCTGCTCCAAGAAAATGCGTATTCATGCAGAATCTCAAGAGAGATTTCTCAGAACCCCACTCTCAGGATAGGCTATATCAGATTAGCAGAGACAGTCCCGCTGCTCTGCATCCAAGTAACGTACCCGAACAGAGGGCTGAGAACTACCAAACAGCCTTGACTCGTACTATAAATGTTACTTTGGGAAGTTTCAAAGTACAAGCAATTAGAATTCTATACATGATTAAAGGCACTGTGAAAATCCCCCCAAAGCTCATGTAATTTATTTATAGGGTTCTAATTGAGGGTCTAGGGAGAGCCCAAGACAGCTCAACACTACAGGATGATACAGAAAGCTTGCCAAGAAAATGAAACCCATCAGAGTCCTCAGATTGGAGCAGAGAGCATCTTCTCTTCATTCCTAGTCTGGGCAATGTCAGACAGTGCCTATACATTTGGAAACAAGCTATTTTGACATTTGCCTGACCCACTTTCAAATATTTGAGGGACTTGAAATAAAATTATACTAGAGCAATGCAGCATTGCTAACAAGTATGAAAAGGAAGGAATGGGCCAGATAGACAAAAGAGACAGCACGCATTGGTGGACTGTAGTAAGGCAGTTCTCCTGTGTGAGCAGACCGGCAATACTGGTCTGGAGCACATTTCTGGAGTCACATTCAAGGAGACAGAGTTCAACTTAAATTTCCATCTGAGAAATATGAGATTTGAAAATCTAGACTCCCTACATAGGGATATTTTTTGGTGTTTTTTCATTTATTTATTTATTTTACATTTCAGGCATAGGCCCCTCCCTCCCTCTTCTCCTCCCAGTCCTACCCTCCCTCCTACATCTCCTATTCCCTATTCTTCAGAATAGGAGAGCCCCCTACCCGGACACCCCAGCTCATCTATTCATGAGTACTGAATTCATCTTCCTCCCCTGTGGCCTGGTAGGGAAGTCCCTTCAGGGAGAAGTGATCAAAAAGTAGGCAACATAGTCCATGTCAGAGATACCTTCCACTCCCCTGGAGCCTAAGATGCCCATAAGAATTATCCTTTTAGGGTCTGTACATCATAGAATATCTGTCCTGTACAACACATGCTGGCAAGGATGTGGAGAAAAGGGAACACTCCTCCATTGCTGTTGGAGTAAAAACTTGTACAACCACTTTGGAAATCAATCTGGCACTTTCTCAGACAACTGGGAATAGCTCTACCTCAAGACCCTTGGCATACACCTGAAAGATGCTCCGCCATATAGTAAGGACATTTGCTCAACCATGTTCATAGCCACTTTATTGATAATAGCCAGAAACGAGAAACAACCTAGATGCCTCTCAACCAAAGAATGCATAAAGAAACTGCGGTACATGTACACAACGGAATATGACTCAGCCATTAAAAGCAAGGAAATCATGAAATCTGCAGGCACATGGATGGAACTAGAAAAGACCGTCCTGAGTGAGGTAACCCGGAACCAGAAAGACACACATGGTATGTATTCACTTATGAGTGGATTTTAGTCATGTTCTACAAGATAGATATACCACAACACACAGACCCTACTTAGGGATCCTGGAGCCCATCAGTCTCTCAGCTTAAAGACAAAGAAGTGGGCTACCACAGACCTCTAAAGGTCACACCACAGGACAAGGCACTTCCTTGTCAAGATGCACCCTTGTTCCCACAGGACGTGGCAGCAAAGAGGCTGTGTGTGCCTTTCTGCCTTTCATCCTGGCTGTCCTATGGCCAGCTTCTGGGGCCCACTGTGAGGGTGGAGTGGAGTGATAGGTACACTCTGCAAACACAATGCAACTGCACAACAGAACATGGCATGGACAGTATCTCTTATGCAATGTAAACATTTCCTTAATAATAATAATAATAATAATAATAATAATAATAATGCCATTCTTGCAGACCTTTCTTCCCAGAAGCCTATATGTCACTAGCTCCATGCTACCCAGGCCTGAGTGCAAACTTTGATGCACAGTGCCAAGGATTCAAACCACACAGACTCTTGATTACAAAATGTTCACAGTGTCTAAATATCACTCCAGAAAGCATAGGGAAGTATAGGGGAGTGTTAGGGCCCTGTCCCTATTGCCAACTTTCACCTGCCCCCCTTCCATGTGGGCATCTGTCTGTAGTAACCACCATCTACTGACTTCTCTTTCCAGAAAGACCACACTCTGCCAGGGGTTGGCTCTCCATCATGTAGTGGTTCTCGGGTTGGGCCAGTCATTGGTTGGACATTCCCTAAATCTCCACTCCCTCTGTGTCCCTGCACTTCTTGTAGGGTTTTGGGTTGAAGGTTTTATGGGTGGGTTGATGTTTCCCTCCCTCCACTAGGAGTCCTGCCTGGCTAACAGGTGGCCTCTTCAGTCTCCATGTTCCCTGCTGCTAGGGGTCTCAGCTAGTCACCCCATTTCCTCCCAGGAGCATACCCTGTTAGAGGTCTCCAGCTTGTCTCAGAGATACAACCCTTGGTTTCCCTTCCTTCTCCCAGGATTCTCACCTTCCGCCCCTGCTCTCCCCAAATCTGATCCCCATCCTTGTTTCCCTCCCCACACTGTCACCTACCTAGTCCCCGCTCTTCAGCTCTTCATCTACTTCCACCATATATTCTAATTCCCCTTCTGAGTGAGATTCAAGTGTCCTCCTCTGGGCCCTTCTTGTTACTTAGCTTCACTGGGTCTGTGGATTGCAGTATGGCTATCCTGTGCTATATGACTAATAACCACTTATAAGTGAGTATACACCATGTGTATCTTTCTGGGTCTGGGTTACCTCACTCAGGATGACCTTTGCCAGTTCTAGTTCCATCCAAATTGCTCTGTTGCCTACTATTGGATCACTTCCAGCTGGCAGGACTGCCCTGCCTGGCCTCAGTGGAAGAGGATGCACTAAGTTCTGAGGAGACTTGATGTGCTGGGGTGGGTTGATACCGGGGCTGGGGTGCTCTCCTTTTCTGGGAAGAAGAGATGGGGGAAAAGAGGAAAAGAGGTGGGAGGGTGGGACCAGGAGACAAGGAGGGAGGGGACTACAGTCAGAATGTAAAGAGAATAAATAAATAAATTTAATAATAATAATAAAGCCTAAATGCTGAGCCCTTTGGACTGCCTGTGTGCTTACCATCTTGTCCCCTGGTAGCAATTGAAAGCTATTAAGTTACATAACAATGTTTGACTATCTGGGATTGGGAACCCAGCTCTGCTGGGGAGATGCTGGAGTTAAGGCTGCTGTCTCCTCTGTGATGGGAGATGTGTTCAGACCCATTTCTCATCCACCAGCTTTGGGGTGCAGTAAGCAGAAAACGGAGGAACTGGATGAGTGCCTAGCGTATTCGGGGACTTGGATTATACCTGTCTTCTCTGCTTCTCAGCCTCGCTACACTCATGACATTATTTCACATGGGACTGGCCAAGTCTGCACAGGGAAATACTGACTGTATGGGTCACACAGGACAGTAAGCCAGGCACTCTGTGTACCCTGACTTTGTAAGCTAGAAGATACAGGTTTCTGACACTAACTCTGTCCTGGGGTACTGCGATAAACTCTTAAAGGCTGGCAGCTCTAGTAAGTCTGGGCCTTGAGGCCAATCACCCCACCCCACCCCACCTCAGCTTCTCCACTGCTCCGTTATTCCTTAACAACCACAGATGGTCAAGAAACCAGATGAAACCATCTGCACCCATCCAAGTGCCTCTGGAGAGACTTCCTAAGTTCCATTTGCAACTGAAGTCAGGAGAAGATCAGACTGTCCTCTTCCTCACTGTCCTGCAGATGATGGTGCTGTCATCTCAACTGGAGCAGGAGGCTCTACTCCACTAGGCACTAGGACAGAGTATCCCAGAGGCTCCTTTACAGGGATGCTGCATAGTGGAGTTCTGGAATTCATCCCAAAGGCAGCATGACCATGTGTAAACATGAGGTTGGGTCAACCTGAGTGAGCAGGTGTCCCCAGGGGCACATCAAGCACAGGCAAAGTCACACAGAGGAACCCTTCTATCTGCAACTGTGATGCCTCCCTACTCCACATATACAAACACAAACAACACAACCAAGCACACAGGGGCCTGGGAATCAAGGAGGTGGCCTTGTCCTACTAAACGGCACACCAGCCACACAGCTGCTGATCTCAGAACCAATGTGCAAATGCTGAGTGTCAAACTAAACGCCATGCTCTGTGAAGTGTGGCTTATAGTGTACATGTGAAATTATACAAGCGATTTTTATTTCCTCTGATTTGTGGGTCATATAAAAGATTATTTCCATGTACTAATAACTATACAAGAGCTCACTGGTACGCCCCCACCCCGTCCTCAGCTGCTTAACCTCACCCAGGCTCCTAAGGTACAAGCACACTTAAACCTAGAGACTCATTTCCTGCAGGTATAGAGTGGTTGGGGCCTGGCCTAGTGCCTGTGCAGTGCATCTGACACCAGAGAGCCCCCTGCATCAGTGCCAGAAGAGAGAGGCTCAAGGGAACTTTGTCCTAAACTCAGCAATTCTAATGAAGAGTTAGATTAGAATCTTTCAAGTCCCTTGCTTTGTGTTAGAAAACTTCACACAGGTTTCTTCAAAGGAAGACAATAAGCAACATGACTAATTTGTAGGTTAAGAGACAGTGAACATTTATCGTATTTATTCTTCCACAATGAATAAAACCACACAAGCATAACAAAAATGCACATGTGATTGTGTATACACAGAGTGATTTAGGCATGCTCCTTTCAGAATTTTGTCTTTACTTGTGTCTGTATGTATATATGTGTTTGGAGAGGGCTTGAATGTGTGTGTGAGGGAAGTCCAGGGGCTGAGATCAGGTATCTTCCTTAACCATTCTTCACATTATATTTTGAGACTGCATTACCTTTTGAGACTGCCTCCAGCTGACCCTAGAGCTTGCTGATTTGGCTAGACTAGCTGTCCACAAGCCCTGGCACCTCTCCATCTCCCTGCTTCCTTAGTCTGGTTTATGTGGTGTATCGAGGGCTTCTGTGGTCCAGCTTTTTAAGCAATGTTGGGGACGAAACTCAGGTCCTCGTGCCTGCATGGCAAACACTTTCCTGGGCCACCTCCTCTCATCCCTGGCTCCTGTTTGTTCTAAAAGAGATATACCAAGGTTCATCACTTGTCTCAATCCTCTGTTGGTGAATTCAAGCAGAGACCCCCATGGCAGAGCATTTGACTTTCTCATAGACTCAAGATAGGTTTTCTCCCTGGAACATAGTTGGCAAGTAGAGGCAACGCTGAATGTTGCCTAAAGAGCTCTGTGATAAAGCAGAAATGTTGGTGGGTCAGCAGAACGTTCTGTCAGGGGCACTTTATTGCTCACCAGGGGACAGAGGGCCCTCACAGCTCCACTGCACAGCAGGATTGAGCTTCCATCACCTGTAGGATGTCTTCTATTTTTTTAGGTATGCTTCTTTCAGATGGCTTACAAGATTAACCCATGTGCTTGACACAGCCTTCATTCCTTAGAGACTTCTCTGGAGTATTACTTGAAATATTTGGGAATACAAGATTCACAAGACATTTAAAAAGAAATGTCCTGGCTGCTTTTTAACAGTGAATTATGGTGGCCCACTCCTGTAGCAGATATCAAGGCATTTCCCTGTAAGTCTGTCACTTAGGTGAATTCATCAGGTGCTGATATGACTGAGAATGAAATCCACAATAGTTATGAGCACATGGGATGTGAATGTCAATCACAGTCATTACATTAGACCTCGGTTGAGTTAGATATAAAGTCTGGTTGAATTGACACTACATATAGCCTGTTAGAGAGCCCAAGCATATGAAATGGTAGCAAGGTACCAGAGGCCAGAGCAATAGAGCAGGAAGAGACTGAGTAAAGGCCGGCCATGCACAGGTTTCTACGCCTGGAGAACCTGGTTAGCCAAAATGAAAAACAAAGAATAAAAACCATGGAAGGCCAAGAGTAAAACACAGAAAAGAAGGGTGCTTTAGTGTTTTATTGATGCACTGGGAAAGGCATGGGGAAGGCAGCAGATGGATGAGTTGACCAGTTTTTGGCTGTGTGAGGTGCACAGGGCTCATTTTTTTTTTCTTCTAGCAAATCTTATTTGCATGTGCTGATTTTGGAGCTGGCAGTATGTTTGTTGAACATGCATGTTCTTGTCTTCTTTTCATAGTGAGCCCTGATTATTCTGATACCATCATGTGTGTGTCTGTGTCTGTGTGTGTGTGTGTGTGTGTGTGTGTGAGAGAGAGAGAGAGAGAGAGAGAGAGAGAGAGAGAGAGAGAGAGACTCTCCATATAGCCCACTCTGGCCTCTCCAGGGGAGGAATGACAGGTGTGCACCCCCACAGCCAACAGATGACGGCATTTTAATGGACTTCTGCAGCGATTTAGGAAGTCTCCCCTGGAGTCACAAGCCTACAGCGCATCTGAAGAATAAGCAACAGCAACTAGCAGACCCTTCATTAATCTCTCAGATGAGAGCCGTGGATTCAAAAGGCTCTGGTGTATCCCTTCCGGGGGTGGGGGGAGGGGTCTTCTTCCATTGCCAGAAAGCCACACACACTTGTCAGAGTAAGTTTAAAATTTTTGAAGCCCAGAGCTGTATTTCAAGAGACCATGCTTTCAATATGCTTTAGTGGATGATGTTTCAATGGCACTTAAAGACAGCTGTGCACCGTGGCATTTCATGAACTTTCAGAAATGTTACAAAACATAGCACTTAAAGCCCATGTATGGTTTTAACACATGCTGATTATGACTTAAGCAGGCACTTCTTTCCTACCAGACACTAGGCTGGCTATAGCCATCAGTTTTACTGAACAGTATGACAGTAAGCACAAGTGTTAGTACTCAAGTTTTCCTGTTATTCACTTACTCATGTGGTCACAGTGCTATGAGCATTTTCAAAATTCATTCAACCTCCCCTGAAGAAATACTGAGTGATCGATGGAGGTTTCACACATGCTATCATTATTCTTTTAAATGTGAAACAGACGGCTGGGGCCTCAGATCAGTGGTAGAGTGCTCGCTTGCCTCATATGCATGGCGCCCTAGGAAGCTCAGCAGGCAGAGTGCAAGCTCAAGGCCTGAGTGTAGTGCCCCAACATCCACAGCAAACAAACAAACAAAAATACAGAACCTCTGGTGTGAGAGCATACGCCTGCTCCCTCAGTGACAGGGGTAGGGAAGGAAGAGGAAGAGGGAGACAGGGTGATCCCCGGATCTCACTGACCAGCCTGCCTCACTAACCAGAGGAGCTTTACACTTCAGGAGGAGACACAGTCTCAAAAACTAAAGGTGGAGAGCAATTAATGAAGACACCGCTGTTTTATGTCTGGCCTCCACACGCACACACTCTCATATACATGTGCCCACATTCACACATGCACACAGCTATGTTAGCAAATACAAACACTACACACACACGCCACACACATACACAAAAATAAAAAGACTGAAACAAGGAGAGAGTATAACAGAGCAAAGGAATCAACCAGACTGTGGTGGGCTTATCTTTTCAGTTGATCAAGGAGGAGACAGCTTCAATATAACTAGAATTAATTAAATAAATAAATAAGGAATAATGCCCAGTGACACACACCTTTTCTGTTATAAACACAGGAGGTCTGGGAAGTGGTTGGGGATGATAGAAGAGTGCAAATCCCGGGTACTGAGTGGGTGTTCACCACAGAGCTTCAAAGTACATGCAGGCATTAAACAGCGGTGATCTCTCGGCACATGATGCCCTCATATTGTTCTACAGCTTCTCCTGGAGCAGATTAAAGACAAGTCTGACAAGCTGGGAGGACTGTCACTAGGGGACAGACCCTTCTCTGCCTGGCATGGCCTCATGTATATGTCAAGCTGCCCTCTAGGGAGCACATACCATAGTCTGCCCTGTGAGCATTTTATTTGTTTGCTTTCAGTACCTGACAAATGCCCTGGAGCTCAAACTTGTTGGTTCAGAGCACCCTGCCCTACTTCAACAAATGTCTCTATCTGAAGCAGGCCTAAGGCCATCTGTGCCTAGGGCAGAAGGTCTTGGGACCTTCTAGACACTTGAATACTTATATGCCATTAATCTGGGGCTACTAGTGAGCCAAAAGAGCAAGGGGCCCTACCAGTGTCAACAATGGGAACAAGAACCCCCCACACACACCCCAACACACCCACATCTGACAAGAGGGGACAGAAGTCTTTATGGCACATCTTTATCTCTCTCAGAACTAATGGGGCACTTGGCAAAACAAAAAAAAAAAAAAAAACAAAAAAAAAAACACATCTCTACAAGGTCTATAGGTATGTGCTCCCATCCATATCCATCTCTCTCTCTCTCTCTCTCTCTCTCTAAAGAGAGCTGGCCATCTATAATTTCATTTAAGCCAAGGACATCTGTCCTGCAGACTCACTATCCCAGCTATACAGGAAGGACAGCAAGTTCACTACATGCCCAAAGGTTCCAGTTTATGGCCACCAGGCTCCAAACCTCCATTCCCCCACAGCTTCTGAATCAAACCAAAACACTTGTCCCCAGAAACCTGTAACCCAAGTAACAGATTGTGACTGGAGGGAGAGAAGTTCCACTTAAGAATTGTTGTCTGGTAAAGAGCTTCCCAATTTGACTCCGAGCTCAGTTCTACTTCATCACTTCCTGGCTTACCCATCTACAGGACCATAGCATGTTAATCTCCACATCCACTTGATCATGTCACTCCCTTGTCCAGGGAAGAAGTGCTGTTCTCCATGGAACAAAACCCTGTTATCACTAGACACATCAATCCCCACTCCTAAGAAAATCCCTTTTCAATTCTGAGTTCACAAACCCCCTCTTCTTTAAAATACTCCCAAGATATGACCTACTCAATTCCAATTCCTCTTGTTACACACTTGCCTGATTAAATACCTAGATTGGCATGCACTCTCCTGACACAGAGAAAACCAATTGCCGTTCATTTACCAAGTGGAGATAAATAAGTAGGTATCATGATACAATCAGGGTTTTTCCTCCTCTCACTAAAATGTTCATGGGCTGCCCTTAGTCTCAATAAAATACATGGGAAGATGCAGCCAGATTATAAAACAAATGCATAGCTAGTCTGAGTCATTAGTCATGGGGCTCACTGAGATATAATCAAGAAAATTAGAGAAAGGAGAAGAAGCCAAGATCCATCTAGGCCAGTAGGCATCAGACAGAATAGGAGGAACTGGGAGTCCCTTGAAGCCGCATGTGGGTACCAAAGTGAGGTCACCAAGGATTCTTGGAGCAGAAGTATGCAGAACTGCAGAGCCTATTCGAGAGTTGCTGATTGCACCACCTTGTAACCCTACCATTGTAATGTAGCATCATATGTAATGTCTACAATACTCTGTTAACCCCAGCACTGGAGGCTACTGCCCTGCCACATTTCCATGTGTGCCATGGGCTAGCTGGCTGCAAGCCTTGTGCCACCAGGTGTCCCAGCCTCTGTGAGTGTGAACAGAACCTGGGATGTCCCTGTGACTGTCAGAGGCTGCCAAGGTATGAGTGACCCCTGTGATAGTGTTGCTATGAGGAAGACGCTCTTTCCTGTCACTGGACTTGCTCTAAATATGTGCCGAAGGCTAAGGAAGCAAGGGGCCATGAATCGTGTTGCTTTGAGGAAATGAATCATGGAAATCTCCTGAGCCAAAGCCTTGCCACAGGTGGGGCACAGCCAGCCCAGGCCCTTGACTCTTAGAAGCTGCAGGACAGTCAGATAGAATACATGTTTTCTTCTGCTGCTGTGTTTATGGTGAGTTATTGTGCAGCAGCAGAAAAAAACAAAACAAAACAAAAAAAAAACCAAAACAATAAAGCTAGAAGTCTAATTTCCCTCTGCGACATGTTCTTTGTACACTAATTAAGATGCTTATTTCTCTCTTGCAGCATAGCTTTGGACATGCCGAACTTGCTTATTAGTTCTTGATGTAATCAATTAGGATGGCCAGTATTGATGTCCTCATATTAACATCAAATATAAACAGAGCCTCATTCTCAGTGAGGAACTGCCAAATAGGTGGAAGAACTGGGGTTGGAGAACATTCTAGAGCAGAGTCAATAAGCAGATAAATACTAAGACCAAAATCATCAAGGCAGTTTACAGCTGTCTCACAAAGGCTTTTGAGGCTGGGAATGCCCCAGTTTAAACTGGCTAAACAATGACTGAATCCACAGGGAGACATCTCAATTATCTGCAATTTTTCCCCGTTTCAGTTAGAAAAAGACTGTGTTGTTCTTGTTTTGCAAATTTTTGCAGTTAAAATTATTTCCCGGGTGGATACAGTTCATGTCCCCCAGGTAGTCCAAATTTCCTATCTGTTCTTTTTGGTCTGAAATGGGAGACATTTCCTACATATAAACCCAGCTGTGGGGAAGGATGTTGGTGTGAAGGGCATAGGAGCACAGTCCTTATTCAAACACCAGACTGGCCAAAGAGCCGGCCAGCCAGCCAGCCAGCCAGTCCTCTCCCCCGAATAGACCATCAGATGGCATAAGGGTCTATGTGCAGCTCTGGGTTTTTGCTGTCTCGGGCATTTTCTTAGAGCTGTCTATCAAACGCTGCAGATATGTGTCCAAAACAAAAAAAGCAGGTGGCCAAACCCACAGAGCACAGATGAAGGTGTTCCTATCAAAACAACCAGCTACACAAAGACCTCAATAACACTTCGTTAGACTAAGGACATATACCACTTTTATTAAAACCAGAATTTTATTAAACATGATAAAGAATCAAGGCATTCACACACCAGGAAGCAAATAAAATGGTACGAGTTTTTTTTGTTGTTTGTTTGTAGTTAGCATAAGGATCTAGTAGCATTGGAATTCATTTATTTTTCCTGGCAATCATTCCTTCAGCTAGCAACAAGAAAAGTAATTGAATATTGATCGTGTTCAGAATTATGCAAATGACATGAGAGCCAAGCCCCAGAGATTGTGGTCTCCTCAGAGACAAAGGTCATGCTGTAATTTGGTTCATTGAACCACTGGACGGGACCACAGACAGTATATAGATTTCCTCTTTGGCTCTACATGTAAATGAATTGAGACTCCAGAGGGCCTGCCCACAGCTCTCCAACTCTTCAGCTGTAAAGAAAGAACATGAGCGCCTAACTCCTGGCTTCCATGTTAGTGTGGGGCCTGAGAACCAATACACTTCCAGAACTGTAACGTCTGAGAGAGGCTGGGAAAAGACCACACCTTTTTTGCGACAGAATTGGAGAACACGGTGAGAAATTATTATCAACTACAGGAGAAAGCAAATCCTTTGTTCTTTGGGGATTTTTGCTGAGTTCCCTAAATCTCCACAGTTCTTCCTGATACTCAGCTGCAAGTCAGGTTTAATTAACTGAGCTCTGAGCGCCCATTCCAGGAGGAACTTTTTCCTTCACACATATCTCCTAAAGTTTCCTCATATAACTTTTGCTCTATCACTTGGAGAAGTCAGCTTCGAGAGGGAGACAACCCTGTTGCTTAGTGGCCGGGGCTACACCACACACCCGGCCCTGTCTGGGAACACACAACTTATCTGACTGGCTATCATGTGGAGCCAAGGCTCAGCTGGAAATCATCTATTTTATAATCATCTGTCATCTACTCAATTCCTGGTAAAATTATCATCTCCCTTTGACTCTGTAAATCATCAAATACTCAAACTACTTAGTGTGTGTAATGTTTAAAATTAATTATGTATATGGGTATTTTGTCTGCTTATATGTCTGTATGCCATGTGTATGCTTCATGCCTGTGGAGTCCAGAAGGCAGAGACAGATCCTACGGGGTTATAGCCAGTGTGAGGCACAATCTCGGTACTGGAGTAGAACCTGGGTCCTCTGAAAGAGCAGCCAGTACTCTTCACCACTGAGCCATCACTCCAGCCCTTTATCGGTATATATTAGTGGTATGTGTGTATGTGTGTCCCACTTTAATTCCTACATCCCAATGCTTCATTTGTACTATGCTAATGCAGATCCCATCAAGAAAGCTGTCCAGTCATCTTTGAAATAATAATAAGAAAGACTTTCTAAACACTTGGGAGAGGTCCCATGTACATAGCCATGATGTTCTCCTCTCCAGGAAAAGCACAGAGCATGGCTCCTGAGTACCAGACACTTAGGAGAAAAGCAACCATGCTCTGAATTAACTATATTTCTAAATCTCTATGATTTAGCCAGAGGAAACAATCACGAGTGAGCACAATGTGAAGCCATGAATATATTCATAAAGGTAAAATTTATATTAGTAAAAAAATGAGAACCAGCTTATGTAGCCATTAAAGGGGGATTAATTCGATAGATCACAGTAGACTTACACAATGGGATAATATGTATCCACTAGAAATGATTTTCAGAAGCATCTTTAATGCTGTGGGATAGCTCACAATTCACAGGCAAGTGGGCAGCGCAGATCACAATGGATGACTTGTGATGGGATTTAGAAGAAAACACATCCATCCCTTGCTGAGACATACCTAAAAACTCCATGATGCCAGAAGCTATCAAATAAAAACTGAATCATATTCATTGTAATGAGAAAAGGATAATGTTTCCTCCTAATACAAGATACACAGATAATGTTCACCAATGAAAATCCTTGAGTTAAGTAACAAAACAAGTTCGTGTTTATAATAAACACTACATTTAAAGAACCGGCAAGTGAAATATGAGTTGGCTGTTCACTAAGGTAAACTTGAGGGTAGGGACTGGCAAGAGGCTTTA
Organism: Meriones unguiculatus; assembly: GCF_030254825.1. Lineage (NCBI taxonomy): Eukaryota > Metazoa > Chordata > Mammalia > Rodentia > Muridae > Meriones > Meriones unguiculatus. The sequence goes on along the minus strand of NC_083352.1, from coordinate 9,348,523 downwards.
AAGCAGTGGTTCTCAATCTTCCTAATGCTGCGACCCTTTAACCCTTTAACGCAGCTCCTCGAGTTGTGGTGACCCCCAACTATGAAATTATATTTGTTGCTATTTCATAACTGTAATTTTGCCACTGTTGTGAATAGTAATGTAAATATCAGATATACAGGATATCTGATGTGTGACCCCTGTGGAAGGGTTGTTTGATCCCCAAAGGGATCGTGACCCACAGGATGACAACCACTACTGTAACAATACCTGAGTCTTGAAGGTTGGTAGGGGTTAGATATTTCAGTGTCCATCCCTTGCTGAGACACACAGACTTCAAAAAATCATAACGGCACAGCCCAGCCCCCAGCCTCACTTTGACTAAAGCTCTCTTCCTCTCCGATACAAGACTATGGGCACCTTCCTCTGTAGGTCATGAGCAGGCTTGCCCCTCCCCCCAACCTGTCACCCCTGTCACTGTTGTGAGGAGGGAGAAGGACAAGACTTGAGTGGAATTGAAGGGAACTGGGCAAGGATTCTTCTGCTTGACAAAGGTTTGTATGACCACTACAGACAGCCACAACCAATCAAAATGCACAGTTGTGAAGCCCAGCCCCAATGGACACATCTACAAAATACTCTGAGGCTCAGCGAACATTGAGGAGGAGGGGGTGGAAAGATCTGTGAAAGCCAGAGTTGCTGTGAGATTGTGTCAGAAGCTATATCCATAAGGTTTCCTAAACATGCTGCCTATACATGACCTGAACAAGAATGACGCCAATGGACATGCTAAAGTAGATAGGGAAAAGTCCATGAGGCCTCAAACCCACCCAAAAATCTATAGGCAACAGAAGAAAGCTGGGAGTGGCAGAGGTGGTCCTCCCCAGGGAGGAGCACACCAATTGGTTGTCTAGGGCTTAGGGTCAGCCTTGAAAGCAAACATATAAGGAACATTCCATGGACCAGGAGGGTTATACTGAGGAATGTATATATGTGTGCATGCAATAACAATCAGTGAAAAGAGGCCATGAATTTGAAGGAGAGTCAGGAGAGGCCGATTGGCAGGGGGGTGGGGGGGTGGAGGGAGAGGTTCAGAGGGAAGAAGGGAGAAGCGGTGTGATCTGTTATAATATCAAAAATAAAATAAATCAATCCTGGATAAAAACAATTCTTTCCCCATACTATATTTTTGTGCTGTTTGATGAATACAGAGCAAACTCTTTGTTAGAGACAGACACGCACACACAGGTACAGACTCAGGCACACAGACACAACTCACAGGCAGCAGAGATGGACAGATTGGACACACACAACAGACAGATTATAGACAGACCAGTAACCACAGAGCACAGACTGATGGAAAACAGAGAGAAACAGAGAGTTCAAATCTGTGCCCACTCTTGGTCAAATTGAAAAATAAATCTTTATGCAATATATTTTGTATGTTTATTTTTATGTCTATATATACAATATGTAATATAAAAAACATCAATCCATGTCAGTATATATTTGATAATTTATTTCCTCTCTCCCAGCTCCTCCTAGATCTTCCCCATCTCCCTACCCTCCCAACCAACTTCATGTTCTCTTTCTCTCTCCAAAAGTATCTCAAAAAACAAAGAAAGAAAATTAAAATAAGCAAGCAAAAATAACAACACAAAAATTACCCAAAGAAAGAGAGAAAGAAACAAACAAAACGTTGCCATTAAAAATCTCCATTTCGTGTTGGCCAGTTACTCTGGGTATGCCGCCGGCCCCGGTGTTGACACTCCATTGGAGAAAACTGATCTTGCCTTTCCTGGCAGTTATTAATTGCGGATAGATTCTGTGGGGCTCGTTGTCCACTTCCCATGACTTTTGCTTGCTGTCCTAGTCTCTGTGAGGTCTATGTGTTATCGGTCCTGCTGTGTCCGGAAGAGGCTGTTTCCTTGGAGTCATCTATCACTTCTGGCTTTCCAATCCTTTGGCTTCCTGTTCCACATACACTTATTCTTTCTAACATCCCTACATATGGAAATGCATAGGTTCATCTGTTTGCATATGGGTATAAAATCACTCCAGTACCCTGATTTTTGGAAAATTGAGTTCCCTATCTTAAATAACTTTATCTCAAGTAAATTTAAGATTTAAGGTACAAACATAAAATTACATGAAATGTTAATCTGGATTAAAAAATTAATTTAAACCATTATTTTAAAATATGGTCTTCAAGACAGGTGTGGTGGTACACAACTTTAACCCTATCACTCTGAAGGAAGAGGCAGGTGGAGCTCTGAGCTTGAGGTTAGCCTGGTCTACAGAGCAAATTCCAGGACAACCAGGGTTACACCGAGAAACCCTGTCTTCAAAAACAAAACAAAACAAAACAAAACAGAACTAAAGAATATATTCTTCATATACATCCATATATTCTTCATAACAGTGGAGCTATTACTGTAGATTGACTGGTGATAACAGTATTGGATTGAATGAACTACCACCATAAATAATTTTTACCACAAAGCTGTTATTTAAATTGACAAGATTTTCATAATAGAAAAATGGTTTTTGAATGACTCAGGTTTTGAATTGATTTCAGAGTCTCAACGAAGAGGGCAAGGCTCTATACAAAGGCGTTTGCATCGGAGAAGCCCATCTGAAGCTCTGGCCTGGGACTCACATTGATGGCACTACTTTCCTCTGAACAGAATTCTACCCACCTGGCCTAGAAGGCCTCAGTGACTTCTCTCAGTTTAACATGCACTGCATATCCTCTTCATTAAAGGCAGCCAGCTTCAAGCTGGAGCGCCCACACTGCCTAGAGGATTTGGATTAAATTCAAATTCAGACCTGCATGTGTATGCAGTAAACTTCAAGGGCCTGAGAAGAGCCAGGAGGCCTCCTGCAAAAACTGTGGGATGCTTAAGCAAAAGCTACAGTACAATATCCAAACTAATGATGCTAGAACATTCTGCCCACTGGGCACACTTTCACACAGGAGGGCGGTAGCCGGACCTAATCACCCAACTGAGTATGGACTTAGTCCAGATACTGGTCCCCAGCAGCCACTGGTAAGGCCTGCCTGCTCCATACAGCTCTCTTGAGTTCACAAAGCCCATTCCCCCAGCTTCCAAATCTCATCGTCTCAGGCAGATTCCTGGACACTGGAGGCTATGCTCATGTGCTAAGGATCTGTCTCAACAATGACACCAAAACAGAGCTCTCTACATGGAGGTGTCTCTCAGTTTATGCATTTAACTATATAGGGAGGAGCCTTAGATAATAGCAGAGGTGCCAAGATTAATGACCAAGGTCAAGTATGTTTTATCAGAAGTGGTCAGATGCCCTGACATGGAATTCCTTAATCTGCAGTACGGTGGCTTGTTTTCTAGAAGTTGATGAGACCAAGGCCTCTTGTCCCTAAAGCCAGTATAGACAGTTGGGTGGAGACCTACAAGAACTTTGGGGTTGTTACAAGCCTTGAGCTCCTGAAGCCCCTTGCAGAGCGGGACAGAGTGCCCACCTGAAGCACCACAGGCTGAGCTCCCAGCGGCGGCCCCTTTGCTATGGTCTCCTATGCTGCAGTGCCCTCCTGTAGCCAAGGCTCTGCAGCGACCCTACAGCCAAAGCTACTTGCTACTTCCTGGGCTCTGTCACAATACAGAATGTCACAGAAGATGCAATATGGCTATGATCCACTAGCTCTCTTGTTTTACAAAAGCCTTGGCTCCTAGCACAGGGCTCCGCGTGTCTCAGAGGCTCTGCATACACCAGCTATGTGACCTAAGTCACTGTTTCAACAGTCCCATTAGAACACACACACACACACACACACACACACACACACACACACAGACGTGCTAAAGCTACCCACTCAAGCTCAGTGAGCTGCACAAGTGAGGATGCTACAATGGCTTCTTAACTAAGATTATAAGTTCCCACTAGTTTGTTTCACAATACCTAAGAAATTATCCAGACTTTAACAAAATGGGGAATAATGAATTCATTCCAATTTTATTATTTAAACGCAAAACCAGCACGACTATTTTAAAAGAGTAGTATGAGGCCAGCTTTCCAAATACATTACACTTAAGTCACTCAGCAGCAATCTTTAATCTACATCAAAACTGCACAGACAATCCTCAATGTCGATTTGGATGGTTCGACGGATTTATCTTAAGTTATAATCCAGAGACCCTAACTAGGCATTCTCAGAGAGATCCAGGTAGAAATCACATGCTGCTCAGGGCTCTCTCAGAATGGCCCTCACCTCCTGCCCGGTCTGTCTTCTGCTACCAGGGTACCCCACCACAGTGGAGGTGAGGGCAAGTCTGAGGGACAGCACCTTTCCTCTGGGGTCTTTGTACATGGAGGTCCTCTGTTTTACTTTCTGGCCCATCATTATGTGAAGACCTTGGTTTGGATGGCATCTCCTCTATAGGATGCCAATGGAGCAGGGCGGCAGGGAAGACATCTGCAGGGGGGTGGCAAAGAGCTGCCACACTCCTGCTGAGGTGCCTCTCCACACACAGAAGCAGCAGGGTGTCTGCTGTGCAGGCTCCTTTTGAATCTCACAGTTCTACTGAGGAGCGATTGTCAGACCTGGAACATGTTCAAGGTACTCAGGGTGACACTGTCCCACGCTCGTGTCTGTTGTCTTAGCCACGACTAAGACAATTAGCACATCTGTAACCTCACCTGGGACCCTCCTGTGCATGAGTGTTATGAAAACACAAAAGAGTCCCTCTCCTAGATTCTACACACAGCCCTGTGCTGTCAACCTCTGTCATAACAGTGAGTGTCAGACCCCGAGAGCAGACTTTACCTAAAGGCTATACCCTCCAAGCAACAAGCACCCCAACTCCTCTAACTCAATTCCAATGGCTCAACTCTGATGGTTCACCTCCGATGGCCACTGCTGTGCTCTTAACCTTGTGAAGTCAGCTTTTAAACCTTTCATGTCGTTACAGCTTGGACCTGGACTAGTCCCCAGAGCTCGGGTGTTGCAGACATGGACCCTAGAGCAGCAGTGCTCTAGGTGAGGCCTTTGAGAACTGACTGCTGTGGGGTCTGACCTCATGGGAACATTTACAGCCAAATAGGCTACTGGAGGCAGTAGACCCTCTAGTCTACTTCTGCTCTGGGGTAAAGCAGATCACTGGAGACATGTCACTGGAGGGTCCATGTTACCCTAGACTGGCCCCTTCCTTCTCACGCTATTCCACACTTCCATGGGGTGAGCACATTTCAAAGCACAACACACTCCTGTCGTGATGTCCTCCCTCTTCACAGAAACCATCCGACCTCAGAGTGAGGCCTCTGAAGCCATGGACCCAGATAAATCTCCTGTTTTTAAGTCGGTTGTGTTTTGTCACAGCTATGCAAAGCCAACTCAAGAGCATACAATACTTTTCTGTGCCTGACTCGTTTAACTGAACCATCCCTGGTTCTACCCAAGATGTTATAAATGATAAAATTTTATCTTATCTTATCTCTGGTGAATAGTATGAGAGAGAGAGAGAGAGAGAGAGAGAGAGAGAGAGAGAGAGAGAGAGAGAGAGAGGTGTAAAAGGGGGAGGGAGAAGAAGGAAGAGAGAGAGTAGAGAGTTTTTCCATCCCTTGAATAATAATTGCTCTGAGAGTCTGAGAGACAGGTAAAATATTTTTATGGCTACATCTTAATGAATAACAAATGTTAAAGGAAATGAAAAGAACCCACCCTCCTTTCTCCTTCCACACCTTAAAGCTTCTTGGAGGATGGTTCAAATCAAACCCATCTAGAATCTATAGAATCTACTTGGACATCAAAGAACATGATTTGGGGTTCACATTTCTAAAACAATATACCTACAATATTCATCATAGCAGGTTTTCCCACAACTCAATTCCAGGTGTTCACCTACTGCAGATGTTCCTTAGCCTAAGGACTCCCCTGTTAATATCCGTTTTCCCCACACCTAAAATGATGCCCAACAAACAGACTTGGAATTAAGAATTGAACCCGGTTGATCATCAATCAAAGATAAATTTATTTGAAAAATCAAATATGGGAGCCACTGAGTCCACCATTTCTCAGTCTTTATTCTGATTACTAAATCTGTCAAACTGCCTTGACACAGAGGCCTTATGTCACACGGAAAGAGAACAAATAGGTGTGTGGATCTAGGGAGGCAGAGATGGGGAGAGCCAGAGACCAGAGAGGATCAGAACAAAACAGTGTATTCTTGGGGGAGTTGAGGGGAAGCATAGAAGGCGAATATGATCAGTGTACATTAAAATTCTCAAAGAATTAATAAAATATTATTTTAAACACATACAGAGTGAGAGTGAGAGAGAGAGCGAGAAACTAAAAAGCCTAACAAACACACCTCAAAAGAAAGGCTTCCCTCTGTAGACACATGTATTTGCAGATACCAAATATTAAGGCCCAGAAACTTTAAAAGAAGAACACGAAGCCAGGGAGGCTACTATGTTTTATGAAGTCTCATTTCTAGTTAAGGCAAAGTTAGAACTCTGGCTCCCAGCTGCTGCTACAACTCTTTGTTTTACTATGGGTAGAATGTGCATTTGCTCCAAAGAAGGCGATGGTCTCTGACAGGAGGCAGGAGTCCAGGCAGAGGGCACAGACATCAGACATGATTTTGAAACAAGGCCAGTGTCTGCACCACTAAGTCCTTATGGCTAGGTAATCGGTGTTCACATTTAGTGGTTTTCTCTCCCTAGCATTCTATCTTCAATGTTCCTTTCGGTTTCTAGAAATCTCTCAATGAACATAGTCAAAGAAGTCCTAAGGTTCAAGTCTCCTTGAGTCCTGCCATCTTTACTTATATGCTAAAGAGCCTTACCATTCTAACATAATTAAGTACCACTCTAAATGTGGCTCCATGTTTGCTGCAGTGACCAAAGGGTCCTTGTATCTCTCTGCACCACAGAAGAGGGCAAGAAATATTTAGCTCAGATTTTAGAAAACTGGCCATCTATCCGATTTACCTTTGGAGCTCCAAAAACACCATCCATACATCACACCATGTACTGCAGGGATTTTCCTGTACCTGATGCACAGTGTCAGCATGTGCCAGCCTATGTCAGTTGTTCACTTACTTCTAGGCTCACAGCCTAAGTTCTGAGTCATTAGATCACAAGATTAGCTTGGGGTGGGGAAGAGACTAATAATTCTGTGATGGGCTAGTCTCTTTCCAAGGTCATCCTACATACAGAGAGATCTGAAAGACTCAATCATTCAACACTCATATCAGTGCTAATGAGATGGAACAATCAGAGAGAGGGCAACACAATGAATACACAGCCACAGCAACACGGGGCTCCAGGGAGGAGGGGGTCTCCTCCCTGCCATCACATGAAAAGGGAAAGCATACCCAAAGTCCAAATTTGTAAACACAGTACAGCAGCAAGGACACCAAATAAGAGACAGATAGGAACCTGGCTTACATCGCCTTCCTTTCAAATGCTGCCACCACTGATTTGTTCCATGTGGAATGGCTTTCTAGCACATTCCATGCATACTGTGGCATTTCATCCAGGCTATGAACTCAAGGTTAGAATACCCACCATCATCTCCTTCCACTGCAGTTTCTTGTGAGTTATAGAAAGCTGTGCAATGCAGGCAAGAGAAGACAAAATTCAAGAAAGGCAGGGGGGAATCTGCACACAGGCAGAAGAGAATGGCAGGGGCTCAAGGTGATACAGAGGCACAGGGTGGAATGTAGCTTAAAAGCCTGGACCATCCCAGTCCCTAAGCCCTACTGTTTAAACAGAGGCTTTCCCCCTAGTTTCCTACCTCCCCCATGAGGATCTCAGACCAGTGAACAATGTAAGTTTCCCTTCAGCCACCTGAGAAGTAAGGCTGGGGATCCCAACAGGACTGCGGGAAGCTGCAAAGGGTAAAGGTAACATCCATGCTTCCTTGACTTTCAAAGAGTCCTGGCACCCGCTGTAGTATTTGTCAGTGGGTGGCAAGCATCAAGTATTCAGCTGGTGAGACCTGAACTTTTGCAGGTATCCCAGGCTCAGGTGCGCCGAGCCTCTTGATGTTTCTGAGATAAGATCTCTGAATTTCTCCCAAGGATGTTAGCTGAGCCGATTGGCAAAGCCACACCTAGGCTGGAGTGCTTTATGTCACCCTAGGATGTCGAGGACCAATACACTGGGTTTCCTTGCAAAGTGGCAGCTTCTGACACAGAAGACAGATGTCACCTGATATCCTGCACTGAATATCTCTCTCTAGAGCCACTGCTTTTGATATTGTGAAGGATCTTGTCATGAATTACTAGTGGTTTCTCTATTGCTTTTTCTTTATTACTCAATGGCATCATCTGTTCTGAACATACTTCCCAAATGCAATTCAAAAGGCAACAACCACACATAGTACTATCAACAAGATAATGGGCAATACTGCAACCATAACCATCCTGAAACCAGATATTTAAATTACCCAGTGGCTATAACATTCCTGAGCAAATGGATGAGGGGAAGCAGTCTTCAAGCCAGCTGACTGTCTACATCTCAGATACTGGATATTATTTATAAAAAGAAAGAAACTCAAAAATCAGGGCTCATTTGTGCATTTATATCATTCAGCATAAATGCATAATTGTCCCAGTCTCAGACACCAGATGGTGTGTGCAATTCATCTTCACTTTCGATTTATCTTATCACATTTAATCTATGGCTTCAACCAATTCTAAATGTAGCACTTACAGAATTGTCTTGGTTGGTAGCAGGAGCAGGTATCCTAGCTGTACACATATTTCTCAGAAATAATACAGCTATGAGTAGAAAGGACTGGGCTAGGTACTATGTGTGTGGAGGTACACAAAAAAAAAGTTAAAAAAAAAGAAAAGACATGTTGAAAATCTTGTGCTGAGCTCAGTATGCCGTGCACATTAGGCTCCCATAGGTAGTCCTGGAAGAAAGCTGAAATCAGTGTGTGGTCAATGCACCATAAAGAGATGTGGAGTGAACCCATGTGGTAGGATAGATCCATGAAGGAGAACACACAGGAAAATCCACCCAGGGCATGGAGACAGAGCCAACCTGGAGATCTTTCCCTAGACCATTGCTTTTTCAACTACAAGGGTATTACATTATTCTCTACTGTGCGTGCAAACGCAAACCTCTCCCCAGGCAGTGCAGGCTAAGGGTTCTGTGCATCCTCAGGGCTCTTTGTGAGCACACAAGCTCGCTCGCTCTCTTTCCTCTCTCTGTTCTTCTTTCCTTCGTCATAATATCCTTTGGCATACTGTACCCGGGAGCTGAGGGTTAGCATGTGGTTGTGGTTACCAAGAATGAGCAGTGTTTAACAAGCTAGGTTAAATAAATGCTTAACTTATGTACTTGTGTTAGACTGGCAAGCCAGTTCAAATGAGGACAACTTCGGACATGGAAGTCAACCTGTGGGCAATGAGGAACCTGGATAAAACTGGAGGATTTATTTGATCCAACCTATACTTGAGAAACAGTCTTATAGTTGGCCTTAGAGATGTCTTTCTGAGCTAGAAGGGCGTTCAGAAGAGTAACTCAAGAGATGGCATGCCCCACTTTGACAGGGTAGCCCGTGGGATGCTGCTACGGCACACATGCTCATCTGAAAGCTAACAGAGGCTTGAATTTGTGCAAGAGTTCCCAACAAAAGCATGAGCAGACATTTAGATGACTACCTGCTACGTGCTGCACAGGAGCCAGGCAAGTACACGGCAGACCTTGAACAGGAGACAGGATCCACTGGAGCTGCCAGCCACAGAGCAATGTGTGCTCATACCACCTGCACTCCAGTGACCAGCTTCCTTCGGAAAGGTTCTGGGTCCCTACAAGGCCAGCTCCTCTCATGATTTCTGATTTGCCATCTTCTCCTTGCAATACTGCTTTCTTTATCACATATTTTGAGTCAATTACAACACTTAAAGTTGGAATTGCTCTTTGGAACATTATCCTCTTATCAGCAAATAAAGCTTCACGTGACTCAGGTAATGCTGACTAAGCATCTAGTGTGGCTGTCCATTTGTTTGTTTGTATCCCTCTTTCCTCCTTTGTACTCGGCTCCACATGGAACTGTGCCGTATTCTTCACCCCTGGCAGTTTCTGGAGGCATTAATATAGCCACTCTCTCTCTCTGGTGTCAGCTTGAAGGAACAGAGTCACAAAGACTGTTGGCTATCTCTTGGCTCTTTCCAAGGGTTATCTGTGTGCATCACATCCCACAGCTTCACTTTGAGATCTCAGTATGTTTTATTTATTTGGTTTCAGCTTCAGGAACCTTCGGATCAAAGTGGCAACACAGATCTTTCTTTCTGGGAAACAAAGTCTCAGCCTTTGCTACTTTGACTAATCCTCCCCATTTCCCCGCATTCTTAGCTTCTCACGTGATCCCAGATCTATCACAGTATTTCTGGGGCCATCGTCCATGGTTGCATTATTACCCTTTACGTGTTCTGTGCGGAACTCTAGGCAATATGCTCACACCTGCTTTCTAGTTTTCTGATTCTTCCTTCAGCTCCACCTCCTCCACCTTCTAATTTCCACAGAAGTCAAACTAAAAGATTAAGCTCATTTTTCACTATTTTGTTTTGCAATCATCTCATACAAGCTATTTCTTACATTGGGTTCCTTTACTTTTAAAAACTCATTTAATAATTTCAAACATATCTGATACCTATAAAGGTCTGCTTCAGGTGCTTTGGTCCCTTGTTCTACTATTGTCTCTTCACTCCCTTGAAGTACATTTACAGAGTTTGCAATGCTCGTCTCTGCTTATTTAAGGTGGGGTATTTGTTTGCAGAGGAAGGGCTGTGGTTCTCATCCAGAGCACTTCAGTCCTGACAGAGTGGAAACAGCTTTCACATGAATTTCATCCCATTTATCTTCCTCCCTATACAGAGTTCCAGAGTCACGTTCATGCTTAGAACACCCATTTATGATGACTAATGCGTCCTAACAGAAGGTTAGTTACAACCTCAAGTATGTAATGCACACTGCCCATCCACCCTTGGCCAGTGTTTTCATGGGTATTTTCTTATTAGTGGGAAACCTCTGAATAGACATTTAGTTTTACTTGGAGGGGGCTCGTTTGCCATGTTCCAACAACCCAGTATTATAAGGCCATGTTACATCTGCTCAGGTGTGGGAACCACATCCTCACCCCAGGCCTTTCATGTCTCATCTAGGCTCCTCTCTCTCTCTCTCTCTCTCTCTCTCTCTCTCTCTCTCTCTGTCTCTCATCTTTCTCTGTCTCTCTGTGTGTCTTTCTCTTTGAGTTTGTGTCTCTTCTTTATCTTTCTGTCACTCTCTGTCTTTGTCTTCTGTCTGTGTGTGTGTGTGTGTCTGTCTCTGTCTCTCTCTCTCTCATTGCTACATTGAAGGGATTTCTGCTCTGTGCTCTGAAGCACTTTTCTGAATTTTCTTTGGGGAAAGGGACCTTCTGCTTCAGCCTAGGTTTCCTAGGTCCTGATCTTTTCCAGTACAAACTTTTTCCAAGGACAGCATCCACTCCATCCCACCCCAACCCCTACAGGTTCTTTCCGGTTTGTGCTAAGACAACAAACTATCCCATATTCCTGGAAGACAGACTGGCTGGCAGAGGCCTCAGTTCCTAGGCAACGCTAATTCTTTTGGAGTGCCTGGCTCATTTCGGGAACTTAATAAAAGCTGGTTATCTTCTATTCACTATCCAAGAACAGCAGTCAAGAAAGGCCACTGTTAACCACAGCACAGAATTAAAAGGTACACCCTTAAAGTGAGCATGCATACAGCAATCAGAGCCCTCTCTCTCTAGTGAGGCAGAATGTGCTGAGGGTGGGACAGAAATACTTCTGTGTCCATTTTCCAGAAAGCGCCTGACTCATTATCTCCATTGTTTAGAAGTCTTGAAACCCCAGGGTGACACCAATTTATTGAGTGTAAAGAGCAGTGGGGAGATTTTGTATTGTTCAGAGTCATTTATGAGGAAAATCTTGAGTTTCTTGAACTAAAAAATCAAGAGCATAATGCTCCTAAGTATATTTCTTCTTAGTCATGCTTTATGAAGGGAGAAAAGCAGAAGTAAAAGATTCTGTATATCTGAATAAAATTCTCCAAGTAATATGTATGTTTGTGTGTTTGAAAGATCATAATAATAATAAATTAGAAAGAAAATCTTTTACCATATGATTGTAGAGATTTTAAAACAAACATTTTACTTTGGGCCTGGAATTTCTACAAAGAACTTTTCCAAAATGTAGACTTAAATGGCCACCACAGGCCACTGTATCTTTTAAGTTAGGACTCAAGGGACCTTGTTGGAGATTGCTTCATGTTCAACTGCATGCTGCCACTTCTTAGAATATTCCTGCATGTAAATTTACTTCACAATAGTTTTGTTTTGCATTTTAATTGAGCTACACGGTGTGACCCTAGGGAATCTCTGGCACATCCCAGGGGATCTGACAAGCCCTCTCAACCCATTTTTATGCACTTCCTCGTGTCACACTAAAACCTGTAAACTTATCCAGGAACCTATGTGTTTGCCACCCCATCCAGTGTCCAAATTTTTTATTGTGCTCTTGTTACAAAGCAAAAGGTATCACACACCCATCCACAAAGTTTAAAAAGGGTGTATACACTTATTTTAATGACATATTAAAATGACAGATCATGCACATGTAGATTTTGATGTGTCAGGGTGAGCTAGCAAGCAGCGGGAAGGGCATGGAGAGAGTCTGAGTATTAGGTTGGAGAGTTACTATGACAACTGAGGTTGTTGTGTTTATTCCTTCAGGGAGGTCTCTACATGGGGCCAGGCTGCGGTGACCACTTCCTGACAGTGGTAGACCCAAAGACAGTGAAGTTGCCCTGCACTCAGGTGGCCCTACACTCCCAGGAGCCACAGCTGAGCCACCTCTCTCTTCTTGCTATTAAGAGGCTATATATTCAATACCTCATTAAATACGTAGCCGCCAAGATTCAGAACTTCGTAATATAGGCCATGCAGGCAATTTGCATATGGAAGCCTTGATCTACATTTTGCATATGCTTAAAATGTTGGGTTCTCTGAAAAAAAATCTGGCTTAGTCATTATAGGGACTCACAGCTGTAGAATTCTGAGGCCCCTCAGTCAACTTTGCTCCTAGTCTCATTTGTTTGACAGATACTATCTTCTGAGATGATGCTAATTATTCCATTTCTATGAAGAAACAGCTCTCTCCAAAAGAACTAACCATTAAAATGCAAATAGGTGTTTCCCACTTCACTGGTTAGCCAGGAAAGGCTGTTAACAGCTTTCTGACAGGAGGGGGAAGCTACCACAGCCCTGTTTCAACCTGGCCCTTTCAAGGAGGCACGCTGGGCTTTGAGCCTTGTACTGCAGGGTCTTCTGGCTCTGATCCCTTCTGTGTGTGGCATTTATAAGTTAACACATAGACACCACCGAAGAAATTACTGAACAAAAAGAGCTGATTCTAGATTCCTCTCACTGCACCCGGCCAGCTCTCACTTAGACTAATTACTTAAATGATTTAAAAACCTATGAATATTTATATGCTAGTGCTTCCGAAAAACAAAGCACAGCTGAGCCCCAGGCAGCCCCTCTTCCCTTTCTCTTGTTTGGACCGGTTCCACTTACAGAACTGAATCAGCGCCTGGGAGGGCCTCAGAGAAGGCTGGTCAGGAAGGCAAGAGCAGCCAGTTTCATGAAGGCATAGACCAAGACCTCTAGGTTATCAGAGCTTCCTCCTTAACCTTCTAGTTTCCACCGCTTAGAAAGCTGGGATTATTCTTACATGAGGTCCAGCCTGGCTCCTCTTAAATATTTATAAGCTGATCCATCCCGGAGCAATACACACTGTGTTGTGTGCTGACAAAATTTGTGATGTGGAAGTGAATCAAGGACAGGCATGGGGTAGTATGCCCCAAGTGTCTAGGACAGAGATGAGGACCTACCAATTCAACAGTGCTGGGAGTTAGAGATAACAGCCCCTACAGTAAGAGACGTGGGTCCTTCCAAGATAGTGACACAGTATCACTATCCTAGAAATTCTAAAAAGGAGCCTATACCCCTCTTGGCCACCACTTTGCCTGTAATGTTCCAGCCATCAGCCAGCATACTTTACTGGAGTTACTGGAGTTGGGAATAGCACACCAAACACAGCGCATGTACTCAGCAGACAGCAGACCTGTGTTATTAGAAAAGGCAGATGAAACTCATTTGAATTTGCTAAAGCTGTGGCATAGCAGGGTTACTTCATATCTTCTCTAGTGCTCACAGCATGGAGGTGGGGAAGGGGACAGAGACACTGGACTTGAAGCCAGAGCACAGCACGGTGACGGCTCCCAGGCTGGGGGTAACAATACAGCTATAATGGAGAAGAAATGATAGAACTCCTGGTGCCCCAAGAACCAAAAAAAGTTGGAGAGCCTCACAGCAGCCGTAAGACAGAGGACCAACCCTCTGAAGGACAAACTTTTCTCATAGCCCCGGAAAGACCAGGGGCAGAGATTTATGTAAACTACCAGAGTTTATCACCAGTGAATCTGCAATGCAGCTGTGCTGTTAGTGACACGGAAAGAATTTGGGAAACTTTGTCAAAATATTCCTTTTGCCACCAGACTGGAGAAGTTGCCTGCTGGCTGGAATTTTCAGATTAGCTCGGTACTTGCTGTTTTGTATTTTGCAGGGGAATCTGTTCAGCTGATCTACAAGGCACTGAAGTCTTTTGATACCCAGTTCCTGAGCCAGTGTTAAGGAATCTCATACCAGGAGAGGGCACAGGGGCAGGCCTCTGACCCCAAGGCAGCTCCTGTGTCTCCCTGAAGCCCCAAAGGTGGCTGGTTGGTTTTGTAGCTGGTATGTCACACAAAATCAAAACCTGGAAACGACCGCTTTTTCTTTCTTCTTCATCACACCACTGAAAAAGCACCATGCAAGTGTGCTTTCACTGCTTTGAAATGTAGTTTTGATGGAGTATCAGTCCAGGAGCTCTGCTCTCAAATGCCTCAACTGAGGGACCTGGCTGAAACTTCCGTTAGAAAGGACAGCTCATTCTCACTTGGCACATCCCCTCAGGTGAAGTCACTGGCAGTTAGGAACAATTTCACAAAGCCTCATTTGGTGTGAATTGTATCAGAAGCTTTGGGGAATATTTTCAAAGCTAGCAAATGCATATTGACATCCATTATCTGGAGACAACCAGCTAAAATTCCTAAGTACAGCACACAGCCAAAGAAAATATTTCCAAAAGGGTCTCCATGTTGGTTTCACACCAGAGGGAAACTCCTGCCTAACACTCATGCGTTCTGTTCTGTTTCATTCACGTTTCTTAACAACTGCCACAAAGAACATCCTTTCAATTTTATACTGCCTAATGCACCTGCTATAGCAGTTTGTCCCATCAATCCAATGAGACGCTGTGGTGCCCTGCCCACTAAAGCAGAAGTGAGGTACTCACCTTCCGGCTCTCCACAGAGGGTGCACTGAGACTCTGTGGAGAGAAGAGAAGAGGGGAGTTAGCCAGGACCATGACTCCAGACTGCACATGAACAGAGGCAGTCATGGCAGCCCCACACAGCCACAGCTCCACTGCCCAGAGCCCCCAAGACCTCAGCACAGAGCTGCCCTGACTTAGCAGTTCAGCGAGTTCTATCTAAAACCCGGACTCGCAAATGCTTGAATGCTATGCTTTATTAAGATAATAACCTCTCTGTCATATGCGTAAGTGCACATGGATCAACACTTTCAAGCTACTTAGAGGAAACTGGGAGGGTGGCGGTACTGTTTTCAATAGCTAAGCATGTGACCACACCTCTACTGAGGTTACAGTCACAATGATCTTCTGATATAGAAAGTACATCACATCTCAATAAAGATACCAAAATCCACCAATACTGACTGATTTCTCCATAAGCCCAATGGCTCCCTAAGTGGCCACAGAGTGGACAGGGATGCACAGGACCTCACTCTCCACAGTATATAACCCAATGGGAAGTCATGGCACCTACAGTACAGATACAATGTAGGAGGACTGAGTGCTGCCTACGGTCCAGATTTGACCAGAAACATACACAACGCCCATTCCCAGAAAGCCAAAGACCTCCCTGGGGAGCAGGGAGAGATTCAAAGATTGACTCGCTGGATGACTATAGGGTATATAGTATAATGGCATCCAGTTGCCCCAGGCACACACAGGGTAAAAAGACATGGTGACCTATGTGTGTACCCAGACAGAGTCTGAAATGCAGACATGGTAACTTCTGTACCACTCACTGGGTACACTGGGATACACAGGCGAGGAAACCTTTGTGTATACTCAGATATACACAAGAGGGTCCCAAAGGCATGGCGACTTCTTTCTCTACCTAGACACAGTGTTGGGGTACATAGGCATGGTGACCGCTGTGTGTTCACCCACACACTTTGGGGTACACAGACATGGTGACCCAGCCTATATCCAGAAACACATTCGGAAGTATAATGGCAGAGTGAGCTGACCGTGCAGGAAGCTCCACAGTGGGGTTACAGAATACCCAAATCCATATCCATATGGTACAGAGAAGCAGACGGTCAATGCACAAAATGTCTACTGTGCACATACTGTGGGGGGACCTCAGAAGGAGATCTGACAGGAGTCCCACAAGCCCCACTGAAAACAGAAGCTAAAACTTACTCAGAGGCAGTCCACACACACATGTAGGGGGCCATTTTTAGGGGCAATGCTGCCTTTATCCTGCCACAGATGTCAGAAACTTCCACATGAGAAGCCAAGAGTCAGAACCATAACCTATTTCTAGCAGGAGCACTTAGCCTCAACATCCACCCCAGAATGCAGGGGTTAGGAGCTGTCCTGGCCCGTGGCTCTGTCTTACTCATCTCAAGATGAGCACTGCTGTCAAAGCCTATGCTAGGCCAGCTCCACAGAATGGTACAGTGTTTGCTGGATAAGCCCTACAGCCCGAGTTCAGGTTCCCAGAACCCAGATAAAGGCCTGAACAGTAGCACACCCATCTTTAATCCCCACAGAGAGATGAGGGGTGGAGATAGGAAAGATAATGGGCAGCTAGCATGGCACACACTGCAGTGAACAAGAAAGACCCTGACTCACACATGGTAGAAGCTAGGGGCCGACACCGAGGCATTGTCACTCCCTCATCCATTCACAGACACGCTGACACAGGCATACAGACACACATAGACACACACACATAAACACACACAGTTTATGTTTTTAAAGATACCACAGAAAAGGAGCTCCTCAACTTGAGCACAAAGTTTCTAAACTACACCACAAAAACTTTACCCGGTACCCAGAAACACAATGCAGAGCACACATAGGTGACAGTTAGGCCTCAGGGAAACAGTGAGAGAGTACAAGGCAGCAGCATGCTATGGAGGGCACTCACCACAGGCGAATAGGGCTTTATGCATTGAAAAGCAACATCCAATCCTACCTTCAGCAATAACCAACTCGTCCTCTGTTCTAGGGGCTGAAGTCAACGCCACCTCTTTCCTGGTGTGTGAACTGAACCATAGCTCTGGCTCTGTACTGTGCATTACAATGCTTAGAATCCATACCAGCACTGGCCCATGACTGGTATCTTTCCCCAGGGATTCCATTTCATCCCAGCTGACACACTGCGACAGCACAGTAATGTTCCCTGTAGTGAATTCAAACCTACAAGTCAGAGATCACCCAGAAGCCTTCAGAATAAAGGTACCAGCTCAGCCATCGTCAGAATAATGTCTTCAGAACAAAGTTTTGAGCAGGTGCTATTTCAAGTTGAATTATTAGTGCATCTACAGCTCATGCTGTAAAGTATTGTTTCCAGGAGGACCACAGGGACTGGTGATTACATCACTACTCCTGAGCATATTTATGGGTCTGTTTCTCTATGAACGCTCACAGCTGGCCTCTGCAGCTATAGCATCGACTGACAGGTGACCAAGTTGATGGTACTTAATATCAAACACATGCTTGAAATCTGCTTGAAGTAAATGACTCCAAGAATTCCTGGTTCAAACATTTTAGGGTTTGCAGTGTGGGTGTTACATATCGACACGAAGGAACTATAATAGCTCAGTGGAGAAAGCACACTGGGTCAAGGTTCTGCCATTTGCAGTCACATTCTCTGGACATCATGACCACCAGAAGCATCTAGAATAACCACATGATTCTAAAACATGCTGAAACTGCATCTGATAGTTGGGAATCTGGTGAGAAGGCCATACAGCTTCCAGGAAAATGCCCCATAGTCAGTGAGGACTGCACCAGCACAGACTAAGGAAGCCCCAAACACACTCCACAAAAGCTCCAGGCCTGTGAGGACTTGGAGTGTGTTACAACAGGCTCAAGGCAATGGGGCCAATGGACATGGACCCTGAAACCATGGGTCAAAATAAAATTTTTCCTCTTATCAGTTGATTGAGTTGAGTACTTTGCCACAGGGGCTTAAATCTGACTGCTGAGTAGGGAGCACTGGGAGGACACAGAGGAGTGTTTTGAGATGGAGGGATACGAGTATTCCTGATGTGCAGGAAATAGCCACGTGGTAAGTTGATGTGCAGAAGATCGACGCCTTTGGCAGTCTTTTTTCTATGTGAATGGCTGGTGGTGCAGACTGCACGGCAGGACAGGACATACTTAGTCCCCACCTGTGAGATTAAGCTATAGACCCATGAAGCCAGGGACCAGTGGGTAAGACAATAAGAGCTGGTCTAAAATGGCAAGACATCTCAAAATGGCCGTGACTATGCAGTGCGAGGCCAGCATGATCATGGGATGAGGATGAGAGGATCCTGAAGAAAGGACATAATGATACCATAACACAATCCTGGCCATGCAAAGAATGCCTGTGAGAGCCTGTGTGGTTCTCTGAGCCTCAGTCTAAGTTCTTCTCTTACCCTAACTGCCCCATGACTCCAAGACACACTGAAAATACTGGGAAGCTTATGATGCTGTCTTTTAAGCATGCCTCACTAGGAAAATGACCATGTTACATGAGTGTATGACCCTGACTGACCAGCTGAGGGGAGAGGAAATGGCCACTCAGAGGGTGTAGCACCTGGCCTACTGGTGGATGACAGATGAGGATGCTGACCTTGGCTGCTAACCTTCTGGAACCTTGATTACTCATTTTTCCCTAGTGTGAAAGGATGGAAGAGCTGTCACAGGCAATGCAGTTCATGGTGGACTGAGCTCCTGAGAGGATGAAACTGAATGAGACTCAGTACAAGGTGGTCAGTACTAGACCTTAGCTAAGTAAATGGTGGTTTGTACCTCCCCAGCTTGAGTTCCCAAGAAAGGCTACGCCAGCTCTTGCCTCCCATCCTTCCCTGGCCCTCTAGCCTCAGCCTTTGGTTTCCTTAAGCCCAAAAGGCTGACTACCAAAGGATCCCATGATGACAAACAGTGTCCCCATGGACTCCAACTTGACATTGGTTAGACCCACGGTCAGTCCTCCCAGGGAACACATATTGATGATATGCTGGATGTAATGAGAACTACAAGTTCACCACCATCACTGGACTCATTTAAATAAGGAGATAACTCCACCAATTTATGTCAGTTAACACAGACTGATAAATCTGCCCATGATTGCATGTGTGCTCTATACACACCTGCACCAGACGCAGCCCTCGAGGATCCGGTTATTCCCAGAGCAGTAGAGCATGAACAGCCAGAGCCACACTCACTATGCTCTGGCATATGGTAAGGATCTTATTTTAATCTCTCAGGAAAGAGGGAGCCAGCTCCGTGAATTGCAAAAGCACCTATCTACGGGAGGAACTTTAAGTCTACCCACCTATTCTACCAGAGGACCCTTCCCACTCTGCACCGGAAGCCACACACGTGCCCTCTCCGTGCTTGTCCTGGGGAGAGCCCCTAGACACCTGCTCCCTCCTGACTGCAGAGCCAGCTAGGGTTGAGAGTGAAGGTGGTGGCTTAAGGAATGGGGCGGTAAAGCAGCTCTGGCTAACCACACATCAATGAGGGCAGTCCTGTGACTCACACCTCGCTTTTATGGCAGCATCTTAGGGCTCACGTGGAACATCTCAAACATCAAAATACAAGGAGAGAGGGCAAAACACAGAAGGCTGTTTTCAGTATCATTTTGAATGTGTTTCCCTTAGCTTTCTTTTGACTCTTTACATTGTGTTTATTATTTGAGTGTTTGTGTGAAGATGTATATACACCACAGTGTAAATGTGGAGACTGGGGGATGGGAGTCATTTCGTCCTACTGTATGGCTCCCAGAAATTGGACTCCGATTGTCACAGAGTACTATGGGACTGCACGGTATGGGAAACCAGAAAATGAGTGAAACTTTTAGTACACTTAGTTTACTGCGTTAACTTTAAAAGCATTTTCTGTTTTATGTATCTCTCTATGTAATAGATCACGGAGTCATTCTAGAAATGGATGAGATGATCATGGGTCCCAACCTAGCATGTTCTGATGACTGGCGAGTGTTAGCAACTTAAAGATAGCAATCATTGGTTATTAATTTACAAAGCTACAACTCGCCTCACATGGGGAGATGCTGATGGGAGAGGTCAACCAATCATGGTGCAGCAAGAGCTAAGACTCTGAAGGACAAAGCATGCTCTCAGGACCCACACATCTTTCGGTGGCCCTGGTCATGGCAAGTCCATAAGGGGCAGGTAGGGTCAAGTGAAGCTACCTGGAAAAGTGGAGAAAACTGTGTGTTAGGCGTGACCTTTCCCAGGAGGAGCAAGAGCCCAAGTCTTGATGACTAGCAGAGGGAAACCACCAAAAAGAGGGAAAGCTCAGTTTGGGCATCACACACACAGAAAGAGGCCATGGCAGATAGGAAGTCCTTTGGATGCTCCAAACAGGGAAGAGCCCTGTTGACTGTGACAGGCACAGTGAAAGCAGGCTAGTCCATTCTAATGACTGCATGCAAATAAAATTCTTATCTGACTTTTGAAGTGAAATAAAACACCATGAAGGTTAACCCAGACATCAGTGGCTTTAGAAAAGTCACAGCCACGGGAACCAACTGTCCAAGGCCTGGTGGCTAGCACAGGAGGCTTTCTCCCAACAGCCTCCCTCTCCTGGGTCCGTAGGCAGGAGCAGGGAGGCAGTAGGGTGACCACAGGGCAGGCCCTCTGTGAGTGCACTTCACAGCCCCCACCCCTGCAACCCCACCCACTGATTCTGAAATGCCTCATTTGGCTGGAATGATTCTGGGGGCACATATTTACCTGACTCAGAGTAAGCTTGACTTAAGAATGTTAAGTAATTATTAGGCTCTCCGGGGAAACTGGCATCCGGTTATTATTCAATCCAAATATGTGCTCCCCCCCGCAGAGCACACCTGGGATTAGAGCTCGGCAGAACCAGCTTCTTCCCGAGAAAAATCAATGCTTCTTTATTTCCACACCACAGCTATCTGCGAATTTCACCGGATAGTGCTCACGACTTGGCCAAATCCATCCAGCGATGGCCGTGCTCTGTGTGGGCGACCAGCACTCTTATTTCTCCCTTCAGTGAAGGAGAGGATTAAGCGGCTTGCCTACCACCAGCCACATCGTCCTGAAGGAAACTTCTAGGTTTTGACAATTTTCAAAATATTGCACCCAGCAGAGCATTTCTGCAGTCTCTTCCCAGCTTTTTACAGACACACCAGAAGTACGCAAGAGCAATCAAACTGAAGCTGTGTTCTGGCCTCCCTGATAACTCAGGAACACAAAAGGCCCATCAAAAACTACTCAGTCAGGAAGTCCACTCATGGCCCTTGTGAACACTTCTGAGCAGATGACACAATTGCTGCACTGTCAGTACACAGGAGGAGGGCAGCAATGTCTCTGAGGGGCCAGGCTACTCTGGAGAACAGTTATATTTCTAAGGCTCCGGTATGGTGGAAAGGCCCTGCCCTTCCCATCCTCCACCCACAAACCACAAGGATTTTGTGGGTTTTATTTTCCCTGCAGCCATCTTTTCCAATTAACTCAACCACACTCACAAAAACACAAATAAAGAACCTGCCATCCTTGATTTCTGATCCCAGTTCTACCTCTTGTATCACAAGTTGTGCTGGGTAGTTTTCTATTAATTTGACACAAGCTTCAGACATCTGAAAGGAGGGAACCTCATTTCAAAGAAACTTTCTGTGTAAGATCCAGGTGTAAGGCATTGTCTCAATTAGCAATCAGTGGGAGAGGGCCCAGACTATGGTGGGTGCTGCCATCCCTGCACTGTGGTCATGGGTTCCATAAGAAAGCAGCTGAGCAAGCCATGAAGAGCAAGCCAGTAAGCAGCACCCTCCATGGCCTCTGCGTCAGCTCCTGCCTCCAGGTCCCTGCTCTGAGTTCCTGCCCTGGCTTCCCTCAGTGATGGACTGTGACCTTAGAGTTGTGAGCTGAAATAAACCCTCCCCCTCCCCTGGTTGCTTTGGTCATGGTGTTTCATCACAGCCATAGTCAACCTAACTACAATGCAAGTAAACATGAGGGGTCTCCCCTGAGGCCATGATCCCTAGCCCATTCTTACATATTACTCACCCACTTTTTACTTGGCCTTGTTCATTTGGTTCCATGGCTCTGAGCGCCATTCCCTGGGGCCAAAGGGGCCCAAACTTCACCTTTCTAGCCCAAATGATGGCTGGAGCAGCCAGTCAATAATGACTTATTTAGACATTTGGCTCCATGTTAGATCTGACAGCCTCCCACCCTCCTCTTGCAAAGACCCACAGCTCTCAGTTTTCAGAGTTCAGTGCCACTTTCCCAGCATTCTGTCTGCCGAGGCCGGAGGTGCAGGTGAGGGCTCTGTTGTCCTTCTTAGTCAAAACTAAGGTAAGCCATAAAGTTCATGCAGGGTTTGTGCGTTAGGACAGCAGGACTTTCCCCACTTAAAACTATTATACAACCCCCACCTAGCTGGTTAAGCTAAAACTCTAAGCCAGTGGTTCTCAACCTTCCCAATGCTACAACCCTCTAACACAGTCCCTCATGGTATGGTGACCTCCAACCCTAAAATTATTTCGTTGCTGCCTCATATCTGTAATTTTGCTACTGTTATGAATAGGAATGTAAATATCTGGCATGCAGGCTATCTCCAAGGGGCCTCCAGCCACAGTTTGAGAACCACTGCTCTCGGCTTTGTCCAGGTCTGAATCATCTTAATTAAGCAGTCATCATGTGGGGGCAGCTGTGCTGGCTTTCACTGTATTTGGTAGGCTTGGTGTTTTAGGAAGTGAGTCTCCCGAGCCTCCATGGTAACAGCGCCATCTTACACAGTGAATCAGGATGAATCAGGAGAGAGGCCAAGTGTTCTCCCTGACAGCCCCTGTATCCAGGGAAGCCTCTCAAACCGCTTAAAAAACTTAAAAATCTACCGTAGAAAACAATCACTCCCATGTCTTCCTGCCAATATCTTGGTCAGGTTAAACACATACATTGTAGTGAGGTCAGAGTCCCCTGGAAGCCATGTTTCCCTTCTGTTGTCCTCAGAGCTAACAGGATGGCGAGCTTCTCACAGCAGTGGTCCCCTCTCCCTGGATTCTGTCTCTGGCTCAGAGAACAAACAGTCAATGGTCTCCAGACAAGGCAAGGCCTCAGGCTTCCAGAACCTGCCCCTTTGCTGGTACATGGCCAGACATGAGGCCCTGTGCAAGAGTGTGTTAGTTAAACCCTGCAAACCCCACCTCACAGCTAGGAGCGACAGGTTGTCATAGGCACTAGGACCCTTTAGGTGTGGGAGGATGTGGAATTTTGCAACACCTCAGGCAGCCAGAACCAGGAGTTCAGATAAAAATTCCTGTTAGAGGAAATACACGATTCTGGCACGAGGCAGAGCCAGGGTAGAGGAACACAGAAAACACAGACTGGGCCACGAAGCCATCATCTGGTGAAGAGGGGAGAGGTGGACAGTACATACGAAAACTTCATCACCCCTGACTACATGAAAGGAATTAGAAGCTGAGAAATGATTGATTGTAGTCACATGTAACTCTGCCAGCCTCTCCTGAGAGCCAGCCTCACTGCACGCCCTGCATTGGTGCCCAGGCAAACCATTGCCACTGTAATCTTTCCAGGTCCTAGGCTTTTCTGACATTGCTGCTATTCTGGAATTTCAAGGTTTTTGTCTTCTCCAGACTCCCTGCTTCCTACTGTAAACAGCTCAAGTTCATTATTCTGATGTGAAAAGTCTGGCCATTCTTATGAACCTTGAGCCACACGGAGAACATATCAAAGAAGCATTAATTGTTTACCTGACCTTAAACAGGCATTGTAATACAGACTTATGTGGTGACATGTACGTATTTATCATTATATGTACACGTAATATATAATGCATGCATGTAAATAAGATATAATAAAAAGCAAGCATTTATATCCAATATATTGTCTACATGTACACAACATATAAAAATGCATTAAATAAATGCAGGTAAGCATACATGTATACAAAAATAAATACATACTTCTAAAAATATGTTATATGTAGATGTCACAAATATAGAGGACATATATAGATGAAATATATGTGTGCTGGGAATAGTTTTCTAGCTTACAAGGGAACAGCCAGATGCTTATGAACTTTATTAATGCTTTTTATGACATGTGTTCAGCTATATTCCTTCTTTCCTGGTTATCAGACATGGAAAATAAACACTCATCTCAGGAGACTTGGCCCAATTTTCTCATTATTCTCAAGAAAAAGGGCGGCTGTATGTAAAAGGTGGCAACAGTTCCCAAGGTCTGTGATGCGTGCGATGGCTTGGGGTATGTCCCCCCTAACCAGACAGCCCCAGGGTACACGTGAGCAGCCCCAGGCTGCAGCAAGGTCACTTTCAGCTTCCTAAGCCATAAGTCTTCCTGCACGGACCTCCGCATCAACGCTGTTCCCTGCCACCGCCTGTTGTGTCCTCAGTTTGTTCTGAAAGTGTCAGCAAAATATCACCTATTTTGAAGGCTTTTTCTTTGTTCATCGCAGGTACCTTATTACAGCAAGACCCACAGGACTCAACACACGCACGATTTAGTGCTCTGTGTGAAGGCCGTTATTTACCTGTCAGGTCTCAGTCTCTCGCTCGGCTGCTTCGGCGGAGGACCCCGTTGGGGAGTCACAACACCTGGCAGCGGCCATGACACTTCAACTTTACTTGAAGCTGTGGTTTCTGTTTGTTTTTTTCTCATTTTCTTTTTATTTATTTATTTTTAGCACTCACAGGTGAATTTAGGGTCTCACACATGCTAGGAAAGTGCTCTACCATTTGGCTATCTTCCCATGCTGCTTTTTGCTTTTATTTGGTGTCAGAATCTTACAAGGCTGCCCTGGATGATCTTGAACTCACACTTACCCAGGTTCACCTTGAACTTTTAATCCTTCTGCTTCAGGTCTGGAGAATTTTTCTGACCCATCACATCCTATTTATTGCTACCATTTCTTTCACTGGGAATTAAAGGTAGTTTGCCTGTTTCTGTCAATTAAACATTCTTGAAAAAGTATAGAGTCTTTGGGACATATTTTACTCTATGTTGAATATATTTTTTAGAGTAAATCTTTGAAACAGCTTTTAACTCTACAAAATATTTTAAATTGGAGCAGAATCATAGCTACATTGGGAAAAGTCTCCAGTTCTGAGAAGCCAATACTAGTTTAAAATATGGGCTCCCAAGACCCTATTTAACTTCACAGCTTGAGAGAAAAGCATGAATGAGCTCTAGTTCCAGAGGCTCTGCATTGCTGCCTCCAAAGCACACAGTGAGGGGAGCCAAGCAGGCCAGAGGTGCGTGGACTTGGTCAGCACTAGTCTAGGAGAAAGACAGGGAGAGAAGTATGGGACCTGATGAACTGCTAATGTGTTTCCTGAATATAGTTGGGAAATAACTTTCTCATTTCCAGAATTGACACAAAAAGACTACAACACAGTTTGTTAGTATGTGTGTGTGGGTCTTATGAATTTATAATTCTATTTGGTCAATTATTCATACCCTATTCATATCACATGCCATAAGGGGATTACAAAAGTATATGGAACACACCTGTAGGACTCCCTTTCTCTTTGCCTGGCTTCATCTGGAAAGTGTCTCTAAGGACAACCCCCACTCCAGAAGGAAGTCACATGGCCCATGGCCAACATGCAGGTTCAAGCCCCCCCCCCATATACACACACATAAAAACCTGCCTGACAAGTATCTTGAAATTTCTGGTATGTGAATAAAGCATTTCCGGTACCTCAAGCCCCAGCCAATGGTATACGCCTACCCTGGGAACCCTCCGCCCACACCCCAAGAACTATATAACTTCTGTTCACCCCAAATAAAGTTGAGCTGTCTCACTGAAGTTGGTTCCAGAAAGTTATTCTGTCATACTCACGGCCATCTGACCAGGGGTGGCGAATTTGGGGGGGGGGCATTCATCACTTCTGCTCCCTTTACCTTTATGGACCAGTGGAAGATGATTCCCCCAAAAGAAGGAAGGGTCACAACTATTTGAATACTGTGTTTCTAAACATTCATACACACACACACAGAAACACACACACACACACTTTACATTTCTTTTATCTTGCACCTTGGATATACAACAAGAAATGAAATTTCAAGTCATAGGCTAACCTAATATTTAATGTTTCAAAGAAATGTGTCGGATTTTCAAGATGGACACGTCATTTTCCATCCCCTACAGTGGCACACTAGGCTTCCAACTTCTCCACCATCCTGCCAACATTGACTGCCTCTCTTTTATTACTGTCATTTCAATGGGTGTAAAGTGGAATTGTGAGGTTTTGATTTGCATTTTCCTAGTTGCTTCCCATGGATTTCAGTGTAGTAGAAGTTTGTAAATCTTGCCTATTCAAGTCCTTTGCTTGCTGTTTGATTGGTTTGTCTTTTTATGACAAACATAAAAATACATTTTGAGGCATTATAGGCATTCTTTGCCATTTCTAGATAAGAGACATTTTAGATACATGATTTGCAAGATGTTCCTCATTCTGAAGTTTTATTCGTGCCACTTTGTGGATAACGAACATGGACATGAAAGCTTTTCACTTTGATGACTTTAGTTGATTGACGTTTTGTTATTCATGCTTTTGATGTTATAGATAATTTAATCTAAGGTCAAAACATGTGTGTCTATGCTGTTTTGCAATATTAATGCTTACACTTTAGTCCATTTTGAGCTAATTGTATGGCATGACTTAGGGGCTGAGGTTCATGCTTTTCTATATGTATAGCCAGGAGTCATCTGTTAGCTGTTGTTAAGACTTGTTTTAAACATTGTTATGTTGGGACCATCAACTCTAACAGCATCTTTCTACAATGCTTTAATCTCATGTGTCATAACTGTATTGTCTTTCTTTCTCAGGAGACCACTCTGCTGGCTTCAAGTCAATCAAGTCTAGTCAACAATGTACATACAGTTTTGAGTGACATGATCTGTAATACCTCATTCATTCATTTAACAGTTACTTATTAGTCATGACACACATTGTACCAACTGCAAAGTTATGACCATACAGTGTTTGAAAGGGACACATCACACACACACAAACACACACCAGAAACACACATACAGTCACACAATGAGAGAGAGAGATTTCAGCCACACCAGAGACCTTCACAATTTGTAGGCTTAGTTAAAATACTTGTGCTCAATCCAGAAAACTTAACATTTGAAGCCCAGGTAACACTGAAAGAATGTTATCAGTTTATTTTCACAAAGAACAACTGATGGGCAATTTGCCTTAATCAAACAGGCCAGGCAGGCAGGCTATGTGGAAGTCACCATAAGAAACTTAGATTATGGGAAGATTTCTCCAGTAACAGTGCTGACGGTCTGAAGGGAGAGAGAAGAGGTGAGAGGATTGATGATGAGGGGCTCTGGGGGAAGAGGAGGATGAGCAAGGCCGTGGCTGTGGCAATAGATAGTCTCCATGCAACTGGCAGTTAAAATGGGGGGGGATAATTTGTAGATTGATTTTAAAATCTGATTTAGAGAATGGAGAAGAACATATGGAGAAAAGCCAAAGAGCTATTCAGTGACTCTGCTTTTCATATAATGGGAGGAAAATAGAAAAAAAAAAAAGACTTCACAATTTATCATGAGAAGAGGAAAGATTTTTAAAGTGAGGAGTAATTAACAATAGACGATCACAGTGGGAAACCAGAGGACACAGGGCCAGTGAGAAACTCCTTACAACACAAAGCGGGAGCCCCACCAGACAGGGGGCACAGACCTGTGGTTCCAGCCTTCAAGATGCTGATGTAGGATACTTGAGCTACCTAGAAAACACCCATCCCAACCAAACTAAAACAGAACAGGACACATCAATGAAATGAATCCCTTGGAGGAATCTGAGAAAGAGCCATGGAACTCAGCCCTGTCTTCTCAGGACCAGTCTCAGTGCCTTCCACACGCTTGAGTGACATTGTCTGTTACCCTCCTTAAACAGTACAAGTCAAAGCCGTTTTCCACAGCCACGTGCTAGCTACTGTTTAATTGTGTGGGAAACCTTATGCTTTGACCTTCCACATCTTCAGTCCCTAACTGCTCCCTACCAGGTGGAGATTCTGGACAGCTGAATGCAGATAATGATCACAGTGCAAGGGCGGATTCCCGAGGATTCACAGACACACCACAGTGATCATCACATGCACAGACACCCTGAAGAGTAGAATTAAGTCAACAGCCTGGTGGGGATGTTTGTTTTTTTGTTTTTGTTTGTTTTCTGTTTCTGTTTTGTTTTGTCCCAAGAAGCAAAAGAGCAGAGAAGACCTTTGGGACAACCTGAGCTCCTGGTCTTTATTTCCAGCATCCACTCAACCTGTGTAGAGGGATTTTAATCCAGCGATATGGCTACTCTGGCTGGAATACAGACACACCCTTAGTGCACACTTTTAATCCAGAAAATGAAGGCAAAGTTAGTTGGTAGAGGGAAGTACCGGTTTTGAATGGGATATCTAACTGAGAGGCAGATAAAGTGAAGAATCAGAGAAAGATTTGACTGATGGGATAGGCCCAACCCTCCGAAGAATGGAGAAGAAAGAGGCAACTCAAGAGAGCAGAGGGACAGAGAGAGGAGGCAGTTTTACAGACACAGGCTGTAGAGAGAATAAGCTAGACACGGGTGAAAAAGAATGAGCCAGAGAATGAGAAGGAGCCAAAAGGTTAGAAGAGATTGCTAGAGTTAGTTTGAGGCCAAGCAGATCAATTCAGTCAGAAGCTGAGAGAAACCAGCTTATCTCAACAGCTTGAATCCTTACAGAGGAGTTCGAGCCAGAACAGCTGGGTTGAACCAGCCAGCCAGAGTTGAGGAAAACCTAGGAAGGGTGAGCTTATTCAACAGTAAGGCACAGAGGCTGAAAGCATTCTACACCTAGATCAGATAGTACAGAGGCTAAAAGCTTCCAGGACGAGGCCTAGGTTAGCAGATGAAGGCAGCAAGCCTCTGAGATGACAGTTACATCAAGAGAATAAAATTTATATTTACAATCATGAATGTTGGAACACTCGTTTTCTTGCCTCACAAGAAGTACCTAGAGTCTCTTTACACACACACACACACACACACACACACACACACAAGAGTAAAATGAAATCAGATTAAATACTGTGGATAAGCATGGGGGAAAGGACCTAAGCTTATCCAGGGCATCAAAAATGGCTCTCCAAAGATGCACTTGCTTGAGACTAGGCTTGAAGCATCAGAGGAAATGCTTATCATCCATTTACTCACTCACCTGTCCATCCATCCACCTGCCTACTCGCTGTGGGCTCCTCCTTCCTAGAGTATATTCCAGGTGAGACAGGTGTTTATCCTAAGAAAAAACTACACGGTATCAAGTGGGACAAGTGCTGCAGGAGGAGCTCATTTAAGAGAAAACCTAGTTCTGAAGTCAGGACAGTTCTTTTGAGGGTATGGGGTGGGTGTAGGACAATTCATCAGAGATAGGATGTTCTAGAAGACACAAATGGAGTCAGCACTAGGAAGACCCCAGAGAAACTCACCAGAACTAGTGTACCAGGGGCAGGAAAAGACAGATGGGCCCCAGCATGGCAGGTCCACAGTCCCTCCAATTTGTATCCCAGGCCCCAGTGTCTGATCCCTGGTTCTGCCCTCTCCCGTCTCTCAAGCCGCTCACAAGTCCACAAATTGGATAAACTAATTAGCACTTTCGTGTTAATTAATTCTCTGTTGCTTATGTAAGCTATGAGATTTCTGTTCTCCTGATGATCTCCTTAGGTAAGTTTGTCTACAAACAAATTACATCCCATTATATCAAATTACAGTAGAATGTCAATCACAAAAATACACAGTCTGGATGCACAGTTTCCCCTGCTGTGCCCTTGGAGATGGTCTCCCACCATGAAGAAATGTCTAAAGTAGAGGAAGCATTGACAAGTGAGGGGCCTGTGTATTTGGACACCAAACAATTTATCATCAAAGTCATTTTAACAGAGTGACAAGCGCATTTGTGTCTATTTCCCAGTTGTATACATGGACCCACCAGACAAGGGCACGGACATCTCAAGCATTAGCAGTAAACAGGGATGGAGATAACTGAGCTGGCATAGCATTTACCTTGCAAGGGAACCTGAGTTCAGGCCCCAACACAAACATACAAAAAGCTGGAGATGGTGGCAAAGACTTGAAATTCCAGCACGGGGGGCTTAAAACAAGAGGTCTCCAGGGCTCACTGGCCAGCCAGCTCTGTTTAATGCATCCCAGGCCAGTGAAACAGCCTCTCTTAGAAAAACAAGGTGTATGGTTCCTGAGGAAAGCCAGCCGAGCTTGTCCGCTGGCTTCTACACACAAGCACACACATGAAGTACAGAGGACCACCCGATGCTTCCAGCACGACGGCACGGCCAAGACCTAGGCAGGTTCTACTCACCCAAGTCAAAACCACATTCCTGCTGAGAAGTGAGTGGCAACAGTGAAAAGCCACTTCTGTTGAAGACCACCCACAGTTGTCGGGTCCTCGAGGAGAGGACAGTGGCAACTGCCTCAAACTGAGCCCCAGTCTACTTTGTTTAGCTGTATGTTCACTGGGCAAAAGGGAAGAGCTCTAAGGAAGAAACAAAACAGAATTGAGGCTTTGAGGTTTGGAATCGCAGTATGAAGTATTAAGAGTACAAACATGAGGCCGGAGAGATGGTGAAGAGCACTGACTGCTCTTCCAGAGGCCCTGAGTTCAATTCCTGGCACCCACATGGTAGCTCACAGCCATCTGTAACTCCACTTCCAAGGACTCTGGTGTCTTCCCCTGACCGCGATACGTACCAGGAATGCTGATGGTGCACAAACATATATGCAGGCAAAACACTCATACACATAGAATAAAATAAATAAGTCTTGAATATAAAAAAATTAAAATGTAAATACGCTATCCTTCTCTTGATGGGAACAGTGTGAAGGAACGATGGCAGCTCTTGGAGCCCCTGTTAAATGCTCCAGAAATAAATCAGCAGCAGGCTTTTCAGATTATCCTCTAGCACAGTTTTTTGTTTGTTTGTTTTTTTTTCTTTTAATTGAAACAGCTGCTATGGGCTGAACTCATATGCAGAGCCCTAAGCCTGGTATGTAGACCATGGCCTATCTGGAGGGTCAGAACACTTGCCAACATGCTTGGCTAAAATAAGGCCAGGCTCATCTTCCTGAGGTGACCCTGAGCCACCATGACGTGTGTCCTTACATAGGGAGACCTTTAGGTACACACACAAAGAGAAACCAGACAGCATTTATTTGTTCTCATCATGCTATGCATGTATGTATGCATGTATGTAATCTCTCCGACAGCCTTGGCCAGAAGCACAAACCGGGGCACCTCTCCAGTAAGGGGCACTAACAAGAAGAATGTTCTTGAACTTGAACGTTTCCCTTAAGTCAAATACTTACCTAAGATTCAGCAGCAAGGCCGTCGCTCCCTAATAGGTCAGTAATCACAGGTCTCCCGGGGGAGCCCCTGTTGGCCACGGTCACAGCCGTTTGTGTGTGATGCTGCTCACGTCTTTGGTATTGTTAGGATTACGGCCATGTATGCACACTCAGAGTTGCTACCCTGTATAAAGGACAGTGATGCAGAGTATAAACTAAAGTGTCACCTTCACATACAGACTTAGGCCACTGTGTTTTACGAGAACAGAATGAGCTCATGGGGAACCTTATAATCATCCCTGCGGTAGTCAAAAAGTTGACAGACAGGTACTCAATTAGCTGTGATTGACCAAGGTCAGTAACTGACATTTAACTGCCAGGCTTGGAGTTCGGCGAGTCCTGGTGTGTTATGCTTCTATACCTTACTGATATCAGAGTCTTTTAAATGGTTCCCAGACTCTCCAGTGTTGTGGTTTATCTCATCTTAGTTACAACACATGCTCCACATCTATCACCGCCCTTCATCCAGCAGCATCCTCTACCCTATAGCACAGCAGGCCTGTGGTGGCCATCCCAATAAGAAGACATGATGGTTCCTGTCCTTCCTTCCAGAGCTC
Organism: Meriones unguiculatus; assembly: GCF_030254825.1. Classification (NCBI taxonomy): domain Eukaryota; kingdom Metazoa; phylum Chordata; class Mammalia; order Rodentia; family Muridae; genus Meriones; species Meriones unguiculatus. Next base: position 9,316,118 of record NC_083352.1, on the reverse strand, counting down.
AGCGTTTTCCTGTCATTAAAGTGGCTTAGGTGGGGCCTCACCTCCTCTATGAGTATCTGTGAATGAAGTACATGCAGAGCTACATGTGTGAACATGGTACCATATGCATGTATGAACACAAAGCTATTATCAGTGTGTGTACTGAGAACCACACTCAAGTGCATACACACAAGCACACATGGAACTACATCAATCTGTACCTAGAACTACTGCATGGGCACATGAAGCCATACACCAGTACATATAGAACAACACATCTATACAGAACAACATATAGAAGGATCTGAGTGGGTATCTAGAGCCACAAATGTTTTTGCAGATACATGTGTACACATGGAACTGCACGTGGATGCACATGAAACCACGCAAGAGTGCACCCAAAAAAGTGTATCTAGAACCATACTCATGTGCACCTCTGGCATACACATGCATACACATGAAACAAGATCAGTGCACCTATAACCATACTCATGTGCATGTGATGCCACACATATATTCATATGGAATCACACTTACACACACAGAAGGATATCAGTGTGTATCTAAAATTATATATGTGTACATGGAAGCCACACATCAATGAACGTGGATTGGTGGTAGCATGTACCTATAACTGCAAGCATTTGCAAATGGAACTATACATGCATGACATAGAAGTACAGATGTGTTCACAGGGAGCATGCTCATAAGATTCAGTACGAAGAAACAACCCAAATGACTGAGCATATGAACAAACAGGGAATACCTCCACCATGAATCACTCTCCCATAAGGTGTCTTGGCAAAGTACTGGCACATTTTTACCACATGGATAACCTTGAAGAACGCTATGAAAGTGAGCGTAACTAGCCCCGGAGCACAAACACATGAACACAGAGAACAGTGCGTCCAGTGGGAGAGAAGAGAGCTCCTGGGGTGGGAGTGCCTAGAACTGGAGTGGCAACCAATGGGCACAGGACTTCCTTAGAGAAAATCAGCAACTTTGGTTTCACAATTCTAAATATGCTAAAAATCACCAACTGCAACACTTTAAATGGGGAAACAGTATTTTAATTCTATCTCAATATGAACACTTATAGATATATCAGGGAGTGCATGACTCCGCCTTAACGGTGATGGAGCATATGTACAGACTTCTCTTCTGTCCAGGGAGCAAAGGGGCACCTGTAGATTTGGCAGGATCAGGATCAGGCTGTTTAGGGAAGTCCACTATGGTCCAATACCCACCAGTTGACATCCATCATTCATTGTTGTGTTATCTCATCTGAGCCCCGTGGATCTTCAGGCTCGGGCTAACCAGTCATGTCCTGCCAGAGCATCTCTTGGGCTATTTGACACCTAGCTCTGAGAGCCTCCCACTGACAACCACAATCCGGCCATTAGATCCTCCTTAGAGAACATAGGGTTGGCACAGGATAGGGAAAGGGGCAGCGACTACCGCAGGTCACACTGATGGCCACTGCACTGGAGAGGCTTAGGGACCATGGAACAGAGTTGGTCCAGCAGGAACTCTCTTTCAACTCACAGATGAGATTCCAGCTCGGGAAGCTGAGCTCATTCCCCTCTACAAGGCCACTGCTGAAATCCAGCCTACTCAGTACGCAGTCCTTTTGCTTTCCTGGGCTTGCAGTATGGCCACCTTCCAGTGGGAGGTAGGAAGGATGGACACATAGTTAGGGATACTTGATGGGTGGCCAGCCACCTACCTGTCATAAAATAATGGCATTGAGTATAAATAGTTGGATCCGTTCTCAAATTAAGGTAGAATGAATTTTATATGATCAGCTTGCTATTTTGATGGCCCTTTTTAATCCCTAATTCTTTCATATAACCCATACTAGAAGGGAAACTGCAATGGAAGGCTGGACTTTTCTCCTCAGCTGCCAATAGCTATCTGTACATCGGGCCAACCATGCTGTGGTGCGTGACCTTGTTGCTAAAATGGAGGCAGGGGCTTAACTCCTATGTCACACCACTGCCCAGCAAATGCGCACAATCAGTGCTTTCAGAATGTTCACACACAGACATGCAAAGCCATCACCACCGCATTTCATCATACAAATATCTCCACTTACTGCCCCACCTCTGTCCTCCCAGCCCAATCCTCCCGAGGACTTTTTCTAAACGTTTCCTTTTTTTTGTATTATTTATTTACTATTTATTGTGCTCTGTTTACAGGTCTACCTGAAAGCCAGAAGAGGGCACCAGATCTCTCTATAGATGGTCATGAGGCACCAAGTTGCTGGGAATTGAACTCAGGACCTCTAGAAGAGCAGCCAGTGCTCTGAACTCCTGAGCCGTCTCTCCAGCTGCCTCAGAGTCCATTTTCTAACCTTGCAAACTCACCCATACAGATGTCTCCTATAAAAGGGGGTATACAGTGTATGGGCTCGGCAGTTGGCTGGCTTAGTAGGACTGTGTTTACATGACCTGGCCAGGTCACACCACTGGGCTTTGTCTGTGACAGGATACCCCACAGTCTGTTGATCACTTTCTAAACAGGAACCCTTTTCAGTTACAAGAAACACCTCAGTGATGGAAATTTGTGAGTTTCTGTACAGACACGCGCTTGCACACCTTTTGGATTCATATACAGGATTGGGCCTGCTGCACTTTGTGGTGTCTCTGTTTTACACTACTTGAGAAACTGGCAAAACGTTCCATAAAATGGATGCATCACTTTATGCTTACATCAGCAGGTTCTGAGGGTCTGATCTCCTCGTGTCCTCTCATACACCTACTAATTATCTTAGGAACCCCAATCACAAAATTGTTTGTTGTTGTTGTTTTACTACTTATTGACTAATTTTTCTACTGAGTGGTGTCTCAGTTCCTAAGATCACCAGAAATATGTGTTTCCAATGGCCATGACTCATAGGTTGAGAAGTGCTGAGTTACAGCAATGTCCTCTATAAGAGCAGCCAATGCTCTTAACTGCTGAGTCCTCTCTCCAGGCTTTCATTTGTCCATTTCTGAAATGCGGGAAACTTAGATCTTGGCAAAGACTTTTAAATCTACAGATAGACTGATTCTGAATAATGGTCAATTTTTTCACCTGATCCATGATCGTTTATTCAACAAGTTAATTCATTCTTCTTTACTTTCCTTCAACAATATTTTATAGCTTTTAGACTATCCACTATATGCTCCTGTAATGTCTTCATTATTTTGTTCACTTCTGGGTTAGTGGTTGGGATCACACATGAGACACAATGACTTGCTGAAATCTGATGTTTCTTCTGTATTGAGGTTCTAACCCAGGTCCTCAGGCATATTACCAGGCAACACTCTGCCAAGGTGCTATACCCCCTAAAATTGATTCTCACATGAGGATCTTGTGTCTGACAACCTTGTTGGGCTTGGGGATCATTTCTATTATGCTAATGCATTCCTCAGGGTTTCCATATTATTGCATGTTGCCTGCCGAGAGATGCTGCTGTCCTTTCAGTAGCACAATGCACGGGAGTGTGGGCACCCTCTTGCCTTAGAGCTGAGCAACACCTCACATGCACACACACAAGTGGAAGTGTCTCCATCCACGTCTCTGCTGACAGGCATGCCAAGTGGTGCCATATTTAGGCTATCTGTGCCTAGTACTGTGGTGCACACAGGGTAGGTGGCCTTTGTGAGGTGGTGAGTTAATTGTCCTTGGCCACATTCCTAAAAGAGGGACTGCTGGGTAGGTCTTGTGTCTAATAACGAGTTAATCTCCACGATTTATAAAGAACTCGGAAAGCTCAACAGGAAAAAAGAAAATGACTTCACTGGAAAATGGACAAAAGATCTGAACAGGAATTCTTCAAAGAAGACTCAAAAGCAGACAGCTTGGGACAAGATGCTCAGCAGCGTTAACTGTTAGAGAATGGGAGAGCGAACCCTACGGAGGCTCTTCAACCTGCTGGGACTGTAGTGATAAACTGTGGAAACGCCACCTGCAGGCCAGGGGCTGGAGAAAGCTATGCCTCCCTGTGTGAATGGAAAGCAAGCAAGATCAGCACCACGGAGGTCAAAGGTACCTCATTTATGGTATGAAATGTGGGGCTTGTTTTTGTATGTAATGGAGGATGGCCAGATGGAGCGTCTTACCAAGGACTGACCTCTATCCTTGTTCTCCTCCTGTGATAAGAACTCCTCAAACCTCCTTCCTTAACCTTTGATCAGAAGGCCAGCGTCCCCAGTTGCACTGGTCCCCGAGCTGTGGTTTTCTGTGGACCTCATGTGGTATGCCCTCTGGCAACCTCTGCCCATAGCTTCCTGTTTGGATGCCTCAGGCAATTTATGGCTGTTGAGGAATCTGTCCATTCCATCTGGCTTACCAAATCTATTGGCCTAATCTTGTTCATCTCTTGTGATTCTTTCTGAAAAATGCCTTTAAATAAATGTGAATTAAACATAACACAACGCTTTCCATTCGAGTATGAGGGGTACTGTGTTTACTGTGTCCAGCACATGCCCAGTATGACTCGGCCCGAGCTCTACTATCTTCTGAACATGCTGAACCACACTGAAGGAGTCCTATACCTCACTCTTCATCACTATCCTCTCTGTGACTATAATCGTCTTATAGGCTCTAGATTTTCCCAATTCTGGATACTGTATTTATCTTTTACACAAAGATATTGTATTTATCTTTTTTCTAGGTCATTTTGTATGTGGCTTATTTCATGTAGTATAAGGTTTGTTTGTTTGTTTGTTTGTTTGTTTTTTGTCTCATATACTTGCCAAGACTGATTTACTTTCCTGGCTGTACAATAGTTCATTCCATGTATATGTCATATGCTCTTTAGCTACTGTCACAAGGCTTCAACTTCTCCATGTTTCACATTAATGTTTATTTCCTGGCATGTGACATCCTCTCCCACTGTGGTTTGAGATGCATCTTTCTTATCACTAATGATTTTGATCAACTTATCACACACCTGAATCAGTGTATTTATTTTCTTTAGAGAGAATATCTATCCAAGTCATTGGCTGGTTTTTAAATGAGGCTGTCATTTTTGTTGTGGAATAGCAGACATTCTTCAAAAGTATGGCTAGTATTGACACTTCTTTTTGTTTCTAAAAGATAGCTAATATGTCATTTTTTTTAAATTCTGGATTTTAGTAATTTGATATATTCCTTATTCTCTTCATTTGTTAATTAAAGCTTGACAGTTTAGGTTATACTTTTGAAGAGCCATATTTTGCCTTCACTGTTATCAGTATTTCATACAAGGTATGCTTCATACAAGGTATGATCCATACAAGGTAGTTGTAAATGCAAACTAAAATCTGAAAGGCTAAAAGGCCTTTACGATGAAGCTGATACCTTCTGGAAGTTCTATGCTCTTAAGATAGTATATGAAAATGTGTGCTAGGCTGTGGCACATACAAATAGGCACACTCACGTGTAATCCTCATACGCAAGAACTGCCCCTCACACATCTTCCCATCCCACTTTGCTGTCCATAGTGAGGAGCTGAGTGTTAGGTAAATGTTAGGTGAAAGGGGAATGGTTTTGTCCTGTGCTGCTGCCCTGCCTATTCTTTCTAGAGAACAGGCTCGCTGGGAGTGAAAAGTCTCCTGAGGATCAATGCAGTTTAAATTCTGGCATACTGCATGCCAACTGTGCTTTTAGTCCATTGCTTTACCTGAGCCTGCCTGCCTGCTGTTACGAAAGGACACAGGGGCGGGCATCAAGGCAGCAGACGAGGTGGGTCAGCACCAGGGCTTTTGTGATGAACGTGCGTCTTTTACCGTCCCCAGGACTTGCAAACAAATCTGTCTACAGATATAAACAAGTATAGAGGTGCTGGGTAAGTGTCTGTGTCCCCTGGACCACTGACTCCTATCAACTCAACCAGTACTTGCAGGCCAGCGGATTAAATACCCCCACTGCATTTTGACAAAACCGAGTGTTCTCATGGAAATCCCTCCACGATGAAGGAAGAATATACACCCAGAGGGGCTCCCGCAGAAGCAACGTTCACACTTCCTTTTGGAAACCACTGGGGGAAGCCAAGTAGACCAGTGCCTCTCTGTGAATATTTCGCTGGCATCTGAGCTGCATGCAGCTCTTAATAAATCATATTTATAAAGGAAAGAGGAAGCAAAGATCAACGCCTGTGAATCTGTTTTCCTCACCAGTCCGTCTTATGTAACAAGATTTTTTTCTTTAATATTTTAAACTTTTAGTCACAGCGAGAAGAAAAGGGAAATGTCATCCTCCCAATAATTGGTTCATGGCAATTTTTTTGTTCCCACCCCAAGCTGCAGACTCTGGTTGGGGTTACAGAGCTGACATTCTTCCCTCTTGTTGGATCAAGTCTCTGTGTTTACCTTGATTGTTTTATCACCTCCCCGCCCCCGACTAGGGCAGGATAGAATTTATTCTGTAATTATGTTACTACTTTTTACTTCCAGCTCAGAAAAATAGGAGCTTCCGGTGGGAAGAGATAAACATGCGTCCAGAAACAAGAAATACAATAACTTGGTAATGGGAATTATACAGTGCTGTTCAGGGAGAGTATATAGCTCCAGATATACGTACATACATACATACATACATAACATGTAGATAGACTGATTGATTAGTAGTTAAAAATTAATTCAGGAACACAGGAGGCTGAGGCAGGAGGATTACATGGCATACCATACAGAAAGTTCCAGGTTCCCCTACCTAAGGCAGAGACAAGTTGTTGTGTTGTCACTGCTGAACCTCAGGGTGACTTTGCCCTGACACTCAAACCTAAGGTTGCTCAGCAACCTCAGCTAAATGTGTTTCTGGCACACAAACTCTCTTCCAAACAAGCAAAGGGACAGCAGACTCCTCTTTCATAGACCCAGAAGCTCAATGATTGGCACTGGGGACTGATTACAGCCACACACACACTCTCTCTCTCTCTCTCTCTGCTTGCCTGGCTTCCAGACTCAATCCTCAGCATCTGTCTCCAGGACAGAGGACACAGACAGGCCAACTTCTGCACCAGGGACCTCGCATCATCCACCACAGACACAGTTTGCCAGGAAGGCAGCTGAGGCTCACACCGTCACAGCTTGAGTCTGTCCCGCTCACAAAGTCTGCACCCAGATCCTCAGGTGATGTCTATTCTCCTGCCTCCATTTCTATGGTGCTTGGCATTGATTTTTATTTTTATTAAGGCTCCAAGTTTCTTCCTTAACAGTGGTTTTGCTGCTTCCTACATGGATCTAGATTAACCTGCCCTCTTTATTTCTGTTACATTTGCTGTTTCCAGGAGACACTGACAAGGATGTGGAGAGTGAATCGGGAGCGGGCTTCTATCCTGAAATAGGATTGTTCTGTGCTTTAAGCATATGCTCTCGTGGGAGGAGGTGTGCATATGCCCCACTAAGATTGGGTTGTGGCCATATGTGGCAAACATCAGCAGCAACATATGGCTTTTAATTCATTAGAGAATATCATGTGTAACTCCAGGGCAAGAGTGGTGGGGAGAACAGATATTTCCTTGTGCGGTTTCTAGAATGCCTCCGCACATGCGCTGGGAGCCAAGAACAGTGTTAATGAGAGAGGCTCCGCACTACGCAGGGCTCAGCCTCATCTGACACACGGACAACAGGGGGAACAGGCAGTTAATTAACTGAAAGGCTGTAGAGGAGGCACTTGAAAGAACAACTGGAGTTCTAGACTCAGGCTTGCCAGTTTGGAGTCTGCTTGCCGCCTCCCTCGGTTCCTTGTTTCTACAGAAGAGAACACAGTGCACACTTGAACGCAGAGATACCATGTGCGGCCGGTGCTCTGAGGCTCAGAGTGGGTGATGCATTGTCTCTAAACTGTCTGCCAAATGAACAGATAGCTGGGCACTTTGGGTTGGGACCACCCCAAGATCATCCAGGGCCTGCAGATGTTGGTGCTTCTTGGTCTCTATGTGGAGAGGGAGACACCTCTGTGGGACTGAGAACATCTCAACATCATCTTCTGTCAGGGTTAAATGTCACTGTCACGTGGATCCTGATTTATAAGGCCTCTTGCCTGCAGAGACTCTGCTGAATAGGGTTCTCAGGACCCTGGGCAGCCTTGACCGGGGCGTGTAAGGACCTTGGTCCTTATGGATACTCACACTGTGCTGTAAGGCATTTGCTCTGAGAGGACTCTGGGCATACACAGATGATGGCTATGAGGAGCCTGGATATACAGACCCTGAGATGGGAGGACCTTTTGCTATACAGACTCCCGCTCTGGGCTGTGAGGACTATGGGAATACATCCCCGAGCTGGACAGTTCTAGGTAACTTACCCTGGGGAAGGTATCACCAAGTTGGGTCTCACCCAGGCCCTGCTTCCTGTAGGATTGGAATGCTTCATAGACTTTAAACATAGGAAAAAGAAAGATTCTGGTTCAAGTGCATTACCAACCCTCATGAGGAATGGTGGAATTGCCGAGATTAGAGATGGTGGAGAGGACTAGCACAGAAAACGACCCAAAGCTGGCAGCACTTTTGCCTGCTGTTCGTTCAGCTGTCTAATGGCAGGCCTGGCTTTGAACTGGGTGGGTTTTGGGTGTATGCATGGAAATAAACCGACCTCCACATAGTGTCCTAGTATCATGCAGCAGAATGCGACAGTTCCAGATACAGCAAAGAAAGCAGACTGTCAGCAGCACATAAAATAAAACATCTTTAACAGCTACTTCCTGAAAAGTATTTTTGAAATGTTTCTCTTGGATCATGAAAGTACTTCATTTAATCCTAACATCTTCAGTCCGAATAATTATGTCTAGAACTGGCCCTCAGAGCCCACCCTACCCCATCACAAACTGCAGGAGATGGTAGCCCAGCTAAACCCATATGTCCAGCGCAGGAGGGCCTATGACTTGGAGACCACAGCACTGTGGTGGGGCATGAAATACAGGGGTCTATCGCAGAGCTGGCTGCACACAGTTTCACTCAGGAGCCCTAGGGTGAGAGCTGGCATTTTAGTTACACAAAGGTCAAGAAGAGTCACTCTTTTTTTTTCTCCCGTTTTACCTCCATGGTGACAAAGTTCAGGAAGCATTTAGTTGGCTTTGGAGCTCACCAGTCCACTCATCACAGGCAGTCCAGCCTCAGGCCTGGAGGAGAGACAGGGCCCCACTCTTCTAGGACCTGTCCTTTATCCACATCCTACAGCAGAGCTGAGGACAGATACGGTGAGAGAGAACACTTTCGGAGGTCATGGGAAGGGCAGCCAAGCTCTGCACCACTCACAAGAACGAGGTGCTCCTTGTAGGCTGGCTGCAGGGAGATCTCCGGCTCCGTCTGCCCCCTCTGTGGGCATCCACAACCAGCCCCGCAGAGGACAGTGCTCTGAGGCATGTGGTGGGTGACTGAGCAGCAATATGGCTCATCAAAACCTGGTGGCCTGGGGCAGAGCCCAAACTTCCAGAAGCCACCAGCCTTAGGATCCACACTGTGGTGAAAGCACAGGAAGTGTTCGTTTTAATATGCACCTGGTCTTCACGCTGCTTCTAAAGAGACACACTTATCTTGAATAAGACTCTCGTGGGCTTACAACAACCCCTTCCTCTACCAGACACTCACCGGAAACTTTTCCAATATAGAAAGTCCTGGTCTTATTTGTTCCTTAGTAATTAAGGTACTACAACTAGCACAGGGTTTAAATGTATCCTTCAAAGGCCTCAGGGTGACCATACTGGAAGGCGGTGAGACTCAAGAGGATCCCAGGACCCCTAAAGGGTGGGCTTTGTCCCTTGGAGCTAAACACTGCAGAGTGAATTGTTACCACAGCCTGAGTCTGACCTCTGAGCCTCAGTTGGGCTTGGTGATGTGATACACACACACACACACACACACACACACATACTCATGTGTGCATGCACACACATATACACAGAGAGGAGAGAGAGGCAGACAGGCATACAGAGACTGTCCCTACTGTCACAGTCATCAGTGACACAGTCAGGAATGGGGCCCTCATGTGTCTGAGCCATGCTGTTTTCACTTCCAGCCTCCCAAAATATGAATGGGCGCAAACTCAAATACCTCAGTCATTTCTTTTAATAATCACTAACACCAATTTATTTTCATAATGCACTTTTTTTATTATCTGTGCCTGGCATGCCTGTGGCAGGGGTGATTTTGATGCATTTGTACTGAGTGGGGTTGGCAGAGGTATCCTGTCATGTTTGAGACCACAACAGTGTTACGTCTCCTGACCCTTGCTGTCCATGGAGTCAGCAGACATGACTTTATCCAGTGTCCACCTCCTTGGTGGAGGTACTTCTTCCTACTGGAGTCAGTGTTGGACCAGGGATACCCTACCAGGCATCCCTCCACAAAGCACACAAGAAAAATGGACAACAAGTTCTATCAACTGTGGGCCAATCTCTCCACAATGCACTCAAGAAAAAAATTGGACAATAAACTGTATCAACTGTGGGCCAGAACAGAAAACAGCTATTGACCATTTTTTGCTAGGAATTAATTTAAATAGGATAGGCTGGAGATAATCTCCGAAATTGGCAGCTTCAAATAGTGAGTCAAATGGATTCAGGGATGAACCACAAGGGCCTAGAAGCCATGATGTTATTAAAAGACGTCTCAATGCCCAGCAAGCCTGTGCCATTGTAAAACAAGCCACACATCTGATGGGCAGTCTCTTCTCCCTGACATCTGCTCACGTACCTATGTCCCTTTCTACCTTTCTCCACATTAAGCAGGTACCAAACTTTACTGCCAGTGTAACCCAACTCCTCCACGACATTACCACCAGGTCTTGGTGGGAGTTGGGGGAAGTATGACCTCCCGAGAAGCTATAAATGAGAGCACTCAGGAGTAAAGCCAAGACATGTACCAAAGGTCAGGAGCCAGGCTTGCAGAAGTCAGAAACTAGGGTCAAAGAGAGGAACTAGTGTAAGCTGGGTGAGATGAGGGAGGACAGACACAGCAGCAAACACCTGTAATCCTGGCACTCAAGGAGAGGCAGAGACCTGATAAAGGTATGAATTTTTTGGTACAAGAAAGAACTGATTTGTATTCTCTCCTGGATTCCTGTTATAGAAGGTCTAAAGCCTCGAATTGAAGCGTTTCCCCTAAATTGTGAAGCCACAGCCCTGACCCCCACTGTACTGTCTGGGGACAGAGCCCTGAAAGGCTCACCAAAGCCAGATGAGGCCACCAATGTGGCTTTACTCCAGCCTGACTGATGTCTTCGCAATAATGGAAGGCACTGCTGGGGTACACAGTCAGGGAAAAGGCCATGTAAGGACATAGACAGGCTGTGCTGCCACCAGCTGAGGAGGGAGACCTGAACAGAAACCAGCCCTCCGTATCTCAGTCTCAGAATTCCAGCCCCAGGACAGCGAGGAAACAAATTACTGTTTATCAAACAATGAAGGACACAGTGCACAGCCACAGCCTAGCTGCCCAGCATGCTTGGGGGGTTGTGAACTGTCTGCTACCTTAACGAGTTGACTCACAGTGGCCCCCAGATGCTTCAGGATGGGGCTGGATAATAGCAAGAGCATGAATGTGATTAGATGAGAGGGTTGCATCTTTGAACTGGAGCACCTGACAGGAAGAAGAAAGGGCTGGAGGTATCTGTGTCTACATTCTGGAGTTCCCATGAGAAACATGGGTACCCAGGTCTAGGTATATCTCCAGTGACAGACCCTGAGGCTTCCCAGACTGCAGGACCCAGCATGCACCTCATCAAGTTCCAGGGATCTTTCCATGGAATTCAAGGATTTCAAAACATTTACATGTAATGCACAGTAACATCAACATTTGTCATGGTGCAGCCCCAAAAGAGCTCTGCAAAAGGGTTCCACAGGTTTTGTTCCACTTTTGTGAGGCAGGTTTTGACATCCCAGGCTCCACTGGAGAAAAAGTGAAGTGAAAAGAAGATGAGCCACAAGCCAAAGATTCCCCCACGAGAGAGAATCAGTCATGACCACGACCCACTGGCCAGATCCCAAGGTTGGTAGTACTTTCTCAACGCAATTTGCAGTTATCTACCCACGTCTGAGAATCAAGCACTCAAAATATTTCCATAAGTATATGCTTTAATGTAAAATAAGGTTGTTGGCTTTTTTATTTTATTTTTTATTTTTTTTTTAATTTGCTGTCAAATGCAGATAGCTCCTGACCTGCTCTGGTCCTGTCGCAGGAGCAACAGAGCATGGTGGGAAAGGGTGCGTGTGCACAAGGCTGTAGCCTAACACACCCATGGGTCTTTTGTGTTTTATGGTCCTTGTTTGGTACTTCAGTCTCCACAGGCCCCCATGGGCCATGACTAGTTGGCTCTGTTAATCTTTCTGTGGAGCTCCTTTGGGTTCTTCTATCCTTTCTACCACTCTTCCACAAGACTCTCTGCTCTCCACCAATGTTTGGTTGTGGGTCTCTGCATCTGTTTTCACCAGGTACTGGGTAAAGTCACTCAGAGGACAGCTGTGCTAGACTCCCATCTGAGGCATAGCAGAGTATCGATAATCGTGTCACGGGTTGGCTGTCTCCAATGGGGTGAGTCTCAGGTAGGGCCAGGCACTGGATGGACATTCCCTCAGTCTCTGCTTTATTTTTGTCCATGTCCCTCTTGTAGGCAGGGTAAATTTTGGGTCGAAGTTTTTGTGGGTGGGTTGTTATTCTCCTCCCTCAACTAGGAGTTGTGTCGAATTAGAGGGTGACCTCTTCAGTTACCATGACTCCAGCTACTAGGAGTCTCAGCTAGAGTCACCCTCCTATCCTCCCAGGAGCCCACCCTATCATAGATCTGTACCTTGTAACAGAGAAGTCCCCACCCAAGGTTTCTCTTCTCTCTGCAAGCCCTGTCTGCCACCCCCACTCTCCCTCATCTTTGTGCTCCCTCTCTTACCCTGTCCCCTCTCTTCAACCACTTCCTCTGTCTATTCTATTTCCACTTCTTAAGCATGCAAGCATCCTCCCTTGAGTCCTCCCTGTTACTTCTCTTTGACACCCATGTGTCTTAGGAGAAGGCTTTTTTTTCCTGCCAAAGCTGCATGTGGAAGTGTTCTCTGACTACTCTCCAAGATGGTGAGCACTGCTCAGATGGCAAGCAATGACTATTCGTTACATGACAAAACAGAAGTCATGCCTTGATCCAGTGGATACATAGAAACAAGCATGCAGGACTCGCAGGATATAAAACCATCGTGAGGAAAGCACATGCTCTCAGCAACATTCATAGCTACAACCCCAAACTGTGAGAAATACATCTGTGACATCTGAACTATAAGACCTCTGGGAATACCAAGAATATTAAAGTGCCCAGATCTGTGACACACAAACTGTAAGAGCTTTGGAGCACTTAACACTGGAGACAGCCAAATTTAAAGAGCTACCGGGGCACCCAAATCTGTGATAGCAAAACTGCAAGAGCCATAGAAACCAGAGATCTGTGACAGCCAAGCTCTAAGAGCTATGTGGCACCCAGATCCAAGGTGGCTAAACTGGAAGAGACATGGGGCATTCATATGAGCAACACAGATGTGCACGTGAGTCTGAAGGCCTGTACTCACAGGTGTACTCACTGTTTTTCTGTTTAATTTAGAAGTTCAGAATACTGCTTTAGCTACATTAGAGTAAATATAGTAAATTCATTATATATATATTATATATATACAATTACTATATATATAGTAATATAGTAAATTCATTACTATAATGAATGGCACAGAAATGAATTCTTTTTCAGCGTTCAACACAGCTTTGAACTCACATGGATAACACAAACACCACTGTTTTGGAAGTTGTTTTTGCTGAAGCAGAATAAAGCATATAAGTAGATAAGTTTTGGAATTGTTCATTCAGGTTATCCCCAAAGCCTTGTCATCAAAAATAAGACCAAGGCTTTTATGTGCTTCCTTGGAGAGGCTTCTGGGAAGGCTTTGCAAGGCTCAGCTCTGAAAAAAACCCGGCATGGTTTGGCTCCTGCCAGCTCCAAGCTTAAAACCTGGTATCACTATGGACCTCTATCTTCCAGTGCATTTGATAACATGAGGAAACAGAAAAAGGAGCATGATAGAAAATGGAGCATTTCTGGGAATCTCTGCTAGCAAAACAGTGGCCAGACACCTGGAAGATGGCTGGCCTACAAGGAAAGAATCACAACTGGCTCCCACTTCATAAGCAGGAAACTGGGAGTTGGGGGAGGCCTCACAGATGTGACATCAGTTTGAGCGCTAACCTTTGAGAACCTGTAACTCATGTCAGCGAGAGGTTCCTGGCATCAGAACACCAGGATGACTTAGCCACGTATCTGTCAGGGCTTAAAGAATCAATACCTTAAAAATGTATTACTGTTCAACAAAGAGCATCCAGCCACACTCCCAATATGGTTTCTTTCTCCTCTGGACCTCCAGTGCTGAGGTGGGCTGCAGCAGGAATGGAAGACAGAAGCCTGGCTGTGTATATGGCAGCCCCCTGGCTATATGCAGGACCCCTGGCTGTGTATATGGCAGCCCCTGGGGACCCCTGGCTGTGTGGCAGCCCCTGCCTGAGCCTATGGTGCCTTGGGGGCTGTTTCCCTTAGTCTTCTAGAAAAATCAACCACATTTCCCTTGGAGCACTAAGGCCACAGAAGAGAAGTGACACTCACTCTTCAGTTCTGAGCTCAGGATAGAAAGTCCTAAAGGTCCCACGACCCTGAGCCTCCCAGGAAAGCAGCCTTAATTCAACTGCTCAGGAGTCAAGACACCATCCTTGGAAGGACATGTTGCTTCATTATGTTTACCAAGCCACAGAAGACTAGTTCCTGCCCACCACAAAGTTTTCAACTATGTATTCATCGTGACTGGGCTGGTTCTACAAACATTAGTGAGACTTAGCCATTCCTCCTCTAACATGCATTTGAGTGGAACCCAAGACCACAGGAGAATGTATGAATAGAAAAAAAGGCATTATTGAGGAGGAAATCCTATGCATCCAATGCAGCTTTCTGTGAGTCAGGACCTGTCAAGTTTTCCAGATTTTACTAGAGCCTGTAAGGCTGCCTCCCCACGCCTGCCTCCCTCAAGCAGCAAAGGGAGCTATCACCCAGAACCTTTATGAAGAGAGCTTGCATTCCTACATCCAGGAGGTCCCTGGGGACCATATTAGGATGCTCTCAGGCCCTGGATGCTTGCAGACCTCACGTGCTTGCTTTTATGAAGTTCTCAGAGCACTGGCAGCCCACAGGGTACACAGGCAAGCCTGCACACCTCTGAATCTTTCATAATTTATGAATGCCTCTGCCTACTGCCCGACACAGAGATAGCACAGTAAGTGGAGGCAGGTGCCTGCATTTGCCATTTTGAGGATGAAATAGAAGAGAATGGTAATGCGAAGGAGGAGGAGGAGGAGGATAAAGCATTGGCAAATACAGATTTGATCTTCTGCTGTACTGATTGGCCATATCTATCTCTTCCCCTCAAAACAACTAGAACACGTAAAACTCTGATATAAATAATTTTTTTTTATTTCAGACAGAAGGTTATTTTTTTTCTTTCAAAAGCAAGCACTATACTCTTAGCCTATCTTAGGTGAAAAAATAAGTGATTGGAAAAAAATTGAAAACAGGTCTAGCACTTTCCCAGCGCTCTCTATTGTACCCCTACACATGTGGGCTGGCATTCTGGAACCAACACTGAGGCCAAGGGATCATGATAGCTTTGCCAGGAGTCATGCTCAGTTTTCCAGGGGAGGGGATTATCTGCCCCTCAAGCTGTGCCTCAAACTGAGTAGAGATGGATAAACTGAATACTCCTGCTCCTGGTTCTAAACCAGGAAACTGTAAACACTGAGCTGATTTATGATGGAAATAAAGTAAGCGTGTTTATGCATGCGTGTGTGTGTAAATATAACACACTGTGCAGGGAATTAGTTATATATGTGTGAGTGCACTTGTATATATCTATATTCATACAGACATGAATGCAGCTGGTATACACACATCTGCATATGTGAATGTGAGTACGGATGTGTGTGAGCATACGTGTGGACTTTGAGCACTTATATCTGATATACACGCATCTCTGTATGTAAGCATATGTAAGAGCAAGTGGATATAGGTATGTATGAGAGTTTATGCAAATGTGTGTATAAGCAGATGAGTGAGTGAGTATGTGTCTTACAAGCCTATACATATCATGGATGGATTCGTATGAGAGAATGTGTGATGATGGTATGTGTGGGTGTGCATGCACATGTATGTGTTGCAAATGTATGTAGCTGAAATACAGGCATCTCTATGTGATATGTATGCATGTGTGAGCATGAATACATAAATACTTCTTGGCAGAATCTAGGTCCTTACATACTCCTAGGAAGTACCTCCCTCCCCATCCAATCCAAGCTCCAGTCCCTAAATCTTTCCAGTGGTTATTTGTTACTTTCATCATGAAAAGATTTGCAATAACCACTAAACAATCCAAAAATCAATCAGAAACAGTGGTTTCATCTTTTATCCAGGGAAAGCAGCATCATTGGTCTCCTTTTCTGATGATAGGACATGCTCATTACCATCCTTCTGTCAGGGGCTGGCCACTTCCTCATACCTCTGGGTTCCTGCAAGTCATGTACCTCCCACATCCTCTGAAGCATCCTCATCACGGAACAGCAGATCATGACCTGGCTGGAGGCAGCCCCCTCTCTCGGAGCTGCCCACTTATGTCCTTATAACAGTTCTTTTCTCTTTGTAACCTTGAGGGAGCAATCAGGTTTGGGACCTGCGCTTGGATTTGTTTATTTATTTACTCTTATGAAGTCATCTCTGAGCACTGATATCGCTGCTTTAAACCACTGTCTGGCTTGTGGGAGAGCTGTCTCTGTAGAGCAGAAAGAATTAAACCAAGGGAGCCAGCGCCTTGGTTTTACTTCTTCCAATCTTGTCCCAAAGTGAAATTCTTCACAGTATGATGGAATGGATGCCCCATCAGTCTTCTATTAGAGCCTAAGCAGATTTCAGGACACACACGGATGTTTATCATCCGCAGAACATGCAGACGATACAGAGTGGTATACGGCAGAGACATGGCTGATGGTCCCACACTGTGGATATGGATGATGTGGATGATGGTCCCATGATGTGAATGCAGATGATGTAGATATGGCTCCCCACTGCAGGGCAGGTGAGTCGGCCGAAAAGCACCTTAAGCTGGAGCTTTTAGTATAGACTTTGACACTGTCACCAGCACTATCCACCAAAAAATAACAAACAAAAGTATCCCTTGGAAGAGATCTGAGATACAAACCAAGAATCTCAGAATTCTCATGGCTTAAAACCATGAACCAAAAGCAAAACAAAAATATTATGAAGCTATTTAAAATAAAAGTATATAAGCTAAACTAGTCCTGTTGGAGGTGAAAATTATTTTGATCCAAAAGCACCTAATATAAAACTCTAGACTCCACGTCTTGGGATAATCAGAAGGTAAATATAAACTATTAGGGACAGGTGCTATGTAGGGGAAGTGGAAAAATGGGGGCTTTAACTGAGAAGGGGGTGGGAGGGCAATACAAAGGGAGGAGAAGAGGGATAAGTTACACTACAGATGTTTGAAAAGTTCACAGGGAAATGCATTATTTTATATTTCAGCAAATACGCACATCTACATGCACATGCAAACACATGTGTGTATACTATCTATCTGCATTAATAAAGTTATATCTCTTGGGTGATAAAGCTCCCCCCAAGAGACACAGATTATATAAGAAAGATATATTTCTAGTGCCAGGCATTGGAAATCCCCCTTCATGTTGTTCAAGAGACTTCGAAAATAATATAGGCTATTTATATTGCCTTTGGTTGCCTTCCATAACTTGAAGGTAATACACTATTACTGAAGACACCATATACTTTGGCCATAAGACTTGGAAGAGTTGAGCTGAAATTGACCTGGAAGCCTTCTCCCTGAGTACTATCTCTCATAGTATCCAAAAGTACTATTCCAACTTGCAAGTGAAAAAAGCAATCAATAGTTTGACCCAAATGTAAAGCCTATAAACCACACCAATGGCCAGCAAGGCAAGATATCCCTAATGGTACAATAGTGGCGCTTATATCTTGTAAGCAACCAACAATTGTCTAATTGGACTTAAGGGTGGCTTATTAGGAGGGAACCCATGCCTGGTACTGTAAAACTAGCCATCTACTCATGGCTGGGGAGGACATGGACCCTAGAGAAGAAACCATTGCTGCCATTTTTTCTAAACCAGTGTAATTTTTAACTGCAGTCTAAATATTTATCCTTACACCCACAGATATGTGCAGCTCTAGCATCTTCTTTTTACAGCTAATGGAGATTATTACAGAGACACACAAATGGCCAAAATGCAGAAAACTTACAATGGGATACCCTTACTTCAACTGATAAATCTATAACACAACCCCTATACTTAAAGCTCTGGAAACATCATGAAAGACTTAGTGGAAAGGTAAGTTGTAAGATCCAGGCTATCTGATGTTGTGACAGTGTCTTCTCACTATGAGAGGGAAGCTATACTCACAAAATCTCAATGATATGGTCACTTAAATAAGACCTGTACATGACAATACCAGTTGACAAGTCAGTGTGAATGGAAGAAAGCTCACAAGATCCCACCCACGATGAAGATCTATGGACAATGAACGGCTGTGGAGAGATGGAGAATCAGTCTTCTCCAGGGATACGCACCCTGATAGATTATCCAGTCTTAAGTCATGAGCCTAAACCCACATACATACAAGCAATAGAGAATGCACTCAGAAGGCTGTACTTATACACGAACATGCACACACATAACAATTAAAGAAAGGATCATGTATTTGAGAGGGAGGTAGGACATTGATGGAGTTGAAGGGAACAGGAGAGGGGTGGAAATGATGTGAATACAGCACTTATATATGAAATTCTCAAAGTAAAACAAAAACATATGTTAATGAAAAGAAGAAAAGTGTCAGGCTACAAGAATTAGACTCAAAGATAAATAAGGAATGGACACTTCAAAAAAATAACCAGAATTATTTGGAAAGAAGATAATTTATTCCTGAAATTTTTAAGAATTGGAGTAAGATATTCAGTAGAGATGAGAATTTCAGGTTAGAAATAGCTAGAGGAAGAATTACAAACATAGACGTCATGCTTAAAATTAAACAAAATACAGCCCAGAAATTCCTAGTAACTGAAAGACATATTAATGCCTATGTATTTTAGAAGAAAAAAAAATATATAGAATCTAGGTACTAAAAGGGATACTGCAAATGGTCCTGGATGGTGACAGAATTCGTGAAAACAATATCTCGGGATTTTCCAGAACCTTTAAAAGACATTGAGGCCTCAATCTGAAGAAGCACAACCTGTGCCAAATGGGCTATGCTAAAGTTGCATAAGCTCAAGGTGTGAATGACAATGACACTGAGAAAGCAGTTTGAAAGAAAGGCATATCTTCTAAGAAAGACAAAGGTGAGGCTCAGTGGACCAGAAGAAAAGACTTGTGTGTTAGTTGGGTTGACTTCTTGGACTTGGGCTTCTGAGCATCCAGATTACTGAATGGAGCTCCTCACCTTTAGATCTCAGTGAGAGCTTCCACTAGAACCCACCTGAAGTTACCTGATTGCTTCTTCTCAACAGTCAGGAGAAACAATGGTGCCGCTTTAGACCCCTCATAGAGGGAGGTGTACATGGCTACCTTAGTATTCTGTCACTTGTGGTTATTTTAAAGATCGTCTCACAAGGAGAACCACAGTTTGTATTATCCTATAGTTTTACATTGTGCATTTCTTCCTTTTGAGAAAAACCTACCTAGTACAAGCTACTATATGCTGCAGTTTAACTGAGGGGTAAACAAGCCTGGCTCCTTTATACTGTGGCTGGCTCAACTGGCTCAGCTCCATAGCCATGGCAGGAAAGAAAGGAACTGGAGGCAGACAAACCTCTAGACAGAGTTTGGCCTAAACTGCATCTAAAATAAAAAATTGCCATGGCAGAGGGTGTTTTAATCCCTTTTGGCTTCATTTTGGCTGTCACAGTCATGGATCTGTTTGCAATATGTTTAATGGTGATGGTTCTTCTCCCTGCCTTCTTCGAGAAAGTTCAAAGAGAAAACAGGGAAAAAAACAAGGATTGGAATACTAAGTTACAGATAAGAAAAAGGGCACTCTTCCTAATAATTAGATTAATAACGGATAAAATTCAAAGCTCTCTGGCTGTAAGATATTTGTCAGTTCTCTCTGGTAAGGGTCTGGCAATTCACTGAAACATCAAAAAATAACCAAATGGACTTCTTTGTGTGTTACAGTGTAAATTGGCACAAGTGACCCCAAACTTAAAATATTCTTGTCTCTTTGTTTGATTTTCATTTAAAGGCTGATTTGAAAAAATATATATGTGTAAATGTCTGAACAAGTTGGTGAAGGCACATGGCTTTCTTCCCAACACAAAGTAAAAAGAAACAGGCAGATCTCTGAGTTCTGGATCAAGCTTATTTACATAATAAAAGCCAGGATGGCAACTCCTGCTGTTTAGCCATTTGCAGAGATAATCTAAGATTCAAAATGACAAAATTTTCCTTAAGGTTACCATGTAAATTCTTTTTCCTTAATAATAGATGTTATGTCCTTGCTGATCTAAAGGTTGGATTCACATCATTTTTAGGTTTATGTAAAGAGAGATAATGTCACATTGCTCTGGAAACTACCTTATCCTTTTAAACATGAGACATTTTCACAGGAGAAAAATGTTGGTTATGCCTATGTTAAAAAAAAAAGACACAAGAGGCTTAAAGATGGCAAAGTACATGCCAACCTAGTTTAGTCCTAAAAACTTAAAAATCATAGTCATTTGTTTAAAAAACAAAATTGTCTTTCCCATATCAAAAAGGGGGCAAGCCAAAGAATACCGAAAACCAATGCAAAAATACAGGTACAAGATGCCTAGGATATACTTAACGCTAATGCTAAGAGAGTTTATATATAAAGTTTGGCTATAAAGGCATAACTGCCCATCCTGTATAAATAAGGGGCAAGCCAAAAAATAGCCACTATCAATGCAAAGCCCAGGTACAAGATGCCTAGGGTATGCTTAAATACTAAAGGTAAGAGTTAAAGGTAAGAGGGAGTTTAAATAAAGTTTGGCTATAAACTGCCCATTCTATATAAAAAGGGGGATAGGACAAATAGCTACAACATATATAAAAATCTAGGGCTAAACCTCAAAACAGGTACAAGATATCTACAGTATACTTATATTCTAAATTAAAAAGGAATTTATGTAAAGTTTACTTACAACATGTGTTTTCTATAGCTCAAGGCAACCAGCTTGTCTTTCTAATGAGAGGCTTCTCTAGGGAAATAGGTAGCAGCTTGGTGTAATACAACAGGCACACAAGAGCCCAAAAAGATATTTTAATCTATCCAATCTTGTTTTGATTTCAACATGATAATGATTGTATGTTCAATAATAATGGTAACTTATATTGCTGATCCCCTTACATAGGAACAACTCTACAACTGAGAGATTAAAAAAAAAGTCTCTAGCCAGAACTCCAACAATACTTGGCCAATAAATCCTTGGCTATAATATCCTCAAAATTTATTATGTTAACCTTTTAATTTGCATAGATAAAACTGGCTTACATTTTAGTTTCATCCTGCACATCTCATACATTTATAATTTTAGAACTCTCTAATGCTTGTGAGAAATTATATGCTTGCAGAAAAAAAGAACTGGACACTGGAGATGCTGGATCAAACCTGACGAGATTCATCCTTCAGCTTGCTGAGACATTGACACATCTGTTTCAGCATCTTGCATGTTCCAGCTCTGCTCTCCTAGCTATGAGGAAGGAGTAGGCTGTTCCAGAATTCTGCTTATTCCTGCTCAACTGCTTCAATTGCTGTTTCTCATCAAAGCCTGCTCCCAAAAGAACTTTGAAGAAAGCTACTAATCTTAATTGGTCCAGCATTTTAGACTGTTCCAAAGAGGACTTTTAATAAGCCTGAAATTTCTCAACATTCAAAGACTGGGCCACAAATGTTATTGTTTGCTTAATTAACCAATTTTTCCCAATTTTCTTTGGGCCCCTTAACAGGATTTCTACATGCCCAAAATGTCAGCCTGAAGAAATCCATGAGAACGACATCCAATTTTCCTTAAAAGGGGTTCGGTATGTTTTTGGTTGTTTTCTGTGGATACAAATTTTTATTGTCATTGGGAGATGTTTAGAAATTATTAATGGTCTTAATCAGAGTGAAAAAAGGTTAGACTCAGGGATTTCTCTCTTTTCCTTTTTCTACCTTTCTTTCTTAGATAAGGAGAAGAAGGGTTAAAAAGAAAAATAGGAGTATACAGAGATATCTTATAGGAATAAGAAGGTAGATTATTGAATTTACTCAATTTAGGGTTTTATTTGTTATTCTCAAATAAGATTAATTTTAACTCAGGTATAGCATTTTGCACATTGATGCAAAAATAATTATTTTTGATACACTGGTACAAGCTTTAGTATATTGATACAAATTCAAGGTTACTTCCAGCACTTTTAAACTGCTATTAAAAACAGGTTAGGTATTAAGTAATGCAAGTTATTTGCTAGTTATTCAATGCATAGTCATGTCAGACACTAGTCTACTTTATCACAGGAGTATACATCCTAGGTTTAACAGATAGATATGATTTTGTAGACAGATCGATTACATAAAGATAGGTAGTCTTCAAAAACTTCAGAGACCTACAGAATATGGCATTTAAAACTATCTTTATTATTCTAAAGATTTTGACAATGAGACAAGTCATCTCCTGGCAGCACCCCATCTACCTCAAAGAAGATAATGAGCATCGAAAAAGCTCCATATGGAGATAGCTTCAAATATGGCAAATAAGCCACTCAGGTAAAGAAAATACCCTCGCTTCTCAACAGACAAATTCTGCCTAAAATGGGTAAACTTAAATGCAGGACAAGTCGACTGCCGAACTCTGCCAAGACAGGATAAGCAAGTCCTAAATAGTTCCTGCTTCACATATATGTCTGTCAAATATTCTGAGCCAGAAGGCTGAAGATGATGCTCCATTATTACAGAAAGTTATGGGTGACTGTTCAGGAAACAAACTGTTTCTGTCAATTTTTTATTTTTTGGGAGCTGCTAACATGCACTTCCTATTTACTCTAGTAACTAATTTTATTCCTTCTCAAGTCTCTGATGGGGCTGAAGACCAAATAGTTATAGTGCCACAATTAAACTTAAGTTTTTTAGAAGTTAAGAAATCCTTTCATATAAGTAATGCCAATAAGGATAAAAGTTAATTTAGGTATAGAACTTTAAACTTGTCAAGATAGACAGGATAATCAGATACTTTCTCCTAAGTTGCTAAATACACATGGACTGGACATTGCACATGTAGATTTTACATAACAGTTTTCATAATTTCATAATTATTATTGTATTGAAAGAAAAGGAGCATTTTATTGGACTTAAAGGGGGAAATGTTGGTATAATGTTCTTTGGAAATGTATACACCTTACCCTTGTTCATTCAAATACTGAATTCTCCCCCCACCCTCTGGTTTCAATCCAGATATTGCATTGTGATACTTATTCTAAGCATCCTGTCTCAACTTTGTGTAAACAGCCCAAAATAAAGCAACTAGCCACAATGTTGTGCAAGGATAGGGTAGGAGCCAGAGGACAGAAAGAAAGGGAGGAGCCAGAGGACCTGGAAATGAGTGGGAGGGAAAAAGGGCAGGGGCAGAGCTAGAAGAGCAGAGCTGGAGGACAGATCTTGGAACGATGTGGAGAATGAATTAGATCTAAGATTTCACAAAAAGCAAGTATAATGGGTAAAATCTAAATGTTAGGAAACTATGAGGGCTTAGAGATTTAGGAGGGAATAACTATTGCCCAGCATTGTGTTCTAGGTTAACTAAATAAACCCAGTTTCTCTGCCGTGATTTGGTTATAGAGCTCTTTAGTATAATAGGTTATACAGCAGCGTTTCCAGAAGATGTATCAATAATAGATATTAATCTCACCTACAACACTCAACCAAAGTCTTTTCCCATCTACTTTCTACTTATAGGACATACTGCATGCAGTCATGCACGTTGCATTAATATATTAGAAATCTACAAATATGTTTTATACTTTTTATATTGTTGGATACTTATCATCACAACTTATAATCACTTTTACACTAGGGTATTGAATAATTTTAGTCTTATTAGAAAATAAAACAAATAGCCAGGCATGATGGTGCACACCTGTAATCCCAGAACTCAGGGAGGCAGAGGCAGGTGGATCTTTGTGAGTTTGAGGCCAGTGTGGTCTACAAAGTGAGTCTAGAATAGCCAAGGCTACACAGAGAAACCCTGTCTCAAAAAAAAAGAAAGAAAATAAAAACAAGAACTCTTGATAACAGTCATTAAAACCCAAACACAATATCCATGAAGAAAAATAAGCATCAACTCCAAGTTTACATTTGGTTTTGGGTTTCAAAACCAAAGGTGAAATAAAGTTATTTGTATATAGACAACAGAGTTTCTGTTTCTAAGAAACCTTTCTGGGGCAAGTTGCAAAGAATGGACTTCAGAAAGGATGCCCCAAAGGACAGACCAAAAATCAAGAAAAAAAAAACTTCACCAATAAAACTAGAAGGCAAGTAGATGAAGGTGAATCATGTTAGCATAAAATAATAACCATGTTAATTTGATGGACGAGGTGAGAAAACCTATTTGGCCAGGAGTAAAAGTTATGAGTAAAATTTCCTAAGATCATCATGTTACTTACAGATAGGGAGGAGAATTAAAAGTTAATTATCTTCAAGTTTTTTAATGGGTATCCTGGATGTCTTCTGTGATTTTGATAAGATTTCCCACATTCTATTTTCATGGGTGCCCAGTTTAGAGACATAGCACAAGAACTAATTATGAAACAGACTAGAGCACAGAAAGCAGGGGTGGAAGGGAGACCAGATCTAGAGAGGTGTGCTAGGTCATTATCACTAGCATGGAGACACAGCACTAACAGTGAGTGACACAGAAAACTACAATATAAAACATAGGACTCTCAAAGTCAAACACTGGTTATTTAAAACGACCAATTGGTAGTGTGCCTACTCTTCTCTTGGCCTGCAGTACAATACCCAGTACTTCATAACTAGGATATGGTAGTAGTACAAACTTATTATCCCATCATTTGGCAATTAGAAGCAAGAAGATCAGAAAATCAAGGTCATCTCAGCTATACAGTGAGCACAAGGTCATGCTGGGCTATATTAGACTCAGTTTCAAGAAAAAAGTAGATACATCTAATTATATAACTTCAGCCAATGTCAACAAAGATAATGGGAAAGGAAACTGGACTAGAAAGGAAAGATGGCTTCATGAAAAATATGAGTAATTTTCAAAAGCATAATTATGAGTAGTGAACATAAACTGCACACATTTAGCTATCGTAGCAGGCCATTTTTCACATCCCATACAATGGTAAATACTACTAGATTGCCTAACATAATATATGGAAGTTATCTTGGGGAGCAAAATATATTAGAACACAATGATGCAATATGGCTCCAGACTGGTGGAAGTGGCTCCATCAAAGGTAGGTGTGGTTTTACAGGATAGACATTAGGTGGGAAAACCTGACAGCCTCCTGCATGCTGAAAGGTTTGAGTCCTTGCCTAGGCTGGCAATTTCTATAATATTTACCTTAAAGTAAGGTTTTGTGACATGTCTCTATGACAATCAACTCAGCTGCCCTATGGAGTCCCACAGACTGAATGGTTTATATCTGAGAAATATGCACAGTACTGGGGCCTCCAGGTCCAAGGCCAGGGCCCCAATGGCTTGGTTCCCACTGAAAACCTTCTTCTTGGTATGGAGACAGCTGGCTTCTTGTGTTTCCTACGCTGGTAGAAAAAGAGAAAACTCAGTTTCCACTTTCAATATGAGGTCACCTTGACAACCTCTTCTAACCAGTCACCTTATGAAGGTCTTACTTCCCAATGCCATTACACTGGTGCTAGAACATCAACAGAGAGGTTGATCAAGTACTACAAAAATGTTCCATGAGTCAAAATGACCAAAACCATTCATTAAGAAATTTGTAACCAGGCAAGGCTTCCAGTGGTGGGACTGGGACAACAACCCAACCACTAAACCATTAAACTACAATTTGTCCTACCTGCAAGATGTGCTGGAGTAATGGTGATGCAGAACTTATGAGAGTGGCTAACCAATGACTCTTCCAACTTGAGGCCCATAGTACAAGAGGGAGCCCATGTCTGACACTGCCTACGTGGCCAGGAACTAGAACCTGGACAGCTCAGAGACCTAGAATAGAACCAATATAACTAGCAAAACTAAAGTCAATGAAATGCTTCCTCATATTCTTCTGCCATACTCATAGACTGGTGAGTAGACCAATCATCAGAGAGGCGTCACAAAGCCACTGATGGGAGCAGATACAGAGACCCACAGACAAACACTAGGTAGAGCCAGGGGAGACACACAGAAGAGGAAGAGGAAGAACTGTAAGAGCCAGAGGGGTTGAGGCCATCACAAAAGCATGGCCAACAGAATCAACTAAGCAGTGCTCATAGGGCTCACAGCAACTGAAGCAGCATCCATGGAGCCTGTATGGGTAGCGCCTGTGTTATGGTTGCAGAACTTGGTGTTCTTATGGGACTCGTATGGGTGTGAGTGGTGGGTATCTCTGACCCATTTGCCTGCTCTTGGGACTCTTTTTGTCTACTGGGTTGCCTTGTACAGCCTGAATATGAGGGTTTGTGCCTAGTCTTATTGTAACTTATTCTGTGGTATTCAGGGGATATTCCTGGGATGCCTACTCTTTTATGAAGGGAAACAGAAGAGGATTGGATCTAAGGTAGAGGAAAGGTGTGTGGGTAGCCAGGGGAGGGAGGAGTGGGGTATATGAGGAGGAGAAACTTGGGTTGAGATGTAATGTGGGCATTCCCAACAAGGGACCATTGGGGCTCACAGCCTGGGTCGACTCCTGCTGATGTGACTACAGAAGTAGTTGGGCAGAGGGTACATGGCCTGATGTTGGGGAGCCTGCCCAGAGACCAACCTTTGGATCGTCTGTTTGCCATTGTCCATGAAGGTAGACTGTATTTTCTGTATGGAGATGAATACTAAGCTTGCCTGTAGTATCTTTAAAATTCAAACTTTAGGGAAGGAAACAGTTAAGTCCAAAAAGCCCATCAACAGGGAAGGACAATTTGGGCAGCACTGTGAAGGACACCAAAAAGATGACTCTACTAGGCACAGGTGGGCTCTGAGTTCCACTGGGGGTGGGGAGGAGCAGCAGATGCCACAGATCCCAAGCCCAGACCCCACCAGAGATGTGGAGAGAAAGAGCAGTTGCAGTTGAGGTAGGAGTGGTGGTCCAAGGCCTGGATGAAAGACGAGTGGTGCTTGTCACCTAGCATTCCTCGCTGAAGGGCTGGGGGGGGGGGAGGGGAAGCATCTCACGCAGAGCTATGTTCGTCCACGAGACAGTCAGGAGCAGCAGTAGGGTGTCTTCCCTCCCAGTGCTTCTGTAAGTCACTGAGATGTTCAAATAACGTTTTGTTGTGTGTTCAGTGATTTATGGGATTTTAAAAGCTGACAGACACCCTAATTAAAAAGGCTGACTGAACTGTTTGCTTCCTTTGCTGATAAAATCCTTGAGATCTCCCTTCCTTTTCGAAGGGAAAAGAGGAAAATATCTACCTAAGATTGTATTTGCTCTCATTCAGGCTGTGAGTGAACAAGGTCCTTGGAATCCATCTTCCACACAGGCATAATAACTCCACATGGAGATAGAGACAATGGCTCACAGACGATGATTACAAGCAGGGCTATGGCCACATCCCCCTACACCCCCATCTTTCTAATGAAATAGAGAAGAGTCCCATACAGGCTCCAGTTCAGCTCCACAAGGCTGTAGGGATGGGTGTGGAGCTCTTCCTAAAAATGGACCCTTTCCTCTGGATGTCAGTGGGGCCTGAGGTCTCCCCTTCCCATTGTTGACCCTCTGCTCCAGTCTAGCCCCTCAGAGCCTGTCTAGAACACACTCCAGGCTCAGTGGTCCTGTCCGTCAAAGAGCCGTGCAGTAGACACAAATCACATATGGCCTGGATTGTACTTCCACATCCAGTAAGGCTGGGCTCAATGACGGCAGGACACTTACTTGCCATCATTAAATCCTAAACAAGAATAAAATGTGCTCCTCTTGGAGAACCAACAGTAACAGACCACCAGGCCTCCTTCCAGGGCTGACGTGCCAGTCAGTGGGAACATCAATTTGGCTCACACCAGGGACACACACAGTCCAGCTCAGCCTGATACCACACACTGTATCCACAGACCCTAATGACTGCAATTATGACTCCATTTTACAAATAAATGACCATACATGACAATGGAACTGTCAGCCTTACTGGATTAATCTTAGAGGACTGTTGTCATCCATTTCTCCCTGTTCTGGGCGAACATAGCCTTGTTGTCCCTGGGACCAAATCCAACTTCCACAGAGAGCTGGTTTTCAACACCATTCATAATCCAGCTCAGCCTCGTAAATCTAAGCTTATCTCTCTTTCCGCTCTACTGCTCATATGAACCTCTTCTCTTTCTTCTGCTCTCGTCTGGATTGCTGTCTCCCCACCCCTCATCTATCACATGCCCTGCTTTCAAACACATGTCGAGGATTTCCTGCCGGGAGTGTAGGGAATGAAAAGCCTTGTTACTGGATTGTGTGCACAGTTCCACCTCATCCCTCTGTCCTTAAAACTATGTACGTCAACTGTTACTCCATGCTTATATACATGCACAAACATACACAAATATATTCTCTGTCCAATTTTTCTAGTTTATAGATATCCATCCTGTGACACACAACCATTAACCTAGTCTGAAGAGACTTGAATAGAGCTCTACCACAATAAACGACCACTGAGCTCCAACTCCATAGTTCCCAACACCGTGATCCTTTTTCAAATCTACACATGCACGCCTCCTTCCACTATGTGGCTCTGCTGCAATTCTCTCCTGGCAACTTCTGATCTCAGAGCTGTTAATTTTTAGTCTTTTACTGTACTTGGCACAGTCTGAACACCCACTGCAAGCCTCTAGAAACAGAAATCAAGGGCGTATTCTACAGAAGATGTTACCCAAGCTCCTTGCTGCCGAGGCTCCTGACTCGGCGGCGTAAACACTGCCAGCAACCAGATCCTTTCAGAAACATGGAAGCTCAGGCCACACCCACACCCAGGAGTTGAGAATCTCCACTTTAACCAGATCCTTGGGCATCTTATACTATGTAAAATCTTGAGAAGTGAGGACTTAGGGAAGCCTTTTTATATTTGACCTGTTTCTTGACATCTGAAATGTACACACCTGTAGACATGCTCAAAGTGGATGTACATATTCTCCACAAAAATATTCTGCATCCCAGGTGAATAACCTCATTTGCCAGTGCTAGAGGTTCTCAGTTGAGAATATAATTTTTTTTAGTGATGCTGCTTCTGAGAATAACTGGTATTTTATTACTGGGACATCAGAACAAAGAAATAATTTGCAAATGTAGTTGGGAGCAGGGCCAAGAATAAGAATTTTTTTTTTTTTACATAGTCCTAACTTTTGGCTCTGTTACCATTTCTTCTTTGATATAAATACAGTTCTTTCTATGTGCAGGGTGTGCTTTCAAATGAGAAAATGAAAGCTAAAGAAAGAGAGGAGAAGCCACTAGATGAAAGAGCACGTTTAAACCCAGCTCTGCAGGGATCATTACAAACCTCATGCCTGCTGGGGACACACAAGGCAGACAGGAAAGCCCTTCAGAGAGGACACTTTGCTTTGAAAGTCTGGATTCTCAGGATTAAAGATCTCACAGTTGGCACTTAAGGCTTGCACCCCTATAAGATATGCATGTATGTAATTTCAAGTGGTAGGATGAGCATGGATGTCCAGGGATAAGCAACTTTCTCCTGCTGACCCAGTGTTCCTCTTCACCTCCTCATCCAACATCAGTCTGCTAGCTGAGTGGCTAAGAGACCTGGAGCACTCTTGACAGCTCTACTACCATGGTACATAAATATCCCTCTGTGTTGAAAGTTACATGATGGTGTCAGAACTTACATGATAGTCAAGTGAGTCCTTCACGACTGAGGAAACTTCCAGGATAGTCGTGGCTTAAATATCCTGGGACCCAAGTAGGTCTTGTGTACAGCCTGGGAATTTCTGAAGTACAGCTGTACCTGCTGCTTTCCAGCTCCTCTCAGACATGGAAAACAGCTTCTGGACACCCCATGCCTAGGATTCCACTATCTTCATTTCATTTCCACATATGCAAAGACCCATGAAGGAATAAGCACACCCAAAGAGAGTTTTTTTCTGACTCTCTGATGGGCTGGGAAGGCCAGCCATGCTGAAAGTTGCCTCCTGCAGAGCTTGGGGGCACTTGAAATTGAGCCTTAACCCCTCCTTGACCTGGGCAACTGGGTGTCTATAGGACCTGGTCAGTATCCTTCTTGGAGAAAAATTACATCTGCCTCTGCTAGCATCTGTTCAGGGCCATCAGGCCAGGACAGAAGCATCTGGGGCTTCTTCTCACAGATAATTAATATCTACTGACAGAATAACAGAACTAAAAAACATCCCTAAGAGAAATGACGAGGCCCATTTGGGAGTGCTGATGACATTACGGCAGACAGTGGGGCTGAGGGCAAGGAGATGCAGAAGGGCAGGAACTGAACCACTGGGGCAAACAGAACCCATGTGTGCTGCGAGCCACCATTTGAGGAAACAGATGTTTTGGGAAGGGCAGTAAGTGCTCAGCAGAAAATTGCTACAGACCAAGCCAGGCACAATCACCTTCATCTAAGGACCATGTCTGATTCCATGTGCTCCATGACTCAGTAGCCATTATCAGAGCAGATTTGGGCCTCACACGGGCTCTTGGAAGCTGAGGATAAGGGAGAATCTTTGCTTACACGATCCTAGGGTATGGCTCTGTGCTAGAGAACTCATAAGGACCCGATGCCCCACAGTCATGACATCAGCCCCAGCCTCATTCCTCCACAGATCCACCAACTGGGGGCTCTTGCAAATTCCATTAAATAACAGGGAAATGCTTCTCAAACACATCCTTGTCTGTCTGCCATCTCCGTAGTTTGTAATATATTGGCTCCACTTATCACAACACCCAGACCCACACATCTCAGCCCACATTTTGCCTCACCCATCCTGTCTCTGGTGCTTCACAAAGTAAAGGCCCTCCTACACTTCTGTCTCAGGGGCTAAGTTAGATTTCTGGGCTATACTAGGATCCTGGCCCCCTGGGGATCTGTGCAATACTGCTGGTCACTGCTAACACCACTCGGGGTTCAGCTGCCTCACTGTGCTAACCCAGGTCAGGTGTCTGCCTAGTCTGTACAGATGGTGATGTGGTTGGTCTTCCCAAAGCCGGGTGCCAATGAGGTTGACATAGAAATGGTAATATGTCACAGAGGGAGAGGACCTGGTCCCCAAGTCACCTAAAGAGCAGTGCAGGCCATGTCTGTGTGGCAGATGGCCACTTCTCCTGCTTCTGAGTCCATAGGCCCACCCACCACAGGTTACAAAAGAGCTCCCACAAGGGCCAGAAGCTCTGCAAGGACATGCCAGCACAGAACAGAGAAATTCCCAGAAAGTGGGCACCTGGACTCCTGCTCTCTATAGGCTTTCTCCTGAGCAATTCCCAGAATAAGAAATTCATCAACCTCTTGGTCTAGAAGAAGTAAATCACTTGTTCTATTCAACCTTCTGTCTTGATGGAGGAAGACAGGCTTGCCCTCAGCACTTACAAAATGATCAAATAAAATGGAACCCACATGAGCTCTAAAGTCTGCTGACGCATACTCCCTGCCAGTGCTCTGTGATGGTACAAGCCCTGATGTCTCCTCTGTGACCATCTGTGGGGGTGGGCGGCGTCTGTGTACCTGGCCCATTGACCTTTTTGAAGGATTTCCCATGGGCTTAAGGACATGTGGAGACCATCCAAAGGGCCCTCAGGGGTAGCTGGGTAACTTCTGTCCTGGTTACCATCCCACCACAGGAAACAGTATTGGTCTTAGACTATCTGAAAAGACTAAGATTTCACTCCATGCAAGAGCATTCAGTAGTCACTAGGCTCCAGTGCTGCGCCCATGCCCCTACTCACTGCCAGAAGCTTCCCCGTGGGCCTTGGCACTATCTGAGCACAGATGCACAGGCACACCACCCTGAGGACCTCACCAAGACAGATGCAGAACACAAGGAAAGAAAGCCACGGGTTGGAGATACCACTCTATGGGGGGGGGGGATGGGAAGAGCACAAAGGCAAAGCACCTCTCCAGGCAGTGATGAGGGTCAGAGTATGTGCTCTAGGTGGCCGAACACGTGTGCGAGGAGTGTGTGCGTGCACTGTGGACAGTGAGGCTGAAGGAAAACCGGTTTCTGTGTCCAACCGCTCTGCAGCATTTCATGCCTTTTGATATGGTGCCTAGAAGGGGTATGAGGTTGACGGCCCCTGACAGTTGGCAATGACTCTGCAACAGCTATCTTGTGTCAGCATTCTCCTAGAGTGGCATCTTCACGGCAAGCCACGGGGGACGCTCACTGCAAGAGGATGCTGGGAGCAGACAGCTGATGTATTGGTCTCCACTGTACTGGCTCTAGGACTGGAGACTCAGCGAGGCCATCATACATGTCCGAGGAGATGAAACCACCTCTCCAATAAGGTGGCACTGATCACTGAGTAAGTGGGCACATCACTGGGAGCCCCCAAGCAAACCAACTCAAATCTACTAACTGTGTGTGCATAGATGCACACACACACACACACACACACACACACACACACACACATACTGTCACACCTGTCCACATATGCTATGCACACTTGTACCCATTTTACTATCTGTGAGCACTACTTGACGCTGAAGGGGATTTGAGCAACATAAATTATTGCCACTTCAAGCCACCGTGTCACTGACCACCTGGCCCGGGTCACATGAGACTTTGATCGGCTGCTGACCTAAGAGCTTGACTTCCATAAATTTCTGTGCGTTCTGGAGTCCTTTCCTCTCCCAGGTGTAACAAATCAACAAGCAGCTGCATTTCATCCTAAGACCTCTAGCTCTAAGTGGGTCTCCAGAGCAAAACCTGTCATCCTCAGGCTGTTTTCCCCACAGCGGCTCAAGACCTTCTCCATCTTCCAAGCTGCCAGAGGTGAGCCTCTCCCCACCCCCACCCTGACCTGTTCCTCCAGGCCAGTCCTCTCGGTGCATGCTCTTACATGACTTGAGATTGCAGAGGTGTAGAGGGTCATCTTGCCTTCTGGTTACCTGAGTAACCACGTGCTAGCACACCCTCAGGCTCTGCACTAGGGCTGTAGGCAACTTGGGGGCATAATTCTGCCTAACACGTGGGGAGGCTGGTCATGTGACAATCACAATGACGCTGGACGGGAGACCCTGTCGCCTCGCCCTCAACCTCCTTTCCCTTCTCACCTGCGCTCAACTTTAAGAAAAAGACCAGAGCTTGTCACCCTGGCTTACAGACTCTGAGACCCAAGTGGAAGTACTCAGAGTGCAAGGCCTTTCTGGCTGCAGTGGCTCCTGTTGAGGACTCGAGGGTCTGCTGAAGCTGTCTCCACTGTGTGGGCGAAGGTCTTTTGTTGTAGGTCTCATTTGTTCCGAGCCCACTCCCCAGATGAGCTGAACATCTAACAGGTGTGTACACACGGCAGAGGTGCACACAAAATGTCTGTTGTCCCTATAGGCCAGCGGGTCCTGGGCACCTTATCTGCAGTCTGCATGCTCACCACATTCAGCAGACACAGCTGGTCCTTCTCAGATTCTGTATTAACAAAGTCCCTATTCACCAATATTGATTTGTAACCCACTCAGCACCACGATGGCCTCATAGGCTCAACGATGGTGGAAACAGCCAGGAGAGCACTGTGTAAACACTACCAGTAGCTCCAGCAAGATGATGCTCTACCTCAATGCCATGAAAGCATGCAAGCACTGCCTTCACACAACAAAAAGATGCTCTACCTCCATGCCAGAGCACCGTGAAAGCACTGTGAGCAGGACCAGCAAGAAGATACACTAGTCCCAAAAGGTCAAAGTGTCAAAGTGTACCACAATGATACTTTTTGTTATCATCTGCACTGTTCAAAGGGCCCCCAAGCATAGTGCCTAAAGCAGGAAGGATGCAATATGCTTTACAGGGAAAGCATGTGATAGGGAAAAGCTCTGTCAATGTGAATTATGGAGCTGCTCTAACTCAACTCAATTCTAACGCACCAGCATGAACTGCTAAATAAGGCATATTTAAATAGAAACGCATATTAACATCTGGCCGCCTATTGATCCACTGATGAAAATCTTGTGACCAAGTCTGTGAAAATCTTGTGATTAAGTCTGCAGGACATAGCCCTAAGTATTCCTAGGTGCAGAGGAACCTTACAGAACATAGCCACTAAGCTAATGAGGGGAGCTATGCCTCTGTGGGTACCTATATCACGTTCTCAGATTCTCCCAACAATGTGGGGCTTCCTCCCCGCTACTATTCTACTCTTTATTTACACTCCCATTTCTCCTGATCCTGGGTCAACATCCAACTGGGTTGGGACATCAGGCACCGTGTGCCACAGTGGAGCCTAGGAGTAGAGCCAGTTGGAGAAATCTGCTCATGGCCATGCCTGCATCTCTCGGACCTTTCCTGGGACAGGTGGGCAGTGGTAGGGTAATGCTGAGGGTGAATCTTATATGCAAGTTGATCAGGCCCAAGTCACCCAGACAACTGGTCAAACATTATTACTGGCATGTGTAGTGAGAGAATTTCTAGTCAAGATTTACATTTCAATCAGGAGACAGAGTAAACAGATGGTGGGTCACATCCTGTCAGGCAAATTTCTCCTCCTTGAACAAGAGGGCATTTCTCCTGACTAAAGGACCTATATCTGAGATACTGGATAGCTTCAGAACTGAGACGCTATCAGCATTATGAGGTTTGGACATACTAACCCTCGATTCTATGAATGGACAATTCCTTAATATAAATGTACCCAGAAACTCACATATAAATGCATATAGGACTCTACCTTGGCTCTGTTCTTGGGAGCGTCCTGACCAATACAGGGGTCTCTCTTCAATATGTGGCTCTAAGCAGCTTTCCTCTTGTTGGCAGGGACAGTTGGTTCCCTACTCCAGTGGACTCTAGCCTTAGTCATCCCTGTCCTCTGCTTCTTACCGTCTCCTTCTAAGTGTTCCTTCTCAAGGCTTGGCTCACTTGCTCACTCTTTCCATATCATGGTAGTAAGCACAGCCCGCCGAGAGCTCCAAACACATCAACTGAGAGGAGGGCTACCGCCTGGGCGCATGAAGGCAATGAGATTATACCTCCAGATTGTCACTTCAGCAGCGAACTTCACCCAAACTCAACGAACAGAAAAGTGCAGCCACACTGTCCCCGAGGCCTCCCTAGGCTCAGTTTGGCACAATCAGCAATTGGCTATAAATAGACACGAAAGTGTGTGTGTTCAAACCCAGTTGTCTGATTTCATCTGGTCTTTTGAAAGAATTGGGTTTTGCAGCTAAACCTCACACACTTTGGCGATACACTCATCCTCCATATGCTCTTGAGGTCCAGATGAAATGACATTATTGAGATGGGGGGTGTAGTGTGGGTGGGATAGCTTTTTCTGGGGTCACAGGATATCAGAGAAGGTCAGCAGCATGTGGAACTTGGCAAGAGAACAACCCATAATCTCAGGGACACCGTCCTCCAGGGAGCAAGAATCTAGATAGATGGCTTTATGATGAATAAGCATCGCAGTGGACGGAGTGGAAACACCATGAATCATTTCAGAACAACCGCTAGACAGTGCCCTTGAGGAGGTAAAGTGAACAGTTTTCGTGAGTCCCAGGGACAAATCAGAAACTAGAGGATGAGAGCCACATTAAATGACAGAGGGTAGAATTGTGGAGCGAGGGAATGGAGATGGGGAATAAATCCTTGCTAGAAACTGAGGTAAACAGAGGAAAGGAACCAAAATACACAGAGGAAATTCAAACAAGACTCATATTGAGGCAGAGGTCAGCTGCTGCACTGAAGCTCCACTCAGCCTGCTGAAGATGGTTTGGTAAAGTCAATTCCTTGTCCCAGGTCCCTGCCCCCTACCGTCTTACCAGGTCTAATTTTCCTGTATTATTGTATTCCTCGTCAGGGGTCATCTCTGACTTGCTCACTTTTTCCAACAGTGTGGAGTATTTCCAGAAATGCACAACTTGGACCCCACCACACAGATCTTCACCAGGGTTTTTTGGGGGGTCAGGTTTGTAACCATGTGTCACCAAGGACAAAGACCCTGGTACGCTGGTACCCCCCACTATCTTCTCATCCTCAAAACCCTTTGCCGTGTGTTTATAGCAGCACCTTGTACTGTAGCCTGCAAGCTTGCATTCCCTGCAAAGCGCTGGAACCCAAAGTCACCAGACATACCCCTTGATGTGCGCAGAGCCGTCGGGCATGCAACTCTGTCAGGCAGTGACTTACCACTGGCCTCAGAAAGCAAGGGTCCCAGGGACCACAGTTTTAAGGTCTCGGTAGCTCTTTTCACAGGAGGCCAACCCTGTGCCTCCTGACCCAGCTGGTGACAATGGCCCATGAGACCTCTGTCCTCTCTCTTTGACCCTGCTTCTGTCCCTGACTGTGTGTATCTGTACTGTATCCTTTTATTCATTCTGTCCACCCTCAATGGGTGATAATATGTAACTTGTGCTTATTTCTACAGCCAAGGATCCATCTTCTATGAAATAAATAAGAAAGGAAATTGCTATATGAATTGAGAGCCAAACTGTATTACAAGTGAAAGACTTAACCAGCTCCAATCTTAC
The DNA here is from genome assembly GCF_030254825.1 of Meriones unguiculatus. Lineage (NCBI taxonomy): Eukaryota > Metazoa > Chordata > Mammalia > Rodentia > Muridae > Meriones > Meriones unguiculatus. Next base: position 9,279,270 of record NC_083352.1, on the reverse strand, counting down.
ATGTTTGTTTATTTATTAAAGTGAATTCCTGAATGATATCTGTTCAGCCAGACTTCCTGTTACTCCTACTAGAGGTGAAGGCATTACAATTTCATTTCTATGGAGTTTTATATATCAGAATTATTCGCAGTAATTCAATTTAAAGTGTGTGTGTGTGTGTTAAAATTCTTTCAGGGAAAAGTTTCAGTGTTTCAGCAGACTAACAACCTTCCCCAAAATGAACCATTAGGAAATGCTCACATCAACTTTGTCTCATCATGTGACCTTTTAATAAAAGTTTTTGCTTATTGCTTGGTTGGTTTTGACACAGGGTCTTGCTATGTAACACATGCTGACCATGCTTGTCATCCTCCTGCCTCAGCTTCCTGAGTGCTGAGGTTATATGAACCATCACACATGTCAAGGCAATACAGATTTTAAATAGCAAACCTGAGGCTCAAATTGAGGACCGGTCATGTTAGGGGTATGTTCCTTCACTGTGAAAACAGAGACTTTTCCAACCACGACAGAAAATAGCGCAGGTTGAAAATGCATCTCACCCAGCCTGCTGACCTCCAAGGCTTGTGACACAGCATGCTGCAAAGCACCTGCGTTCCCCCGGAGCACGCGGCTGAGGGAGAGTCGCAAGTCTCTGCCACTGTTTAGTGCTGTGGATAGACTCTCACACTACGTATCACCAGCTAGGGGTACCATCGAAACACAAAATTTTACTGAGTTCATTCATATTGTTTTTCCATTGTGGTGAAGCCGACAACCGTAAGTCAAAGCACGTAAGTCAAGAACCATCTGTCAAGCCGGGTGCGGACGAAACCTAGCTGCTGTTCGCCACCACGCCTCCTTGCCCACTCTCGTTTTCAGAGAGAGGCGACTGGGTAAGGTTCACCAGCTCACTGGTGCCACCTCCCTCCCCTCTATAGCTCTGTGGTGGAAAAGCCAGCCGAGTGGGCTGTGTGGGCAAGGCTCAGATCATATGAAGCAGGCCGCCCACGCGTGTATGTTCTGAGCTGGTTAAACTCCACTTTGTTTCCCTGCTCACCTCAGACCCCCGTGTGGATAAATACCCCGACAGAGAGCAGAGATTACGGGACGACAGCGAGGGGCTCTTGCAAATAAAGCGCAGGCTTGTGTGGAGATGCGAGCGCAGGGGGCAGGCAGTCCTGCTACTCATGGCAAACACCATGGGAGAGAGTGAAAAATACCATCAGGGAGTTTTCACTGAAAATAGCAACAAGATGAAAATTAAGATGTCATCGACAATAAAAGCTGTGTCGAGTGACACGGAGTGTATGGATAGCTTCGCGTGCCCATGTGGGGATCAGCCAGTTGTTCCTGCTCAGGTACCCTCCTTAACTCAGCTGATGACGCTGTTAACAGCCACCTGGATCAAAACTCCCAGGCGAGCCCTCCACGGCCACCAGGGTAATTTCCATGTAAACTTTAATTGATTTGTTGACATTAATTGATTGACTCGCCCAGATGGAAAAGGCAGGCCTCCAACTGGAATTGTTTCTGGGAGATTCAGTAGTGAGAAGGCTGGGCTTCCCATATGTGCAAATATTTCGATTAGATGCGCCTCAAAGATGCCACTCTGAGTCGTCAAACTCACACTTGGAAGTAGCACTCAGAGAAGCCACAAGACCAGGTCAAGGGCCAAAATCTTGGTGTGACCAGCACACAGGTGCGATTCTCCCTTCACACCTCAAGGGGCCCCGTGCTTTTGTCCCCACGTATTCTTCAGAAGATCATCATCTGTCACACTCAGCAGAGGAAAGCTCCACCATGCTCCAAGAGCACATGCACTCTCACATCTCCTCCTAGCCCTGGCTAGCTCCTGAGCATTGCTTTGGAGAGAGGGATAGGACATTTCTCTCTCTGCCTCAAGCTCTCTCTCTCTCAGCCTCGAGCTCTCTCTCTCTCAGCCCCTCCCTCCATCCCTCCTTTTCCCTCTTCCTCTGACTCTCTCTCAATCTCTCTCTCCTGCCCCTCTCTCTCTTTAGGCATCTCCCTGCCTCTCTACTCTCCTTGTTGGTTATAACCCCAGCAACTCCTTAGACCTCCTGTAGGCTGCTGACTTCGTGGCCTGGGTGTGCTCTGCATCACTATGCACAGCCCAGCATCCAAAAGAAACTGTTCATCCCTGGGTTCCTCTGCCCACCTTCAAATCACTTGTGAGGATCGGCCCCATAGCTCAGTTCCTTCCCTTCCAATCCTGACTGCAGAGGTGTTCATGAGAACTCTTGTGTCAGTGTAATCTGTGCGGGGACAAATGTCGTACTGTGGCTGCATTTCTCTACCTACAAGTTTCAATAGGTGTCAGAGACCCCACATCCTCAGCCTACATGGAGACAGCTGAAGCAGGAGGTAGTGATGCCCCATTACTGTGGGAAACACATTCCACTGGGTTCTGCTCGTCCAGGATCTGACCAGAGCATTATTGGGGCAGCAGATCTGTCAAGGTAGGTGCGAGCTATGCCTGCCCCATAGATGGCTGTAGGTGGGACCTCAGCCTCTCCCTTTCTATGGAATCTCTCTGCCACATTACAAAGCACTCTTCATCTCACTTGCAGACCACAGCTCCTGGCTCCTGCCAGTGTCGACTAAGAAGAATGGGAGCGAGGCTAGGCAGGCAGGCACACAGCAGCTTGGGTGACAGGCCTCTGAGCCTCAGAAGGTGATAACACTGAATGCATGGGCTCCACACTGGGGCTTTTTGTTATAATTTCAAACCAGGAAGCACCCTTGTTTTGATTTCTAGTTAAAACGTAGATGCTGGCAGAGATGTGCAGCTCTGGTGTCCTGCCACTCATTAGGCAGGATGGAGGTGTGTAAGTGAAGACCTGTTTCTCCCTCTGACTCAGACTGAGCTCCCCACCCCACAGCATCCAGTTCCTCACTGTATATGACACACATAGAGGCACACATACCATGTGCTACCCGCAGACAGGAGGATAGAACTTGTCACCCTCCATGGAAAGAGAGTCTTGGGAGCTCAGACACCCTGATTCTCCCATCCATGCTTTTCCTGACCACAGCCCTGAAGTCTAGATGGCACAAGAAGAGCAGGGATGGCAGAATCTAGAGGGATTTGTGCCCATTCTAGAGAAGAGTCCCATCCATCATGGCCTCCTAGTTCCTGCAGAGAGCCTGCTTTCCTGTTAGTGCCATCAGCAGTCAGTGGGAAAATACAGAAGAGAGGAGACTGGCTTGGGATAATAAGGAATTATAAGGGGGATCAATAGAGTGGCAAACACAGGCCAGATGCTGAGCACGGCCTGACCTTCAGTGAGACGCATACGGAAGCTGCAGAACTGCAGATGGGCCAGCAGAGATTTGCGTGTCTGTTTTTCTTCACACTCCAGTAAATTTTAGAGACTAAGTGTACACTATCATTTCTGACACTCCCTGGAAGCCAGCTCCTGTAGGTGTGGCTGTGAAGGGACCAGGGCTCTGAGAGCTGCTACAAAGCCAGATGGACTCTCATCTACTGTGACATCCCAAATCTTTGGTTGTTGTTGTTTGTTTTGTTTTGGGTTGTGTTTTTGGTTTTTCAAGACAGGATTTCTCTGAGTAGCCTTGTCTGTCCTGGACTCACTTTATAGGCTAGGCTGATCTCAAACTCACAGAGATCCACCCGCCTCTGCCTCCCTGGAAGTGTCTGACACTTCCCAAATCTTAAATATCAGTGACTGAAACCCCTCCCTCTACCTGAAGCACAGGGGTATGCACACTGCCTGGTAGCCTCTTGGTTCCTTCTGTTGATTTGTTAACACAAACCCATGGTCCTGATCTTTGTTTTTAATAAACTATGTAGCAAAAGCAGTACTGCTGCATCAAATGGAATGATGCTATCTGCCTGGATGGCATTGAGGACTGGCTCCAGACCCATTAATTTTTTTTATTTTTTTATTTTTTGAAGAAGGACCTCTCAGCTGACTTCAGGAAGAGACATGCCCGAATTCCAGAGAAATGAATGCCCAAGTCAAGAGAGCAGACACAATACTTCAGTGATACAAGCAGGTATGCCCATCTCTTTCTGAAGGTGGGAAAGTGCAGATGTTGAGAGCGGAGACTTTGGATCCACCCAGACAAAAGCAGGGTCCTCAGAGGAGGATGCACAGAAAGATATCTGACTACATGAAGATACAGGGGAAAGACATTATCCATAAGCATGGGGGATTACTCCCTACTATTCTCAGAAGATGACAGGCTTACTGTACCTAGACTCTAGGCATCCCTACAGGATTGTAGAGAATGGTCCTCATGTCTTGAGTTCAAGCCTGTGGTACATTCTTGTGGCCGCCCCGGGGAAGCACAGAAAAGCCATTGGGAAGGAGCCTTCCATATTCCTCCTGTTCCTACCTTCTCCTCTTATTGGCCTCTGCCCAACCAGTGCCTACTCTAGGCCTCATTTTATGTTCTCTTCTCCACCTGTGAGTGTGTGTATGTGTTTGTGTTCATGTGGGTTGTACACACATCTCCATATCCATGCATTTGTGTCTGTGTGTAAGTACAGGACAGAGATCAGTCTTAAGATATTGTTCTTCAGGCATGGTCCACTTTGATTTTTGATACAATGCCTGGGAACTTATCAGTTAGGCTAGACTGGGCAGCCAGTGACCTGCCAGGATACAATTGTCTCCACTTCCTCAGCCCTAGGTTCACAAGCTCAAACTAACATGCCTTGCTTTCCTCCCCCCCCCATGGATTCTGGGAGTCAAATTTAGGTTCTCATGCATATACTGTAAGCACTTTACTAACTGAGCTATAATTTTAGTTGTTCTATGTTCTTTTAATAGATGTTACACTTGTTAAAATTATGGTTTTGTGCAACCATTGTTTCAGTGTCTAGAAACACACTTGGGCCTAGAAAACTGGGATTCTGGTGCTACACAGATCACACAGCTGACACACCCATTAGATGGGGATGCATAATTAGAAACGCTCAACAATGTCCTTGTTGTCCTGTGTTTGAAAACACTGATATGTCACCAGACTCAGCTGATGACAATCAAATCCCTTGTATCAAGCTGTCTCCGTGGGTCCAGCTCATGCAAGGATGCAGATCTGGTCCAGGACACAGGACTTGATGTGACAGTGGCTGCTGATATTCAGGCTGGAACTCAATTTGTATGACTCTGACACCGTATTAAGTGGATATGCCTAAAGGGACATTATCTGCCTTGTCTTCAGGCACCAGAGCGGAGGCCAAATCCATTCAGAGTAAACAAGGGGTTCAGTGCATGTGACACAGGGAAAAAGGACATGTTGGGGCTCTGATAAGGAGGATATCTAGAGATCTACAGACTCTTCGTTTGCCCCCGATGTGTGTGTCTGTGTGTGCAGTTCTATGTGGATGGATTTACATACACGCACATCTAAAACAAATGTCAAATTGACAATGAAATACGTTTTTACGAAGGAAAACGCACATCTAAAACGAATGTCAAATTGACAATGAAATACGTTTTTACGAAGGAATTCGTTGTGTCTTTAAAAACACAACGAATTTCTAGAGACCAAGTAGATTCTGTCTCTAGAAAGAATCAGCTGCTGTGGCTAGACAAGAAGTGGCCAGGCCCAGGCCTTCCTGATCTAATTTATGATACATGATTTGAGGCTGTGTCTTCATTTCCACCTCTCTCCCAGCGTGGCAGCTGTCTAAAAGAAAGTGACTCTGTGATGAGCATACCTCTCCACAGGTCCCAGATAAGGTGACCCCTATTTCAAGAGCTCACGCTAAGGATGAATCTGATACAGGAGGTGACAGCTCTGTGCCTGATGCCCTACTGTGCTCTGGCAAGTGGATATAGCCTTGACAACAAATTGTCAAGGGAGCTGAACTCTCTTCAGCTAACTCCTCACTCATTTTCCATTTCTGGCCATTTAACCCTCTGCGTGAATTGTCATTCATTTTCCTTCTTGTAGAGTACCATCCCCTCAAAATTTGGTTGTTCACAAATGGGCATGTGTCTTTTGTGTAGCAGGTCTTTGGAGTGGCAATATTGATCCACACCACAAACCATGGTTCTACACTCTGTCAAAACTCTTGACTCACCCCAAACCCCAATAATGGCCACTGCTTCTTCCTAGGCATTTGTTGTCTGAGAACTTTTAAACTATAGTCCTGATATCAGCATGGGGCCCAAGCTTCAGGTTCCCATGAGCAAATGGATATTAACCTTCAGTGCTGGTTTTAGAATAGTCACATCACTTATAGGCTCAGGGGATGGCTCTCTCTCATAGGGTGGATCTCAAGTTGGTCCAACCATTGGTTTGCCATTCCCTCACTTTTTGTAGGCCGGACAAATTTTGGGTTGAAGGTTTTATGGGTGGGTTGGTGTCCCTCTCACTCTATTGGAAGTCAAACCTGGCTACAGGGGTTGATGACTTTAGGTTCCATTTCCCCGGCTAGGAGTCTCAGCTAGGGTCACCCCACAGAGTCCGGGGGAGGGGGTTTCTCTATGCTTGCATACAGGGGCCTAGCATAACTGTCTTCTGAGAGGCTTCATCCAGCAGCTGATGGAAACAGATTCAGAGGCCCACAGCCAAACAATAAACTGACCTGTGGAGTTTTGTGGAAGAGTGGGAGGAAGGATTGGAGGAGCCAGAGAGGTCAAAGACTCCACAAGAAGACCTACAGAGCTGGGCCTATGGGGGCTCACAGAGACTGAACCATCAACCAAAAAGCATGCATGAGCTACACCTAGACCCTCTACACATATTTAGCAGATGTCTAGCTTGGTTATCATGTGGGTCCCCTAACAAAAAAATGTAGCAGCTGTCTCTGACTGTTGCCTGCCTTTGGATCCATTCCGTTCCCCCTAGTTGGGCTCCCCCCATGGGGGCCTTCCCTTCTTTGAGAAGAAGGAAGAATGGGGGAGGGGAGCATGGGACTGGGTTGAGAGGAGGAAGGAGGAGAGAGGCTGTAAAATGATTAAATAAATAAGTAAATTGAAAAAAGAACAGTCATGTCAGCATGCATGCACTTCCATTTTGACACAATAGAAAATAGAATTTATTTTTAACATTAAAAGTGAGGAACTTGTAGAAAATACAGTGGTGATTATGAATCAGCTTTTTAATTGACAAGAAGTCTATGCATTCTCCGTGGATGGCATGATAGTCTGAAGTGTGTACACACTGTATGGTGGATGAATCAAGCTGATTATCAAGCACAGAGCCTCATTAGCTCATTTTCATTTTGGTGAGCATTAAAAAAAAAAAAATCCACTCTCAGCAACTTCCAAGAATGCAGTTACTAACCATCACCACTATGCTGCCCAGTAGATTCCCAGTTAACTAAGCCCCTGTACCTTCCCTGGTTGTGGCCATCACTTCTGTGTGTGAGTGAACGTACTTGCTTAACTTTCTGTCTGACTTACTTAATTTAGCACTGTGTCTGCCAGCCCCTTTCATATTCACACACAGCATGATGCCCTTCTTGTTAAAGGATGCCTAGAATGTCATTTTGTATAGAGACCGAAATTTCCACTTATCACTGATGGGAGCTTAGGGATTCCATGTAAGAATTAAATGGCCATTTCTTCCATCCTTCTGAGAATTGAGCATCTATCTTCTGCTTCACTTTGCACACAAGCCTCGGGAGAGCAGGCAGTTCAGCAAATGTGGATCTACCTGTCTTGGCCACCAGGGCTCTAAGGAAGCTGCTGTATCAAGAAACTTGCTTATAAAAAGGAGTCTTAGGCTTCAGGTAACTGTAGAGCTCACAGGCAACCTAACAGAACTGAAATGTTTTCCTAAGTAAGTTCTTGGTGACAGACGTCTGTTTCGTGATTAGGACAGAGCTCACACATATGCTATGACATCCAGGTTAGCAGAGTTTGACATGGGGCCCTACTGTATGCAATGTGTGGGCACTGGAAGCTACTGGCCATTCAACATGAAGGGGTGCATCCCACATCTTCCCTCAATGGCACAAAACAATGTAGAAGACAGGAAATGAAGGAGGAGAGCCCTGTTCACAGCGGAACACGAAGTGGGTGTGAAGGTTTGAACCACACATTCTGGAGATTTTGTGTAGCCAACAAGATTAAGATGACCCTGATGGTGGGAAAAGGCCATCCATGCTGCTAGGCCATCTCTAAAGACTGTTTGTGACACTTACAGTGATGGCAGCATGAGGGATGACAGCTGTGGGAACTTGCCATTCAAGGCCACTGTCCCAGAGCTGGGCAAGAAATACTTGAGCTGGATCTGGAGCTCAGGGAACTTCAGAGCATTACCCACAGTGTGGGTAAATGAGAGCCAATGCCTGCTTGGGGTTGGGGGGAGCAGTGGACAGAGACAGGGGTTGCTGATGGGAGGAGCCACTCATAACAGAGACTGTGCAGTACAGGACTGGCCCTTAGGGGGCAGAGCTTCTTTCATGGAGGGGCTTCATCTCTTCCTCTGGAAGTCTGAAGTGGGGCCATCATCCTTCTCTTCATCCAGAGAGCCAACAGTAACGTGTTGTCCTTGTTCTCAACACAGATAAAGGAAATTCCAAGTGGACCTGTGCCCAGCCTGGGCAGGACTTATCCACATGGTTAGAGCTGTTTCAGAACAGTGAGTTGAGGTGGATGACTAAGAGTGAGCCCTACTGGCTATATTTGGAGTTGTTTTTTAAATAGTTTGGAGTGACAAATCAGTGGTTCCTAAGAAAGGCACATCCTGAGGATGTGGGAGGTGGACACCCCAAAGCATCTCTTCCATGCAGAACAGGGGTGCCTCTCCAGATGCAGGCACCTCAGACACTGTGCTGACGACTACGGTCCAACTGCTCACAGGAAAGGGAAGCAGGGTACACCAAATTCTCTCCAGACGGCCTGTCAGGTGAGTCACCATGCCTACTGGGAGCTGTTCTGAAGTCTCACGAGAAGAAAATACCACGCACATCCCAGCATTGTTATTATGACTATTTTTACATTGCACCCAGCACAGCCCAAGCTATTCTGGTAGGGCCATGTCATCTCTCGAATAGAGATAGCAGAGTGTGGCCCATGAGCCACTCAGGATGAGGCTCAAGCTCCTTTCCCAACAGCAACACTAGAGCACTGACTTACATTTTCCACAGATGCCCCTCCCCCACTGCCTGTATCTTAAAATAGCAATACACAATGTGCATCTTGTTTTAATATTCTAAATTGCATGCTGTAGAATAGTTCACAATGGTGAGCAGAGGATGCTGCATCATTTAGAGGTGACTGAGCAATTCGGGGATACCCAATGGTTCAGACAACATCAAACACCAGCTTCCTGAAGTCTCCAGGCAGGCAATACCAACATGCCAGGGAATGTTCTTGCCAACAACAGTGAAAGCTACAGAAATCTTCTCTCCACCAAACACCATTTTCCACACACACACTCTTTTAATGATTATTAAATAATGGGAGTTATTGTTCTTATTACATGACTCAGAGATGTGTGTTAAATAGCCCAAGGTACGCAATGCACTCCACTGGGTGATGAAGACAGGCCTCTGTGCCTGCCGGCTTACAGAACATGTTGTGTGCTCTGCTGCACAGCTTAGGATTTAAAAGCAGCCAGCACCATTCATAAAGACACCATGAAGAGGAAGTTGTGCTCATGTGGTTCATGACTTAAATGGGATTTGCTTTGCTTACTGAGTTTGGGGCTGCAGTAGAAGATGGGTAGGCATGCATGAAGGATGTCACAAATAGCCTGGCGCTTAAGTGTCTCCAGGGATGTTCTGTGGTGAATTCCTTCTACTTCTCCCCCACAAACCCACACAGAAATGCCAGAAAATGCGTTCTCATACACTGATGGATATCTGAGAGTTCGGGGGAACCTGATCACCACACGACAAACCTCCCACCGCTCACATCACCAACGCCCCGAGAACCGCTCAGCCGTCTGTGCTTCAACCCTGCAGTACAAGGACGCGGCTGCACCTGTCCAGACACTGCAGTGATGCAGTAACACAAGGAGCCCTTGTGGCACATAAGTACCCCAGCAGCAAAGTGGGTAGCAATACCTGAGCTCTCAAACACGCAAATCACTGCCAAATTGGACATGTAGAAATTTATAGTTCTAGGCTGACGGATCTACCATCTTTCTGCTACAGTTATCCTGTTAGTTACAGTGATGTTGGAGTACTCCCGGCCCGGCCCTCCACGTTCTTCATACGCTTCATAGAAGAGTTCCTCAGCTCCTTCGTGGTACTTTAACTGCCGGAGTGGCCCATACCACTGTACTCTCAGATATGTATCACTGTATCATGATATGTTTTCTGCATTCCTATGCCAGTCTGTAGGGGAGAGGCAGAAGGTTTTTCCCATGGAGTATCCGCAGAAACAGGAAGCACCATGCTATCTATGTCCTCACTCGTGGATGCCCACCCATCTTCTGCTGCAAAAAAGTTTCCCCGAGGCTGTTTCTACCAACTGTGCCCATCTCAGGGACCACAGATTTTCATGTTCAATATCGCATATCTGGACACTGTCCACTGCTAAGAGTCAAACAATGTGACTAGTTTCTACATGAATTTTCCCACACACCACAAAGGACACCACAGGCATCTCGCTTCTTACTTTACATATGTGGCATACAATTAGGTAATGTGGACTCAGTAGGCTGCTCCCAGCTCAGGGCTTAACCAGGAGGGGACACTGGGAATTTTCTAGAGTGAGAAAAGGTCTGTGTCCTGGCTGGTGTGAGGGCAGAATGAGGACATCAATACTAGACACCTGGCTACTTTACTGTATGCTAATCGTAAGTTAATTAAAAATCAGATATGACTGGGAGAAAAATTATAATGTGGATCATAATTAGTTTGGAAAAAAGGCGGGAGCTCATGTTAATGCAGAGGTGTATCTGTTTTGATTTATTTTTTTCAACTGCATAGAACTGAAAGGAATACAGTATGAAGACTCAGCCCTTTGCAAGTGTTTCCCTACTCAAATAAAAAAAAATTATATGATGTTTTCTCTCCAATCTTCCAGCCTAAACATCAAATATTTAAATTTTAATTGCATTTATTCAAACAGAGTTGCAGCTTCGGATCCCAGGGAGCACTCTCCTTCTCTGCCTGCTCATCACTGTGTTTTCAGTTACTTGTCACCTGAGCCGATTCACATGGTGAATATTTTTTGGTCTGCTCCTGGCAATCCTGGGATATAGATGTAAAAGCAACTTTGGGGAGAAATGGTTTATTTTAGCTCACACTTTCAGGTATAGTCCATCACAGGAGGAACGTCAAGGCAGCAGGAACAGGAAAGAAAGAAAGAAAGAAAGAAAGAAAGAAAGAAAGAAAGAAAGAAAGAAAGAAAGAAAGAAAGAAAGAAAGAAAGAAAGAAAGAAAAGGAAAAGGAAAAAGAAAGAAAGAAAGCCATGTGAGCCTGACACTCAGCTTGTTTTCTTTGCTTTAACCAAAGCAGAATACAAAACCAGGAAGTTCAAGGCCTGTGGTGGGTTGCTTCTTCCAGGATCTCTTTATCAAGACAACCCCCAACAGACATGCCCACAGCCAAATCAGTCTAGATCATTCTTCACTGAGACTCCTTTCTCCTGTGATTCTAGGTTATATCAAACTGACAATTAAAGCCACCACAGCTATGAACTATGAAATATTTTACTGTTGAGTTAAAAAATATTCTATACTAATATCTGTATTTCAAAAGGCATTTTAATAGCATAGGGCATATTAATATGATAACTGACATTCCGAGATCATTTAATATATTTTACAACACAAATTGTGATTGTAGTATACATCAAAATAGATTTATTTAAGACTATATTACAGAGGCAACCTGGACACCTAATCTAATGATGTAGTGCTGCTATGGGTTAAATGTGAACTGTCTTTTACAGATTCATATAGTTGAGACACTCAGTCCCTACTTGATGGTGTTGTTTGGGGAATGTGGGGGATATTTAGGAGATGGGCCCTAGGCATGGGTGTTTATGGTATTAAAAATGTGATAGGCTAGGGTCAGATGGAAGGGGAAGAGGATTGCCCCATCAATGGACTGGGGGAGGAGCAAGGGAGGAGAAGAGGGAGGTAGTGTGGGATTGGGAGGGGATGAGAGAGGGGGCTACAGCTGGGATACAAAGTAAATAAATTGTAATTAATAAAAAATAACATATTTCATCCTTGCGCAGGGGCCATGCTAATCTTCTCTGTATCGTTCCAATTTTAGTATATGTGCTGCCGAAGCGAGCACAAAATGCAAGTGTTGTCAGAAGTGGGATTCAAACCCACGCCTCCAGGGGAGACTGCAACCTGAACGCAGCGCCTTAGACCGCTCAGCCAACTGGGAAATAGCAAGAGCTGGAGAGGACAGGGTCTCCACAAGGAGAGCAACAAAACAAGAAAATTTGAACACAGGGAACTTCCCAGAGACTCATACTCCAACCAGGGACTATTCATGGAGATAACCCAGAACCCCTGCACAGATGTAGCCCAGGGCAGATCAGAGTCCAATTGGGTTACATAGTAATGTGAACAGGGACTGCCTCTGACATAATCTGATTGGCCTGCTCTTTGATCACCTCCCCCTGGGGGGGAGCAGCCTTACCAGGCCATAGTAGAGGACAATGCAGCCACTTTTGATGTGAACTGATAGACTAAGATCAGAAAGGAGAGGAGAACCTCCCCTATCAGTGGACTTGGGGAGTGGCATGCAAGCAGAGGGAGGAGGGAGGGTGGGATTGGGAGGAGAGGAGGGAGGGGCTTATGGGGGGATGCAGAATGAATAAAGTGTAATTGATGAAAAATTAAAAAAAGAACATATTTCATGAAATACTTAAATACTCTCATATGTGTTATATGAAGATGTAAAAAATCACTTTCTTTTTAACTCAGCTGGAGAGAGGGAGGGAGGGAGAGAGAAAGAGAGGGAAGGAGGGAGAGACAGTAGGAGAGAAAAAGAAAGAGCAAAAGAGCGTGCGCGAGAGAGGGAAAAACGATGTCTGATAAAAGCTGAGGCTCTTATTGCAGAAGCAGAAAGACCTCTCTGGGAACCAAAACCAGTTGAAATGAGCTGGAGAAGATGCTGACAAAGCCTTCCAGTGAGACACGGTCAGAGTCCAGACAGCTGAAGCCAGCAGATAGGTAATGGTGGCCACACCTTGCTAAGTGTCTTGTACCACCAATACACAAGGCTCTTCTGTGTTATCTTGCAAGACAGGACAGTGGGAATGCTGGTATAGGAGGTATCCTGGTTACTTCTGTACTTGTCATAGAATTGTCACAGATGCAGTTCCTGGCCCATGTGGAAGCAGCAGCAGCTCTAGAGTGGCCAATGGTTTGTACTTTGAGAATCTTCCAGAATGATGAAAACTATGTTTGAAAGTTGAGAGGTGTTTGTCCCACGAGGCTGAAGAGCAGCAAAGGAAACCCCCTGTAGTCCCTAAAATCTGCATTTCTCTAACTCCCCTCTCTGTTCACCAGTGGTTGGCTTGTATGTTGAGTCTAGAATGACTCAGGTCATCCATCAGTCTTTTGAGTACTTAAGTGAAGTGGAGCGAAGACTGAATCCTGCGTTTCCTAAATATAAGCTTAGGGAAACTTGTTTCACCCACTGTGTGTATACATACATACATACGTTTATATATATATGTGTGTGTGTATGCATGTATGCATATATATATATATATATATATATTCTGATGAGAAAGAAACAATAGCTTGCTGACCCCACTAACAACCATGATAAACTAGTGACTGAGAAACCATTGCTGAGAAATAGTGCTTACCTTTGAGCAAAAACACAGCTTCTTGAAATCTACCTCTCCTTGCTTAATGGGTACTATGATTCTCTGGAAGGTCTAGGTCAGCATCATAACGATATTCTGATAGCCATTAGATCAGGACCAAATATACTGTGTCCTGTGAATGATGGGGCAGCCACCAAACAGGTCAAAACTACAACCCTTTACTCACAGGCATTTTTAAAGAAGCCTTAATTCACTAGCAGCAGCTGATGCATGTGGCTTCCTGAGCTCTGAATATTGCTATGACCCCAAAAATTCATGTGCTAAAACCTAAGCACCAAGGTGAGAAAGGGAAGACTTTGAAAGGTGATGAGAACCCTCATAAATAGGATTAGACCCTTAGGAAAGAGGACTCAGGGAACTCCATGCCCCTCCATGTGTGCCATCTCTGAACCAAGAACCAAGACACAGAAACAGCTGATTCCCAGCCTGCAGAATTAATTGAGCAATACACTCCTATGGCCTATAAATTACACAACTGAAGGTAGATTGTCATAGTAGACCAGATAGACTACTATTGGCTGTCTTGTTTTCTAAGGGTAAAGACATAGGCAATCGAAACCCTACGACGACAAACCAATACTCATGACTGAGAGGGATACAATGTGTTCAGAAATGAGTAACCTGCCTTGGCTGCAGTTTTCATGAAAGATTAGAGATGTGCAAAGGGCTGTGCAGTCAACAGAGGATCCCAGGCTGGGACTACATACTCTCTAGTCTGTAAACTTGATGAAACAGCTAGGCAAATGACGTAATACATCCTCTGGGCATAGCGTCCTCTGGAAACATATGGAGAAAGCATAAATAAATGTATAGGTTTGGCGAGGACTGAGAAAATAAAGCACAGATGTGAGGCTGAAGACAAACCGAACAGCTGTGTTTTGAGAAAGAACCTGAAGGCACCCAGTGCGGTTCTTCATTTAGGGTGAGGCTCTCACACGCACCACCCCAGAAAGCACTCCTCTCAGACTGTATGTCTGATGGGAGAGATGGTACTAACTGTACGGTTACAGCGTGACAAAGGAATGCTAATTAGATAATAATTGTAACGGGGGTGACTAGGGCTTTAGGTGTTTTTCCTGACTCCAGGAAACAGCTTCTGACTTACCTCCGCCTCTGAGACCTCTCTAAGTGAGCTGTGTGGTTACCTGGATTTGGAGATGTGGGGGGACAAACCTGGTTCTTGCCTCCTTCTGTCCCCATGATAAGTGGAAATCGTTGCTCCTTGAAAGGATGGTATCCGAGTGTCTACCTCATGTAGAAGTGGTAAGATCTGACACACCAAATTCTTTGCTTTAAATAAATGTCTTCGTGATTTACGATTTGTGACTGATTTTTCCTGATTATATTATATTCCTCTATACGTGGAAGTGTGTGGACATTTCTCATTCAAAAGGTTGAAAAAGCTTCAGAAGCTCTAAAGAAGTTTGTTGTTCTGATCATTAAAGTATGCCAAAGATGTGGTCGGTTTCATTCACGTACTGAGTCGGTAAGGGCTGTTTATGCCTTTCTGATTGTTACAAACAAGCTTTTAATTCATGCTTTGTATCCCTTGGGGCCATGGCATGCTTTAATTCATTCATAGTTCAACACTCTGGTTAACTCTGATAAAAAATCCTGCTCACACGGCCTCCACACCTAGTTTTTTCAGAGGCTCTCCATCAACAGCACCTTGGTCTACTAAACTGCGCAGGAGAGACCCCCACAGCTGGGCAACGCGCAGTGAGATACTTCGTAGCCCTCGGTCCTGAAGGGGATGTCTCCATCAAACCCATCCCCTCAAGACTCGGGGTTCTGTGTGGAAAAGCAGAAAAGAAGTGAAATAACAGTAAGACGTAGAGGTAGAGGTTAACCTCAAGACAATGCTGTTTCCAGACATGATCGACAGACTATGAACTCACAGAGACTGTACAGCATGGACAAGGCCAGCACAGGTTCAAACCAGTCAAAGATCCTGGCACCGAAAGGAGGAAGTGGGCACAAAGTCCTACCCCTAAACAAGACGCTAATTGCAAATAATACCTGCTGGGAGAGGAGAAGTCACTTTTGTCTGATAGAGTGTCGCCAGGCAGACGCCACAGCCAACACCATGTTGCTGTGCGTTTGTAATTTCGTTTTGTCACAATATTTTTGTTCGTTCTGATTTTTATTTCTTGTTTTTTGAGAGATCAAGAAAGTGAGAGTATGAGAGTGGAGATGGGGTGGGGGAGAGAGAAATAGAAGAGTGAGTAAGAACATGAAGTTGGGTGGGTAGGGGATAGAGAGGATTTATGAGGAAGAGAAAGAGCATGATGAAAAGATACCGTATAAAATATTGTAAATAAATTAATGCTGTATATGACCCAAGCAAGCCTTCCCTTCCACACTTCCTCTGATAGGGCTGTGGTCAAACAGTTTTAAGACAAAGTTCATGGAACCAAACCTTGGAGCAACTTAGTTCTGTGAGTCTTCTGTATCTGCTTGGTGTCCCCCATGCCCTCTCGTTTTTTATTTTGGTCTCAGAAGTCAGAAAGCTTTGGTATTTTGATTAAAAGTAAACAAACAACCTTCTTTTTTCCTTTAAAAATTCATTGTTTATTTAACCATCATTCTCCGTATCCATCTGGCAAACCATAGAACTATGGATATCCTGGTGACCATTTTTTCTTGGGTATACATTTTACTTATTTTGACACTTTTTTAATTGATAAATAATAACTACTTTTTTTGGTTTTTCATAACAGTTTCTCTTGTAGTGTTGGCTATCCTGGACTCACTTATTAGACCAAGGCTGCATCAAACTCATAGAGATCCATCTGCCTCTACCTCCTAAGTGCTTGGATCAAAGAGGTGCACCACCATGCCTGGCCTTTATATGTACATTTTCAATATAGTGTGACACTTTAGCAATACAGAATAATTAAATGTGACTTTTTAAAACTGAGAGATTAAGTTGTTACATGATATTGACTGAGGATTCAGTGTTATCAGGGAAGATACATAGGTGGAATCTTAAAAGCAAAAGATTAAAAAAATCAAAAGACGATGAATTTTCAAGACTATTCTAATTGCTATAAAGACAACACCATAATGAACCACTCTGCCTTATTAGAAAACAAAACCCTGAGCAGTTACTATTCAGATTTTGGGATTTCTCATGGGTTGACCAAGTTCCTTCTTTACTATTACTAGAAAAAAAATTAACTAAAGAAAGAAAAAAGACAACTGATGGTAGGTAGAATTAAATCTGATAAATTTTTATTTTTAAAGTGTCAGCAGTTTTAACTTTCTTGAAAAAGTTTTTTTTTTTTCCTAAATTTTAATGTAGAGGAAATTAGGTTTTGGAGAAATAATAGCCACAAAAGAAAATTCAAAGTAACCATAGCTAAAACTGTGAGCCTGCCTTAATAATATTGTTTTTATATTAAAAAGTCTACTCAGGAAACCACTCAGCTAGAACCATACGTTTCAGTGACGGAGGGAAGGATGGAGTTATTATCTAACTGCTGCACCTATCAGCTGACCGGCCTCAGGAGGTCAGGGACCACCTTCTGTTGCACCGCAGCCTGCTACAGTGGCAACATAAACCGCTCAGAGGTGCCTCTCATGAATAGAGGGCCACGTGTATGCAGATCACATTCCGCAAGATGATAACCACACACAGCAAACCTCGGCTCTGTCGACAGTCCCTGTCCCAAAAGCTTTGGTTCTAGCACTAGGCAGTGCTGGGGCTGCTGGAGGAGGCCTTTTCCTTACCTGGCAGCAAAGAGGTGGTTGGGGTCAGACCCCTTAGCTAGAACTCAGCTCAAACCAAGAGGAGTGTGTGCACCACACTGGGATGGAGAGGTGCCAGGACCCAACCTGGACCAGAGGCGCCATCATTTATGCCTCTTTTTAAAATTTAAATTGTATTTTTAATTTTTTTACATTATTATTATCATTTACTTACAATTTATTCAATTTGTATCCCAGCTGTGGCCCCCTCCCTCATTTCCTCTCAAACCCACTCTCCCTCCCTCATCTCCTCCCATGTCCCTTCCCCAGTCCACTGACAGGAGAGGTCCTCGTCCCCTTCCCTCTAACCCTAGCCTATCAGGTCTCAACAGGACTGGCTGCAGTGTCTTCCTCTATGGCCTGGCAAGGTGGTCCACATTGATAGCTTTCACTAGAAAAGCTTTTGGGATGAGCTCCTGTCTTTTCAGAATTGAGGATGCCGTAATTTCCCACAGCTTTCATATCACATGGACCTCTCCCAGGGCCCCGGAGGAGGAACAGAGAACAGAGCTGCCCCTGATACCACAGCACAGTTGCAGGATCACACCTCTCCCAATTAGCTCATTTCCACCCACAGACTCATAAGTTCCTGGAGAATGACTGCTTCTGACATAAATTAATGAAGGTAATGCATTTCCTTATTTTGGCCTCTGGGGTCAGCAAGATGGAACGCCACAGACCTTCCCATTCCAAGTGTGAGCTTCTTGGCCCAGCTTCTAAGCACCTCCACCTCCTTACTCGCCTCCTTTAGTCCCTCAGATGCTCCAGTGCCAGCTGTGTGGTCACAGAGACATGTGGAAGGCGCCCGTGATGTGCCGCCAGCCCCTTGTGGCAGACTGGGTAGAGATCCAGACTATCACCCTCCAGACTGACACAGAGCACACTCAAACTGTGGCCCCACGCAGACCAACGCAGGGAGCTGTGTAATGCTGGGAGATCCATTGCTACCGGAAGAGGACTCCCCTGGTGGTATTTTTTATTATGGTGCCTCCTTAGAAGAGATGGAGGGAAAGCTCTTGTCAAACAAGGCAAAACACTGGATTCTGGAGCCCTGCTGGGCATCCAGATGACAAGGCCCGGGAGGGGGCCCTGTGTCTTCTTTCCATCAACATGGGCTTTGGGGGCATTGGGTGAGCTGGCCAGGGAACTTAAGGTATAACTGGCTCCATGCCTAGGGGTTCAGGTTCACACCCTCATGTGTCTGCTTGGTGCTCACCTGAAACCAGGAGGGCCTTGTCATATTCACCAGTGATAGACAGATGCTCTTCATCGCCAACATCCTTACAACACGCTGTCCTCCCCCTGATAATGCCTTGCATTGTCTGAGCTTTGTCCTACTGTGTGACAGCCTGGAGTGCTCAGCTCATGTGAGCTAACAAACCTCATCCCAGGCCTCCTGAGTCTGTGACCCAGAGAGAAAGTATTATTGACACCCTGAACCCCAACACTGGCACTTACTTCATGCCGTCACTGCACCAAGGTAGCTGAACCTGGCTCAGAACTTCAGAACTGGCTCAGTGGGGCTGACAGAAACATGGAGTCCAAGGAGAGCAGCAGCATTTGGCAGATTCTGAAGGACTTGCCAGGATCCCTTCTGAAAGATTTGTCATCTCAAAGCTTCTGAGGTAGGACCATGTCAGGGCTACACAGCCTTCAGCCTAAGCCTGATTCTTTTTACCCTGCTGCATGAAATGACCAGTCACCCTGAACCCCGTTCCCAGCAATTCCTTGGGGCCTCTCCTTTCAGTGTCCTTGAAGGGATGGTGGTGAAGACATAAAGGCTTGAATACCGTATCGAGGATCCTGCCTGACAAAGAGCCCACTGTGCACCGTTAACAAGTTCAAGCAGCCACTAGCTCTATAGCTTTGTTCCTGAGTCTCTACACATAGCTATTGCATACTCAGTGACAGATACAAACCATAAAAATAATGGACACAGACCGAGTGACTGTCAACTCCTCAAGCCTTAGTAAAGGATTTCAATGTGTATGATAATGTCTCACATTGCTTATACTAACTGTTATCACATGGTACATGTTCTGATTTTAAAATGCATTCCATCTGTTCTCATACTTTGATCTTTACTCCCAATGATACAAATGACCTGGATACTTTTAGTTAGTAGAATGCTGTAAGATAACTGCTTCTCTCCATAGTAAACACAGTTCTCTGCTTGCATCAAAGGTATCTCCATCATTGGTGTCAGTTGTATCTCAGCCATTGCCCAAATTAGAACAACCAGAAATAAGTGATGGATTTAGACTCACCCACACTGACACCAAGACACAGCAAACACTGCATAAACATCTGCCATGTGAGTTAATGGGGGTGACATGCTCATTTGTTGCAGGATGGATTGCTTCTCCTCACCTCCTGCTAGAAATGCCCCCCCTTCCTGCCCAACCCCAGTTCCACTGCTCCTGTTGAAGTCCCACAGCTTGTGCATATCACTGAATAAAAGACAGTCATGATGTGCATTGCAAATGCAGGTTCCCAGACTTCCCTCCAGGGTGTTAGGATGGTATATGCTGAGAAAGATATAGAAACTGGACAGACCACTGCTGATGTTAAGTCACAGTTGACTTGACCTGTCTTTCCCTTGGTGCCAGCTCTGAGAGATGAAGCTCTTCTAGCAGAAGCCCCACCCTTGACGTGTCCACCATAGGGCTAGCTTACAAACCCAAAGAAACTAAAGCCTCCTTCAGGAGCCATAGAACAAGCCAGGAAAGGGCCTCATATATATGGACACTTCAGTCTGGTAGACTATACAGGCCTAAGGCAGGGATGTTGGCTGTGGCCTGAGAGATGGACTTCACTCCTCAACCTCTAGAGCCTGCTTGCTCACCAGGCTACAGCAGGACCAAGGCACACATCTTCTTAGACAGCAGCAGGTACATGCAGATGAGCCACCAGAGAGCTTAGGCCTCTGCAAGATCCCCCACAGATTTGCAGGCCTTTAGGCTTTCTGATTTCTGTTACTGACAGAATCTATGGTCAGTAAGTTGGGAAGCCTAGCCAGATTGTTCCCTTGGCTTAAGAAAATTTAAACTCACGTACCATTTATTCTGTCTTAGTGTGTTTTCCCATTGCTATGGTAAAACACTCCAGTGAAAGCAGCTGAATGAATAACGGTGGTGTTCTGGCTTACAGTTAAAAGGTACCGTCCATCTTAGCAAGGATGTCAAGGCAGTGGGAGCTTGAAGCAGATAGTCGCATTGCATCAGCAATTAGGAAAGAGAGAGCATTGACTATGTGCTGTTCCCCACATCCCTTTCTCCACTTACACAGTCCAGAATTCAGGTAGGGAATGGTACCACCTAAGTCTTCTTACCTCATCTCCAGAGACCTGTCTCCAAAGTGAGTCCAGACTCTGTCAAGATGACAAGTGATACTAACCACCAATATAGTTTATCATTCTCTACACATGCCTCTTAAGTCTCACTGGGCTTAGTGATGCTCAAGTTTTATCCTTAGAAATAGGATAATGGCTCTTTCCATGAGTTTTCTATAGACTGAGGGGTAAGGACATACTAAAACCCAACAATAAACACAGGACCTTTTCTATTGCTTTATAGATGATAATTTAGTGTCAGTAACCGTGATACAAATCCCACTATGACACTCCAACCACCACATCCTACTCCTTCTTTAAGTACCTTAGGGACAAATTAGACATAAACAAATGCATTGAAATGCCACGTAATTACAGAATATATCCAACAAGGGGCTTGGCTGGCTATTTTTGCTAATTGCCCTGGGGAATAAAACATTAATCCATTAAGTGAAAAGGATAGTATTATATTGGTTTTCACTTACCTTATTGTTAGGATTAGGTTTAAACAGCAGACAGAATCAAACCAGGTCACATTGCCAGACTTCACGACAGAGGAATGTTTGCACCTGCCATGCCTGCCACATAAGCTTTGCCTAGAAAGACCTGCAAGGGGCCCTGTGTGGCTTTGAGCCTTTTCATTTATAGCAGGGTGGCTTTACGGTCCTCGCTGTTCTAGAGTGAGCCTTATTAAGCACACAAATTTAAGTAAAAGCTAGTGGTGCCAGATGGAGAACAGCAGTCCCTCCCAGGGTCTGTGTAAGAGCAGAGCTGTTACTACACAACTGCAGAAGGACGGGCAGAAAGCAGCGCATCAGCACAAATCTTTGCTGCTCCTTCCATCCTCCTCGGTGCGCAGCTCAGCCGCGATCGCCAGAGCTTTACCTCACTGAAAAGAAAACCTCCAAGGCCAGGTCACATGCACTTGTGCTTTCACAACAGAAAGCCTGGCGGGAGAGCCAATGACTTTCTGTCCCACATGTCATCCTCTGAAAGCCACGGAAGCTGCAAACTTAAACCAAGTGGCCAGAGGGTAGGGGAATGCCACCTCTCTATGCTGAGGAGATCTGGTCACAGACCCAGGCCTGTGACACACCCCTCTACAGTTGTACTGGCCCCATAGATGACTGGGTCTTCCCTGTTCAAGGCAGCCTGGAATGCCATTTCCTACCCTCGGACTTTAAACGGATTTTAAAGTAGGCATGGCCTGAGAACACTCGGAATTCTGATGTTTGTATTTGTGGGAAGGGAAGGGAGACATTCACAGGAGCTCCCCCTGCATGAACTGCTAACTTCTAAGCAAAAGCTTGACTCTTAATGTTGATTCAGAATTCCGGGACCAGCCTTACACACCGCACATGATGTATCAGTATTCTGAATGCTCTCAGGCTAGGCCCACTTTAAAATCTTTTCATTGCTGAAGGTAGGAAATGGCATTCTAGGATGACTTGACTTGGGAAACCACAGCCATCTTTGTGTCCAGTACAACTGTAGAGTGATCTGCCACAGGGCTGAGCCTATGAGCCTTACTCAGGGTACTCATCCAAGAAGCAGTCCCTGGATGCTGCCAGAGCCTTTCAGTCAGTATTGTAACTCAAATAACCGGAGCTCTCCTGACTACGAGAGACGGACACATGATTGGAATTTCTAAGTATGTACTATGCCAACTTTGAAGTAGTTTAGATAGTTGAGTTTCTTCTCTCACACAAATAGAGATACACGAAGCAAACACACAACGTATGTGCTGGCTTGTGGGTTAATTACTACTGCATGCTGTATTAGAACCTCTGATAACTAAAGCACAGTGCAGGTGTGCGAATAGATGTGGGGATAGGCAGGATGTCTAACAAGCCCAGCCTGAGCTGTGCTTTGAATCTCCCAGAGCAAAGGAACTCTCAAAGTAACTTCTCATTCCTGACATCTTATACACATTTAATAATTGCAACAGTGTCTTTAAAGTATAACAAAAACAAAACAAAACAGTAACAACAAAACGAACAAACAACAACACAACCAGGCGTTGCCTTAGACACACAAAGTGGTAATTTGATCCTACAGAAGGAACAAGAATGATAATAATAGTCTTTTAAGTCCTCAAATCTACAGTAGTTTCAACTAAATTGAGAGCCCTCAAATTTTTCTGTCTAATTTTAGTTTGGATATCTTTTTTAAAGACCCCCACAATCCTTACTGGTGTCAAATAGCAAGGCTGCTTCCTCACTTGTGAACTGGGACCAAATGGTCTAGTCTCTTAGGATCAGACCCTGGCGTCAGTGTGACTGTGTGTGTCCACTGCTTTGCACAAAACAGACAAAGGGAAAGACACTCACAGAAAGTCCGTACCTTTGAACAGAGTCAATCCGTGAAAGTTGCCTTTGAGCTTAGTCAGCCTCAGCTCCATGGGGCAGGCCCGACCTTCTATACATGTCCTTTGGGAAATGGGAAGTTAGGGTCCCACTACAGTGATCCCTAAAGTGACCAATACACAAGAAAATGAACTGTACAGGTGCCGAGGTGGGATCTTGAGAGGGGTCTGTATGATTCTAGGCCAGTAGCGACAACATGGCTCTCTGCACCACTCTGCCCTGCTCACAGGGGCAGAGCTGACTTCAGCCATATTGACCGGGTTAAGAGGAACACAGACAACAGTCTGCGCCTTTAAATAACTCGGTGAAACAGGACAGCCTGTTACAAAGCCAATCGTTTTGCCACAAAAAGGGCAATTTCTGTACATGAAAATGATAAATTTAGAAAGTCACTCATACACACCCCTGGAAATGTACAGTCATGTGTTTAATTAAAAATTTCAAACCATTCAAAACACAGTGGTACTAATTGTTAAATCAAGAGTAAAGCAAAAGTTGGCAAGGTAAGTGAAGGTAAATGAAGTATCTTACTTAACATGCATGGCTCTTTGAGAGAAATGACAGCTCATATATGTTTGCAAACACATACATGAATGATGTATTCACACAGGGTGTGCATATACATGTGATGCACATATATACGATACATGTATACACATGTATGAGGAGCATCTGCTTTCTGTCTCTGTGTACTGCAGCATGATAAAGTCATATTTTTTTTTTAAACTGCCTGATTTAAAAAAGAATTTTCAAAAAGTTACATGTTGGCCACAAAGTAATTACATAGCTTAGTTAACCAGATACTTTACACCTACCAAATTTGGCTTTGGTAATAGAAGCGTTTGGTGGATAGCTGTAAATTCATAGCAGCATGGCTCTGCTTAGCTGTCGTAGCTCATAGGTGTGAGTGGCCGTCTGAGCTCTTGGGCTCTCTTCTGCAGCCCGAAATGCCCCCTTTGCACAGCTGCAGGGACACACGCTCAGCTCCATCTGGTGAACTCCTCACCCATCCTCTGGCCAATGTGGACACAGTGTCGAGGGCTGTGAAGACTGTGCCGTGCTTTCACGGCATCGGCTGACAGGTCCTACAGGCTGCCTTGTGCTGTTTGTACTAGGAAATTATTATTATTATTATTATTATTATTATTATCATTATTTCAGGCAGTTTTCATGGTCCACCTCCAGCACAACTGCCAATGAGAAAGCACAGTGAGAACAGCTCCAAGACAGAGAGCGGCCCTGACCCCATCGCTGGCCTGAAGAATAAGTCAGAGCCGGCACAAGACTGCTGTTTTGTAAACTTGGAAATCTCAGTTAAAAAAAAAAAAAATCTCCTTTGATTTTCAATCTCTTCTGTTTCCTAGATCACAAATTGTTTTGTAGAAAATCAGGCTTGTACCAGCCTGAGGAAGAGAGGAAGACAGCGTTGCTCTGTACGGTCAACATGTATAATGCATGTACAGCACAGTGCATAGGGCCAGAGAGATATAGCCAGTTCCTGAGTGTCTGGAGGTAGGGTTATTCCAATAATGGAAAGGCTTCTGGTGTCCACAGGGAGGTCAGTTGCTCTCAACTCCATGAGGGCATGGGAGAGCCCCTTGTCAAGGAAGGTTGGGGCAGTAAAACCTGAATATTTTGGATTGTGGGATAAGAGAAGAGGGAACCTGGGAAATCAGGAGAAAGTATCTGATCTAAAGCTGAGATGCCTTAACTCTCAAGCCAAGTATCTGCCTTCTCCTTGAACCAAAACCCTGTACCATTGTGCAGTGGGGGCAATACAGACTGAGACCCCAGAAATGTGTCATGGGGCATGTCTAAGGAATCCAGGACGGAAATGCAAAGAGCATGAGAACTGTTTTGAGGATGCCTGGAGGTGGAGAGAACTGGCAAGAGTGGAGGGAACAAAGGACACGGTGTCACGCACACTAGACTTTCATAGGTAGAACCTGCCAAGTTTCAGGGACAGAGAGCAGCCAGGAGCATGTAGATGTCTGGGCTATAATACTGCAGAGGACCAAAAAAGAGAGGCAGCCCCAGTCACATGACATAAGGGACAGAGTCTGAGGTAGATACCAACTCTAGGTAACAGGAAAGGTAAGTGGCAGGCAGCAACAAGAGAGAGAATCTTAGAGACTTTCCACGGCTCACGGCCTACCAGGCTTTCTCACATCTCTTCTGTGTGTTCCCATGGCGGTGAGGCTCATGGTGCTTTCTCTCTAGTCGCTGATCTCTTTGCTACTAGCTGCCCTCATGCACACCTTAGGTGATGGGAACTAGACCAGGCCACAGAGCCACAGGACCAGAGTGGCTACTGTGCACTGTAGGGATGGAAACTGGTGTGTGTGTGTGTGTGTGTGTGTGTGTGTGTGTGTGTGTGTGTGTTTGTGTGCGTGTGTGTGCGTGCGTGTGCATGCATGTGCGTGCACTCACAGAGGGGGGAGGGCTTGTCTCCTGCTAGTGACTAACAATCTCTGTTGAGTATAGCCAGTGCACATTGTCCTAAAAAGCCATTGCTAAATGCTCATGACCTCCAGCATCTGAGACATGACTAACAATTGGATTTTGCCAGGTTACAATGAGAGCAGTTATAGTAAAAGCAAACACAACCTGTACATAGAGCATCAGTCCTTGTAACTGCCTGTTGGGTCCTCCTGCCGGGGTTCTGAGTTGGGTCACCTCCTGTGCCATACAGGTCACGGAAATCTATGGCAGTAACCACCCATCATCTGCTCACTCCACAGCTGGTGACACAGGGAACCTTGTTTGATGTTGGAGGGGGCATTTACTCCAGGGACAGATGAGCCCCGTGAGTTAGTGTTTCCTTCTTGGAGCCAGCAATTCCCAGCACACAGGGTTCTTCCAGGATCAGAGGCCTCGGTGTGGCCCTTTGAACAAAAGCGAGCTCAGAAGAGCCAGCCAAGTTTCTCACGGTAAAAATAACCTGTAATACAGTTTTTTACAACCTGAGAAACCAAGACATTGGGATGTTCCTCTGTCCACATGCTGTGACACCTCCCTGCCACATCAGGTTCTGTGTGTACCCCAAACAGCGCTTTCTGCCTTGCCCAGGGACTGACAGCCAGCCTAGGCCCCTCCCTTCTCTCTGCCTAGAGATACAAGGGCTGGACCCGGAGGAGTCACAGTTGCCTAGCAACCTGCCCACACTACATCACAAATCTGCTACCTTAAATATCCGGCTGCCACAGAGGCTTTTTTGGAAAGTTCCGCTGAACATTTTTAGAATGAAGTCTAAGGTTGCCAAGTGAAGTGAGCACAGATGCCGGGGAGCTGCACAGGACACCCCACCCCATAACAGCTCTCCTAGCTCCACGCTTCACACAGATGCTGGGGAACCGCACAGGCTTTTTCTACACACACACACACACACACACACACACACACACACACACACATACCATCGAGGCTAGTGCCGTGTCCCACACGGGGGTCCTCTGAAATCACAACCTAGAAAAGGACAGCCTGGCCAAAGTGCTATGGAAGGACATGTTTAAGCATGATGTAAAGGCACTAGTTCAGGCACACATGTGCTTAGCTAAGCAGTGTTTTCAGAAAGCACGAGGCACTAATTACTGCTGAGCCCGGCAGATACCTGATGAATCAAGGATGTGTCCCGCCCTGCTTAGAAAATGGGCATCAAATACACAAATGGCTCAGGAGCCTATGTCAGCGATGGCACTCACAGTAAAAAGAGAGTGAGGTGAGCGCTCACACCAAGGGGTTGTGGTGATGAAGTCTAGGGCAGGTTGTGCAGATGAAGGATGTGGGGGTTATTCTAAATGACATGTGGGTTTTTTTGGTAGACTAGAAATTTCTCAAAACTGAAATAAAAAAATATGTTAACTATTTTATGTGGATACTTGTTCTGCCTGCATGTATGTTTTGCAGAACATACATGCAACATCTGTGGAGACCAGAAAGGGCATTGGATTGCTTAGAACTGGAGTTCTAGATAGCTGTGAGATTCCATGTGGGTTCTATGTACCCAATCAAGGTCCCCTGCAAGAGCAGCCAGTGCTCTAGCTTCTGATCTATCCCCCAGGCCCCAGTAAATGCCCTTTTCCCTATCTGCCTCCTCCTCCCATAGAGATGCAGATGAGGAAAAAGAGAAGAGACTGCATTTTAAGTCTGAATGAGATTAACACTGGCTCTAATCCAGACGGCAACGAGAATTCCTCCTGCTCTCTCTTGCAGGGGTGTCTGAGTCTAGAAAAAGAAGAACACCACCAAGAGCAAGAAGAAGAGGAGCAAGGAGAAGAGAAAGAGGAGAAGGAGAGGAGAAGGAAGAGGAGAAGGGACAGAGTGTGAATAGAAAGCCCGGAGACCCTGGAAGACAGAAAGTAGAGGCACAGTCCACATGACTCCCAGGGCCCTGCAATTCGGTGCCACTGTCCACAACAACAGTGTCCTCTGTGTCCACTGTGGTCTAGTCTGTGCACACACACGTAGGACAATGATTCCTTATATGCAAACTGAAGGTTTCCCTTATGCGCAGAGTTTGGCTATATGAGTTGAGTCAATATGACCAGTAGCAGCCATCTGTCTGCTCTGACATCCTAGCAGTGGTTTGCATTCATATGAGCTCCAGAGGCTGGCCTGTGGCTTAGCTGTCTACACCTGTGTCCTAGAGAGCAGGCAGGATGGGGCTGAGCAGCTACTGCTTTGTCTATACTTCTCCCAGTCTTAATTTGTCCCTAGTACACCTGTGTCAGAATCAGACTGGCCCAGCTTTGGGGCATCAGTCACACAGCACTCAGGTATAGGACACAAATGCCACCTCTGGCCAAGCCACTGGCTGTGCCTCTGGATTTGATTTAAAACAAAAGCAAAAACCTCTAGGAACATGAAAGTCACCAGATTTGACCTCAAAACTAGCGAGGTGAGACTCATCCCTCCAAAACATAAACTAGCTTCATTGTAAAAATGCTCCATTTGTGAAGGACACCCGTGTAGGGTTGGTATCAGAGGAGACAGGAAGATCTTGATCGTCCTGCATCTCCAATGAGCTCAAATCAAAGCTAGATGGCAGGGAGGCCATGCATGAGTGTCCACATGCAGGCATGGGGAAGGGAACTTACACACCCTTTGCTATAAATGTTCTACTGTCGGGACAAGACAGAAAACTGTGACTCCTAAAAGCCAGGAGCTCTTCTGAGGGATCTTAGCATTTCCACGATGCACTCTAGGCAAGAAAAGCATCCAAAGGAAAGGTAAGGCCTTCCTCTAATGGAGGTGGGCAGGAGGTGTCTAGCACAGGCCACGGCGAAGATATCATCAGTCATCAATCCTACCACACTCACCACAGGAGGCAGGCCCTCTACCAAAGGTGGGCCCCTGGACAGAACGTCAGGCCACCCCCACCCCAGAACAGAGACACTTTGAGTATGTCATTGCAGTGATAACCGTCCTGTTATCCCACTGATATGTAGCAGAATTGCGCAGCCTAGTAAAATCCTGGCATGTCCCATCTAGCTTCAAGAGCTCCATATATGCGGTGGCAAAAAGGTAACAGAGGCAGCTCCAACAAGGCTAGCACTGTGGGTATAGTTGACTTGACCAAGCTTCTCCTGATTCAGCATCTGACGCTCCTGATGTGCCCTCAGACTAGAGGGCAACTGGCTTTTAATCTCGCTCTTGTCCCTAAGGCACAGATACATAGTATTTGTAAGGGCTCTGCCTGCTTGCTTGTCTTGTTTACCTTTCCATCTCTCCTCCATCCTAAGCAAGGCTATTATCAGCACCAGATCCCCAAAGCCCCTGTACAACATCACCCTTACTTACTCATTTCCTAAGCCACACCTGATACCCAATACATCTTTCTGTATCCCATTACAGGCATTATAGGCAAGGCTAAGGACAGAGGACCACATGTCAACGTTCTACCTCTGAAGGCGATTCCTTGTATCTGGGGGATTTTTGTCTTGGGGAGCACAATGCAGGAAAGACTGGAAGACATCTGCAATCAGGGGGAAGACCAAGGAAGGAAGGGGCAATCTTTACGCATCACTGTGACTACTTAGGACCAGTGAGAAACAGTATCAGGCTGTCTACCTATGATCCCTGGAGACCAAATGACAAAATAAATATTAAAGGGAAGCAGATTTGAAAGAATAGACTGTCAGCTGAGATTCAGACCTTGGATGGATGACTTGGGCATTGTTATATGTATCCTCATCTCAGAAACAAGAGAGGAAGCCCAGAGCACATGGTGCTTGTTGCCCCAGGGCACCTGCGCCAAGCCACGGTGTGGAAGCCACTGCTGTCCTTAAGACTAGTGTCTTCCAAGGGAGCAGGGAGTGGGAGCTGGTTGGGGTCTCAGGGAGGTTAGAACCAGCATGCCACCCCTTCCCCTAGATTAACTCCCTGCACTCAAACCTTGGACAGCAACGATGAAGCTTATGATCCAAGGTACAATTTCTTCTAGAGGGGATATTTTTAAATGACAGAAGCAGTGGCTAGGATTAAATTAGTGTAGATTGCCCAGACTTGAAAATCTGTGAGTTATCATCATACATTTAAAGAAAAAAAAAAAAAGTCCTAAGAGCAATCTCCACATCGCCCTGAGCTTGCACAAACAGAAGTGGTGCTGGGGTATTCATAGTTAGTGAGTCTATTTCTGTCTTTGCTGTGACTGTGATGAAAGACAGAAAGAAAAAGTAAGCAAGCAGAAAAGGAAATGAAACAAAAGATTGCCTGCCTGAGCGCAAGTGTGGCTCTGATCATCCCCTGCCTCATCTCGAACGAGGGAGATGCATTTTGCACAGATAATTCACACTGTGATGAATGACACCTTGTAGTTGATCAGTTAGAATAAATGTGTCATCTGGATAGCCATGGACTGGCCTAGGACAAATCCCACCCTCACTTGGCCGCCTTGCTGTGCCGCCTTGCTGTGTTATGCGGGGAGTTGATAGACGCAATCCCCTGTGGGTAAACGGTCTCTTTGAACCTAATATCAACATCATTTGTTTTGCTGTGAATTTTCTATTTTATTTGAATGACTTTCGCAGTCATTTAAAATGGCCCTTTCACATTTCTCTGACACACTCAATCTTTAAACTATCTTAATTGAGCCATCAGTTTGTTATTGTTGTAGTCTGTGGAATGCACATTTTCCCTTTTCTGCTTATTTCCTTCTTTCCCTTTTATATGCTTTTAAGAAAATAAAATCAGCTTTGAATAAGACACACTCGAAAAATGAATCTGCTTGAAAATGAAATCCCTGAGAATATGCAACCGCCTGTAAAGACAAGAGATGAAAAATCTACACAGGACCCAATACCACTCAGAAGTATTTCTCTTTTACTAACATTGTGCCGAGGAAAGCCCCAGACATATCCCCCTAAACCTTAACAGGTGAGATTCCGTCACTTCCAAACATTGCCTGAGGTGACCTAGCAATGACTGCAGTAAGTGTCTGTAGTATCCCAGCCCCAAAACAATGAGGACAGACGTACAGATCACCTCTCCTGGAGTTACTCCCACACACCTGCAAAAACTTGGAAAAGGGATTTGGGGAGATGGCTCAGTTGGTTAAAGCACCTGTCACAGAAGCATGAGGACCTGTGTTCAGAGCCGCAGAACAAAGATCTGGGCATAGTAACACATATTGTAATCCAGGATTTACCGAGATGGCCAGAGCCATCGGATCCCTATAGTTCACTGGCAAGATAGTCCGCTGAAACAATGAGCTCCAGGTTCAAAAATAAAGATGGAAAGCAATCTAGTAAAGGCACTCAATGTTGCTTTTAGGCCTCCACACATACACATGTATAAACACACACACACACACACACACACACACACACACACACACGCCTACACACTCACGAACATGCACACATGCGTGCACGGTCACACAGCTGGAAGAAACCTGACCTGAGGCTTTCACGTAGTATCAGCTAGTTATTTCACTCTGAGTCAGACATGAAAAAGAGGATGGAACAGGTAAACTTCAGACAATGACATCCCTTTCTCAGAGCCTCATTCTAGGTCCTAGTAGTAGGGGCAGTTCTATGCAAAGACACGGTCATGACGGGCTTTCTTTTCACATACTCTGAGTTCAACACAGAGTACCCACCCTGGCAACTTCTATATGTGACAATACAGAAACAAACTGTGCAGATTCCAAAGCCAATGGGGCTGTGCTATTGGCTCTTGAGATGTTATGCGTTTCATCTTAGCAGAACCAACCCCACCCCACCCCTCTGATTTTGTGATTAAACATGATGTTTCTGAACCATGATGACTACTGTCCTGCATGGTGTCATCCTTTGGTGTCCATGAATTGGAGAGGAGGGGAAAAGAACAGAGGATGGATGGATGTGGTGTGATCTTGAAATCCAGTCTCAAAGTAAAGGCACTCAAGTATTAAAAAGCAGGCAAATCTGACTTCACATCCTCTAGAATGGCTGGGATTTCTAAGGACCAGGGTCACTGTGAAGCCTACTGTGGTTGGGGTGGGCAAGCCTCTGTAGTTTAAAGGCATGATAATTCATTACTGAAGTTCTCATTTCAAGAGCCAAGTGCAAAGCAAGTGCTGCTCCACGGAAGAACACGGCAGAACCTTCTAGACAAAGATGTGAATAGGCAAAGTAGATCCTGTGGTTTTGGAGGGGCCCCTTAAAGACACAGGCTGGGAGGAAGCAGGTTACAAGCAAGCACATATAAGATACCAAAGACAGAAACAGACAGAAAGCCTGTTTCTCTCCGCCATTCACCTTAGCCCTGAGAAGGCTGTGCAGGCTCCTGACAGCTCTTTTGTAGCCAGCCACACAGCCCCCTTCCTCCAAGCCCTCAGCTGCCTGTGTTACACCAACCTCTCCCTGATTCCCAGCTTGGTATTTCTGTAATCATCATAAAATAATGTTTAGGGAGAAAATGAATACAGACTCTCCCATTCTACTAGAGCCAGATAATAAACTGTAATAAAAATCACCACGTGCAGCTTCCGAGAGTGTTTTATTCCATTTGAACATTTAATGGCACTTCACTGAGGTAAAACGCTCCATTCAGTTTACCTTCTACGTATTTAGCAAATGAATGGTATGTTCCAGAGGAAAAGTTAAAAATATATCACAATCCCAATATGTCAAAAACAATATTTACATAACAAAAAGGCAAAAGTCCAGCTAAGTGGAAACACATTTCTAAAGATAACATAAAATGCTAGCAGCAACAATGTATAGAAATCCTTTAAGTACAATGAGGAAATGGCAGACCCCGAAGCACAGTGGATGGTTGTCTACAACTACAATTCCAAGAGGACAGAAACAGCCAGAAATTACTGCGGTGTACACTGTGCCTTGGGGACACAAGGAAATACAAATTAAAATGAGATATAATTATTGCCTTTTATTTTAAAAAAATCATTAAAAGCGGACTATAATTTAATGTTAAGGATGATATTGTGAGAAAATGACACAAAATTTTCACGGGGACATAAATTTATTTGAAAAATATAGAAAAATGTTAGCCTTTAGATACCAAGACTAGTAAAATGCTTGTAATATCTGATCTACCATTGTGCCTTTAATAAATAGTGCATTTAATGAAATAACTGGGGCCAAAGCCAAAGAGTTGTGTGGGACGAGATTGTATCAGGAGTGCAAACAGTGGTAGAACCACCTGAAAGGCTGCTGTGAGTGGTGGGCCCCATGCACACTGCTCATCAGGCTGCCCTGACACAGGGCAACGAGGAGCTGAAGAGAACTGGAGCAGACAGTTGCTAGCTTGCTCCACTCTCGCTTTATGCCCCAGGCCAGAGAAAGTCCTCTTCTGTAGAGATGCCACCTATACCAAGGAGTGCTTGTAACACAGAGGAGCCTTCTTGTGGTACCCGCCATCCCTCATTGACTTCCCCAAGTCACCTTCCCAAATGGACCCTATAAGACCACACCCCTTTCCTCTGCCATCTATTTTTTCCCACAATCCATCATCCCTTGTTAACTCATCATAGAAGTTCCACAACTAGACCACCGCTTTGGTTTGTCACTGAATCACCGTGAAGTCTGTATCTTTAGGAAAGTACTCATCCCTAATTCCCTGACTTTTCTGATTAACCTAACTTTTGCCACATTTATTTACAGACTGAATTTATAAAGCACAGGATAGGAAGGGACTAGTTTCTTTTTCTTTTTTTTTTTTTTTTTTTGGTGTTTGTTTTTTTTTTTCTTTTTTTGCAGTGACATGAGACTTAAAAACCTACTTATAACATGATTAAAGCCAGTCATTACCTATGATCACTTGAAATTTATTTTGTGAGACATATAAATGTAAACACAGCACTGAGTAAATAAAGTTGCATTCTAAGCCAAATATATAATATGTCAGTTACATGTGTGTATGTGTTTTTTATACACACCTATGCAAATGTATCAAAACAGAACTATAAAAGAATGATTGCCTTGGGAATAATATTTTATGTTTTTCATTCCTATATTCAGTCAGAAGTTATCTGATATATAAACAATAAATTCAAAATAATTATCAAGAGTTTTCAGCTTTTTCCAGCTTTCAAAAATCTCTTACAGACACCAACATAAGCCAAGGGAATGCGTCCTAAGCAGGGACGCAAAACAGAGTAGCCACATCTTTAAGAGGTCACTGAAAAATCCCGTCAAAAGTAGAGCAGAAGATATCTCTAGGCAAACAGAAAGTGACACCATGTACATCCCAGAGAGACACATTAAACAAAGCTTAGGAGAGTTTATCAAGAAAGGTAAAATGACCCCACCCTCACAAAAGAAGTAGAACAGATGAAGAGAGGAGCAAAGTAGACACGAGGAAAGAATACCCAAGTTAATAGCAACCTATAAAGTAGCAATAGCGCTGTCTTGCTAAGATTAGAAACATGCATAATGAGCATATCCAACTAAACAGAAATCAGATGTATACACGAAGGACTTAAAAACATCTCTAGGTCTTTCTTAGCTTGTCTGCAAACTGAGAATGCTGCACCTAGGCTAGAATCTAACAGCCAAGAATGGCAACAGAAATCCTCAGCAAAGTCCTTAAAGAGATGCACTAAAGCACACAAATCAGCCAAGGGAAGAAAAGCAGGGCAAAAGCAACTACTACTTATCACAGTAGTATGCTAATAATAATAATAATAATAATTCATTAAAAACAGGAAGCAGAGTCGTGGCACACACTTCGATCCCAGCACTCAGAAGGCAGAAGGCAGACCTCTGAGTTCAACACCAGCCTGGGCTTCAGAGTGAGTTCCAGGACAGCCAAGGCTACATAAAGAAACCCTGTCTTGAAAAAAAAATACCAAATAAAAAAAATAAAATATGAGAAGTGACATGGTGGATTTAAATAAAAAGGTGTCAGAATTACATTTAGTAGCCATACCTTGAACCACTTCAAAGCAAAACAACCCTAAACATATGTGATCATTCATGTTCATTGTCAGCTTGACTGGATGTGGAATCACTTAGGAGACATACTCTGGGCGTGTCATCTGTGAAAGTTTTAAAGTGAAGGTCAGCTGAAGAGGGAAGACTATGCTATAGGCTTGAGGCCCAGAAGGAAACAGGAAGCCAGGAGAGATGAAGCTGATACCAGCATCCATTGCTCTCTGCTTTCTGACTTTGGAGACCACAGGTCACGTGCCTCAGACTCCTGGTATAGCTGCCACACCTTCCTCCCATGACGGACCTTGTCCCCTCAAACCATGAGCCCAAACTAAAACTAATACCAAAAATTATATCTGTCAGATAGTTTTGTTCATGTCAATGAAAAAAAAGTAACTAACTCAATGGCTTAAGTATCTGAACAGAGACATTTGGAAGTAAAATGATGGAAAAAGAAATACTA
Organism: Meriones unguiculatus; assembly: GCF_030254825.1. Classification (NCBI taxonomy): domain Eukaryota; kingdom Metazoa; phylum Chordata; class Mammalia; order Rodentia; family Muridae; genus Meriones; species Meriones unguiculatus. Next base: position 9,244,245 of record NC_083352.1, on the reverse strand, counting down.
TGTAAGCACCAACTTCAAGAAAACTGGCAGGCCTAACATTGAAGTAGGTTTTAAAGCCAATATCACCAATAACATGGTTATTTCACAATGACAAAAAGGAAATGTGCCAAGATATAGTTTATATGTCCCATTACATGACTTCAACAAATAAGATTTAAAAACTGACAAATCTACCAATTAATCCTTTGCATACTGGTAAATTATCCCAAAAATTTTCCTCTGTTTTTACAATTATAAAACGTAAAAATAATAATGTCTGCAAGTTAGACTATATCTTCTCAAAAGTTTGCCACTTCTCCTTGTGTGTTGGGGGAAAGGAGTTAACACCCACTAGTTAACAGTGAAAGAATATCTGTGAACTGTGGTCCTCTTTCATATGGATGCAATATAAGTCATCAGCCCATTATGTCACTCTTAACTATCTGAGTGGGGGTTTTGTAAAAAATGCAATTGATATAACTTATAAAAATAGTTGTAATAGTTACTGCATGAAAATTTGTATTGTTGATGTGTTTTCTTTATTTTTCTTTTTTAAAATTTTTTTTCCTTATTACAATTTATTCATTTTGTATCTTAGGAGTAGGCCCATCCCTCATCCCCTCCTAATCCTGCCTTCCCTCCCTCTTCTCCTCCCATGTCCCTTCCCCAGCCCACTGATAGTGGAGGTCCTCCTCACCTTCCATCTGACCCTAGCCTATCAGGTCTGTCTTGGCTAGATTTCGGTCAACTTGACATAAACTATAGTCACAGGAGAGAAGGATACCACAGTTGAGAAAGTACATCCAGAATATTGGAACTGGGCCAGCTGTAGAGCATTTTTTTTTCTTAGTTAGTGATTGATGGGGGATTGGTGGGGGAGGGCCCAGCCCACTGTGGATGGGACTACTCCTGGCTGGTGGTCCTGGGTTCTCTAAGAAGCCTGGCTGAGCAAGCTGACTGGAGCAAGCCTGTAAGGCCCTCAGTTTCCTCCCGTGTTCGAGTTCCTGTGTTGGCTTACTTCAGCGATGGACTACACTGTGGAAGCGTAAGCCCAGTAAACGCTTTTCTTCCCCCTTCCGAAAAAAACCTGACAAACCCGAAACAAAATAAAGTTCATAAAGCAGATATATTATAAGAAATTTTCAGTTAAAACGAAGATGAATACCAAATGTACAAGTGAGATAAAAAGAAAAAATATCTTTGGAAAACTTAACAGAGAAAACTAATGAAGAACCATCACCTAAAGGACTCAGACGGAGCGACACCATTCCAGAGCCAGTCCAGCACTTGGAGAATAAATGATGGAATTACAGAGCGAAAGGGCTGCTTCCCACAGTCACAGTGAGGCCAGATTAATCTTAGTTCCAAACCGAGGAAAGATGTTCAGAAAACAGTCAGTCTGTAACAACATGAACCTGCGCCATGCTATCAGATGCTGCACAGAGCCGTGAAAGGAGAGTGGCAAAACACTGCTGTTCCTCAGAAGTTTCACGCTGGTTTGTCACTCGAAGACCAATCATTAAAACACCGTATTGAAGAATTACGAATGAAAACTAAATTAAAAGTGCCATGGTAAGAAAAAGCATTTGATAGAATCTGACTGACAAAACCTTTAGAGGACTGCAAGTGGAAAGACTTATCTTATATATCTTATCTGAAGAGATATATATACTCAAAGCTGTGTGGCAAAAATCCACCTCACCACAGACACACTGGGAGGCTTCCTACCTGAACGCAGGGCTACAACGCAACACCCAGCATATCTACCTTACTCAGCCAATATGAGAGTCCTGACCACTGCAACCAAGCTGGACAAACTGACAGATACACTCTAAATAAGTAAATACACACATACATACACACACATATATACATACATACACACATGTACATACACACATATATACATACATACACACATGTACATACACACATACATATATACATACACACATACACACATATGTACATACATATACAAACATATACATACATACATGCATACATACATATATACATACATACACACACACATACATACAGGCACTTGCAGTGATTCAGTTATAGCTGCAGATGGTCCTAGAAATCAGCAAACTATTAACTGAACTTAGCACATAAATATATTATCAACATAGAAAGTTAACATTTTATTTCTATGTAATAGCGATAAGCAAGTAGCTATTTTTAAATTCCATTTTATTTATACAAAGGCATCGTTTTTATTTGCATAAGATTTACGAGTTCAAATGCCTGCAGAGCATCTAATGAAGATATGCCGACTGCACAGCAGCGAGAGAAACGGGAGGCACTTCAGGATACCCGGGGGAGGAATCTGAGCCCATGGATGGTCCAACTTGGTAAAGATGTGCACTCACTCAAGGTAGCTCATATATTCACAAACTCCCCATCAGGGTGCAAGGACACACACACCAGAAAAACAGAAGCTGGTGCTAATTCAGAGCACAAAGCCCATGGCAAAGAGGAAGGTTTCTGTTAGATCAAGACACATTAGTGACGATGATCATGGCCGTGTAGGTGGATACAAAGGCCCCAAGGGCTGAGCTGGTACAGGCCGTCCACATGCAGCCACGGACCATGAGAAGAGCTGTTCTATCAGCAGCCACCAGCGCTGCACCAATCGGACCTTCCTGGGGAGAGTCAACACTCACCTGACATGCAAACAACTCCCAAGGGAAATCAGACACATGCTCACATACCACACTCATTGCCATCCACAGTGAAGCACACAGCATACCCACTTACACACATGTACATATTCTCTGCAGAGCCATACACATGTTCACTCACAGCACATATACACACTCAGCACACACTCCACACACAGTCAACACAATCATACACCACACACTCTCTTAGCACACAGTCACATACATGCACAACTTACCACATACTTTCTCACTATACTTAGTTACACACATGCTAAAACACCACATACACAGTTACAAACATACATACCAACTCACCACACACAAACTTTATACACACACACGCAGAATCTCACTGCACAGTTGCGCTCACACAATACTTTCTCACCACACACAGTGACACAAACATACACACACACCAACATACAAACCCATCACACAGATTCCCACACATGCCACACATTCAGCACACACACCTGATCTCATGGCTGTCTCACACATAATATACCCACTCGACACATATACTTTCTCACTACACATATTAATACATATATGCTCGCATATTCACACACAGAATTCCAGATACATCACAGATGTGAATATAAGGGCAAAAGACCGAGGCTTTTAGAGCCTCAAAAGATCTAAGTGTAAAGGACAATACAGATGAGCTGGGCTGGATGACATTTGTGAATCTGTCGCCAACGATCCCACTGGGAGAATAAAAATGCAGCACAAGAGTGAGAGGGAATCTACAAAAATTGCATTTAAACGCCCCTTTCACAGAGGTCACATATCAGATACTTACATTATGGTTCACAGCTGTAGGAAATTTTCGCTATAAACTGGTAAGAAACTTAATTTTTTGGCTGGAGGTCACCACAACATGAGGAACTGTATCAAAGGGTCACAGCCTTAGGGAGGTTGAGAACCATTGATTTAAAGGGTCTTTTACTAGAGGACATTACAAACAGATAAGCATCGTAGGAACAGGGTCACGTAGCCCAGGTAGGCGCAACGTAACGTTTCCTCTCAAAGGGACAGGAACAGCAGGAGAAAGATGCTGCCCCAGGCACAGGCCCCTGAGGACCACGGCATGACATCAGCTCGCACCATTCAGAGCCACCCACATACAAGGGCTACATCATTGGGTGTTGATGGTGACACTTGGGCTCCTGAGCCTGCCAGTGGGCATGCAGAGGGACGGCCTGGAAGCTGTCTACGTACCTGAGCCTGGCAGCCCACTCATGCTGCAGCACACAGAAGACACACCTGTGGATTCCCCAGGAAAGACACAGAAGGATTCACAGCAGCAGTATTAGTTGTGATGTTCTCCAGCAGAAAAAAATAAATAAATGAAAGAGGAGAGGGAAGAGAGGGGATGCCAGCATTTCAATGATGGACAAACCATGGGGCAGCTGTATGAAATTAAAGGCAACAGAAATCTCATGGCAGCACAGGCATGCATCAGACAAAGGAACGGCATCCAGGAACACCATCCCATCCTCCAGCACACTGCACACCATCCACACACAGGAAGCAGGAAGCACTTACTTGCAGGGGGTGTCTGGGTATGAGGCAAAGCCCAATTTCCCCATCTGGGCAATCTGCTGCTTCCATGTTTCACTGCAACATTTAAGTGAGACTCAAGGGAAACAGGAAAGCTGAGTTGTCACAGTGTCCACAGGAGCCATCAGATGTATGCTTCCTAGGACTCTCAGATCTGAGTGGGCCATACCAACCTGCCCTGACAACATCGGATCCTCAGATCTCGGCAATCCATGTCTGCTTCCCTTGCCCACATGGTACCCTCATACTGAGTGGACAAAAACCACTGATTCCTAACACAGAAGCCCTTATATCTATGTAGGCCACAGCCTTCTGCCCTGATTATACAGGACCTTCAGACATGGCTTATCCATGTCCACCTCTCCTGACTATTTGGGGCCATCACACCTGAGTGGCCCATGCCTATCTCCTCTGGCCATGTGGGACCTCAGACTTGAATGGACCCACTTTATCTGACCACATAGGACCCAAGCATCATGAGCTCAAGAAGAGAAAATAAACGAGAATGGTCAAGGATTAAGTTTCCATTATTTGTGGGAAAGGGGTATATATAGGAACACCCTGTTTTCTGGATCATCCAGGATCATTAGGAAGATAAAAAAGACCTTTGGCTTACTGGAGAACTATACCAAACATGGTACCTGTGGCATCAGTCATCCCTATGGTGGAGAGAAGCTTTTGTAAGCCCAGGACAGAGGTCTTGCAAATCTGTACTCTTCAGTCCCTACATCCTTAACCATCTCTAGATTTTCGCAGTTTCCTGCTCAAATAGAATCCTACAAGTGTCACTGGATGGCTGATCAGCACTCTGGCTCCATCAACAGCCACTTTACCTGTTCTCCTATTTATTTTTTTCTGATCATTTACTCTGCTCCATTGTTTTTTATCTTTTCACATCATGTGAATTTATGTCCATATTCTCAAAAGTGCTCCCCAGCATGAGTGCAAACACACCGTTTGGAAGTCCTCTTCCTTCTCTGCCTCACTTAAAAGTTCTCTAAGCTTTCCCCCTCCATTTGATTCTAATTGCTCACGTTCTTATGGTGGGGGGAAAAAAAACAGTGTAACTGCTCTAGGATACAGCATAGAGGGGCTGGCCTAATCCTAGGTGTTCTGAAATCTCACTTGGTCGTCTCACCCTTCCCTATCTGGGGCAGAAATCTCATCCTACAGCCTAAAACCTACTCTAGCTCCTGCCAGCACGTCTTGGTAGGGGCAGCCCTTTCTGGGGTATGAACACGGATTTTCAGAGTAGGAGGGCTGAGAATACAGGAGCAAAAAAAAAAAGATCCAGTGTGGACAGTATGCAGGGTACATGTGATAAAATAGCAAGATAAGGGTGTAAAAGTGGCACAGAGGTCTGACACCTAGAGCTGTGTAGAAGAATGACTGCCATACTGCCGAAAAGATTAAAAGTGCAGTGAGATCCAGAGCAGTTTGAGATCAAAGGAATTAACAGGATCCAGATTATTAAGTATTAACAAGAGCAAGAGAACTAATGGGACCCGAGGGACTCGTGGGATCCAGAGTGCTAGTGTGAGTGAGAATACTTAGGAGACAACGGGACAGAGAGAGCTAAAAGGCCCCAGCACCATGATGAGATTCAGAGTGTTGATCTGATGGCTCTCACTGAAATCAACCACACGCTTGGATTCTTTCTCCACATCCTTGAGCTTGGTGATACAACAACCGAGAACTAGTCCATCTGTGGGTCTGGAAGAAAGAAATCCACAATTTCTTTCCAAATGAGAGTTTGATAGTGATGTGAAGAGACAGCCCTAGCAATCGAAGATTCCAATGCAGGGACACTAGGGAAATGTCCCCTACAGCCCCTATGTCCAGATCTAGCAGAGGACGATGGCCGTGTGCTAGCATACATCTCACTTTAGTTCATGGAGGATATCTGTCCCTTCAAATGACCTTTTGTTTCATCTCTATAATATCTCTGTGTGAACAACAATGACAGTTGGGTGAAGGTATTTGTTCTGATTCCCAGATGAAGGAGGAAATGTTGGTGACAAGTGGTTACCTCAAGGTCCCCTTCCTATCCCTATGCACATCCCTTATCCTTGCAGGCACAGTAAGGCATCATGAACTACCCATGAACCACCTATGGCTACCCATGAGCTATGTATGAACCACAACATAGGAAAGGGGTCTTTCCTGATTCAGTTACACTTATATAAAAATTCCCACTCAAATGAAGTCCAGACCTAGGAGGGAAGGGAAACGGTGGCATCCTTCACAGGAAATGTGACCCTTCTTCCTTTCCATTGTATTTATCTACTTTGCTCCATGTCCTCTTTCTTCTCCCCAATCTCCTGCCTCCCTTCCCCATGCTTCCCCATAATTCAGTATCTCCTGTTGTCAGCATTACAAAGACTTAGTGTCCCTTTCTTCCTGCACAGGTGACAAGTTTCTATGTCTCACAGAATAGCCTCTACACATTTTACCCTTGAATAGCTGCCTGTCACCCAAACATTTCCCACAGGGCTTTGAGAAAAAGCACATTTCAGTATTTGCCCTTTTCATTCTGATAGGCAGAAATGTCACATCTTATCTACTTATGGCAATTTTACAGAAGACTTTCTACTTCAGGTCCAAGGAATTCACCAACGTCATCTCTCAGATCCCCCTTCATCTCTCTGTGTGGGTACATCACGAGACGCTTCCTGTCAATTTCTATAGCCAGGGGATTTGCTGACTAAGTCTATAGACTCATTTCTTATTAGATTTAAAATTATGAGATATGTAAGGCTCAGAACTCAATCTTTAATAATTTATTTGACATTTTTCTTCAGTAAAGAAAGAAAACTTCATGTAAAAATTGATGTAACCAATCAATTTACTGGTAACCCACCACTTGACACTTAAATTATTATTCAGTTGGTAGACATGAAATCTATATGACCATCTCTCAGAACTTCAAAGATCTTAGATTCTTAAATTTAAAAAATAAAAATAAAAGTTTCTATTCAAAACCTTTGAAAAGATTCCTTGTAAAAGCTACTGTCTAAATTGCAAGGTCATCGCAAAAGAACATAGGAAGAGAGAGTATAAAATTTTCTCAATCCCTTAGGAAATAGCTAAATACTTCAAGATACATATTTTTAAATCATTTTAAAATAGATGATGAGACTAAGGTACCTATTTTTAATTTTTTAACATGTAACTTTCATAGCATTCTTATTAAATAAAAACTTAATATGAATTTGTCTTAGAAAATTCTGAGGTTACCTTAAAAATTAAAAATAACAAAAAAATCATGTCAGGTTGAAACATGCACATCAATTTTTTTGTATCATTAGTATTTATACTCAGAGTTGAACATGTATACATCTATATTCAATATTAAATCCAAGTTCCTTCTACACTCAGTATTCAATCCATGCTATCAAATATACTCCAAGCTCTGGTCTGGGAGTGCCAGCCTCTGCCACTGCTCAGGCACCAGTCCTCTAATTCAGAATGATGAACATTTCCTGAATCTGGTTACATCACAGGAAAACAGTCTAAGCTGGGCCCAGCCTGCCTGGCTTGGGTTCCTGGTGGTGGCAGAAAGTTCCACTGACCACCTTGCCCTCTGTGTCACCATCACTGGCCAGCACCGCTGCTTTTCTCTTAGACACTGCACTTATAACCATGTTCATCTGCTCATGCCAGGGTCTTCAAAGATTCAGCGCAAACCAGTCTGTGGGGCTTCCAAAGTCCAAATACCACTCTGCTGAGAAATTTACTTGTGAGGTTTTTAAAAACAGTTTCATTTAAAATTCAGTCACCTGTCAAGGCTCACTTAAAGCACAAACCTTTTCCCACCACAATCACTCCCTCCTTGTCACTCTTTAGATATCTTCACCCATCCACACTACAGTTCCTCAACAGGAAGCTGTGTGTCTTCACCATTCTGCCCATAGCACATGGCACAGCCTGGGGCTATGCAAAAAGACATGCCCAGTGAAACCAAGACACATTCCTACCAAACTTTAATCCAAAAGGATTCAATAGGAAGATGCTGAGATGTCCGGGTACCAGGACATCAACAGCCATGCCTCCTATGGCCAGTGCATACTGAATGCAGCAAGGTGACCAAAGGTGAGCCTGAACATAGCCTCAGAAGCAAGTTAGCCTGCACCCTGACGAGGGAAGCAAGTAGATATGGGTCTTAGGAATGGCAGGGAAGACTGGAACAGGAGGCCTGGGCCTGGTGTGAGTTCCCAAGCTGCTTCCATGATGAGGAAAAAAAATCCCTGGGGCAAAAGGGCAGGAAGAGTCTGATAGAGGACGGATCTAGGGTATTTGTCTTCTAGATGGAGGGGAAGCCCACGTGAGTCCATGGACTTGTGGACCAGTGGCTGATGGCCAAGGTCTGGCAAGGGCCAACAAGGATGTCATCCAACCGTCCTATACAGCCTGAGTACACCTGAGGGGGCGCTGGCTGAGCACACCTGAGGGAGCACTGAGATGGGCCAGGCTCCTCGTCTCAAGCTGACGGTGCAGCATGATTGCCTGAATCTTGGTTTCCTTAGGCAGAAATGAGGAAAAGCCATTTCCTAGTGGGCTGGTGGCAACATTGCTGCGATTCCCACACGTTCCAGCTCCAGCTCTACAGAGATATGAGGGAGGCTAGATCCAGCTTGTGCTAGCTCTGCAGCCCCTGGTACCCTGCCATCATATCCATCAAGTCCTTCCTTGAAACGCAGGGCCCTTGAAGGTAACATTGTTGCAAGCCTGAGGTATTGAGATTTATGTCTGGGCCCTCCAGGTCATGAAGGAGCACTCAGTGCCATCTTTACACTCTCTAGCTAGGGTTTTAAAAGGTGATGGTATTTCAGGATAAGATATACCAAGGTTGTGTTACTGCCTCCTTGATGAATCATCTCCTGCAGTGGACTTAAATAAGAACTTCATGTTTTCTATGAACTTTTTTTTAGTCTCTAAAATTCATATATTGAAATATTTGCCCCCAAATGATGGTGCTAGGAGCCTGAGTTTTGGTCAATGATAAAGCCATGATGGGATTTGTGACCTTCTAAAAGGGACCCCGAGCAGAAGGCACCTTCCAGGGGCCTCCTTCAATGGGCACTGAGCACCATGCTTTGCCCTTGGACATTCAGCCTCCAAAGTATGAGGAATAAATGTCAGCTGTTTGTAAGCAGCAGGTTGTCATGGCAGCATGAATGCACCAAGCAGTGATTATAATTTCTGGTTTCCTTAAGGCAGTCTTAACTGGACAGAGTTCGAGGGACACAGTAAGGCCCAGTGTCAGCATGCTGTGCCCATTTCCTCATCCCTGTGCACAGATACCCTCCCAAGTGAATCAGAGTCCTAACGTTTCTGCTTGCACCACCCTCTGTGGGTACCAGCAGGCTCCAGTATATGAGTGATTGGACTTTAAATAAAAGTCTGAAAGTCTTTAGAGTCTGAAAGTTTCCTCACAGGGAACCATGTGACTAAGAAAGAAGGGCAGATTTTTCTCATCTTTAAACAGGAATAAAACAAGTCAAGTAACAAATGGCAATGCTGGGACAGATCCACTGCAGCCTAAAACTCAGCTGCAGGGCAAGAAAGAAAGAAAAAAAATTAGCATATGTCTTCCCAGAGTGGGAAACATAGAAAGTGGATTCCACTTAAAAACAGAATTCATTAGGAATCTTCTTTAGCTCTTTTCTGTATAGTCTCCTTTTATGCATCTGATAAACTTTGACATTCTCTATAGTTTCCTGGATTCTTTTCTTTTGATAAAAGAAACCCTAGAATGGCATCAGGACCTTTAGGGAAGAGATATGGGCTAAGCTGATGGCAGGCAATGTTTGCTCATCCAAGGGATATCTTTCTCCACACGGCAATGCCTGTCCAGCTGCAGTGGGACAGGCTGACTCATTAATTATAGTAGGGGTACCCACAATGCAACCTCCACAGCCAGCATCCTCTCCTTGCCAGGCTATACTGGCCCTGGGCATTGCCTCCTTGGTCATAATGTCCCTCTACCAAGGGAAGGTTGACTTCCTCGCTATAAGGTACCTTGGAAGAACAGTGGACAGCATTAGAAGTGAGACTCCAGAGGAGCACCCCTAGGTGGGAGGAGCATGTTGGGAAGGTAGGTGTTGGCTCAGACCTAAGCAGTCTACAGCTTGAGTCATGTATTAAAGGATGCTCAGGTTCCCTGACCACATATCTGGGAAAGATTCCTAAGTCCCTGCTGTAAAGAATACGAGGAAGCTGTGTTTGATTTGCTGAACATAGATAAGAAAACTTCAGGAATTGTAGGTTCAGAGTCAAGGGCCTACTATGCACCAGGTAGCATGCTAGGCATGGTCCGTCCATACATCCATAGTCAGTACCAAACCATCTGAGTCAGGCACTGTGCTGGGTGCTGTGCACACTATCAAGAATCAGATATGGTGTCAGATAATGTCCATACCATCTAGAGTCAGGTACAGTTTTTGAATGCAGTCCACACTGTCTAGACTTGCTGGTGTGTCTATCCTGAGGCCCTCATGGGCTTCCTGAAGCCATATGAGGATGGCTATGAATGCTGTCCAACATAAAACTGAAAACTTGCTTAAAACATTATGAGGAAGATTATAGTACATTTACACAATGGAATATTACTCAACAACTAAAAACATGGAAATCATGAAATTTGCAGGCAAATGGTGGGAACTAGAAAAGATCATCCTGAGAAAGGTATCCCAGAAGCAGAAAGACACGCATGGTATATACTCACTTATTAGTGGATTTGAGATATATAACATAGGATAAATAAACTAAAATCTGTACACTTAAGGAAGAACAAGGACCCTGGGTAAGATGTCAATTCTCACTCAGAAAGGCAAACAGGATGGACTTTGGAAGAGGAAGAAAACAGGGAAAAGGACAGGAGCCTAACACAGAGGGCTTCTGAAAGACTCTACCAAGCAGGGTATCAAAGCAAATGCTGACACTCATTGCCAAACTTTGGGCAGAGTGCAGGGAATCTTATGAAAGAAGGGAGAGATAGTAAGACCTGGAAGGGAGGGGAGCTCCACAAGGAGAGCAACAGAACCAAAAAACCTGAGCCCAGAGGTCTTTTCTGAGACTGATACTCCAACCAAGACCATTCATGGAGATAACCTAGAACCCCTGCACAGATGTAGTCCATGGCAGCTCAGTCTCCAAGTGGGTTCCATAGTAATGGGAACAGGGACTATATCTGACATGAATTCAGTGGCCTGCTCTTTGATCATCTCCCCCTGAGAGGGGAGCAGCCTTACCAGGCCACAGAGGAAGACAATGCAGCCACTCCTGATGAGATCTGATAGGCTAGGGCCAGAGGGAAGGGGAGGAGGACCTCCCCTATCAGTGGACTTGGGGAGGGTATTGGGAGGAGAAGAGGGAGGGAAGATGGGATTGGCAGAGAATGGGAGAGGGGCCTATAGCTGGAATACAAAGTGAATAAACTGTAATTAATAAAAATAAATAAATTAAAAAATTTTAAAAACATTATTTTGGAAGATTATTTTGACTTTTTTTTTTAATCACATGTCACTTGAGCACGTATTCTGTAGACAGGAATGTCAAAAGATTGGGCACATGTGGCAGAATCAGACACTAGTCTGGCTGGACCCAGTCTACACAGCCTGTAAACAGATGGCCAGAAACTGCAGGCAGACTCATGAGGCCCTGCACTGTGAAGATAGGGAGGCCAGCCAAGAAACAGGACCACTTTGCCCTTCTGAGCACAACACCTGTTGCTTTAAACTGGATGCCTTCTCGCAGCCATGAGGAAGGTTGAGTCCTCACCGAGCCTATGTCTATGGCAGCAGGCAAACCACAGGACAACCCTAATCTTGTTTCTTAATTCTGAAGAGTGATTGCTTCAGATTAAATGACTAAATCCCTTCCACCATGACTCGCTGGCTCCCAGAGTACCTGGCAGGGTTCTCTAACTGTTTCATCTTCATAAACATCTCCATGTGCGTTCTTCTAGCAGGAATGTGGCTAGCTAGCTAAGAGTGCCTGTGTGGATCAGCCTGCACTATGGAAAGAGGTGCCTTTCTCAAAACGCATCATCAAAATGGCACCCACTGTGCTTACAAGTGGATCACAGCAGGGTGGCAAGAAAGCAATGGCAACAGAAGGTCTTAAACCAAGACGTGTGTGTTTTCATTTTCAGAAGCATCTTTATGTTCCTTTTAGAGTCTGTTATTTCTTACAAAACCAACAAATCAAAAGAGGTTACCCAAAGCCCAAGGCAGGAATGCTGTGGGTAGTTTGTTAGTTATGTCTACCTAGTTTGGGAAAGCCACTCCTGGCTCCTCAAGCCAGATCAGCTTTGTCAGCTGTGAGTCCATCGGCCTCATTTGCCTCTTCAGGGATATACTCCCACAGCTGCTCATTAATATTTGAAAACAGTTTTGGGCTGAATGTTTTTGCTCACGTGCCCTGGAAAACACAGATTGACCTCTCTTTATACAAAACCAAACCAAACACTCGACTGTTCTCCCTAGAAGAAGGGTCTGTACTTTTAAATGTGTGTGGACAATGGCAGCCCAAGAACTATACAGGAAACCTGTGAACAGCCAACAGATAAGGGTGCTGAAGTCACCAGGGAAGGGGATTTGCGGTGAACAAGGAATAATCATTTCATCAGAAGATTCTCCAGTCCCAAAATCATATTACAGGTTAATCAAACAAACTTCTATTTTCTCTATAATCCTATTTTCAGATGGCTCCTAATTCCCATATGTACATTAGTATAGTTGACATTAATTTCCAATATTTGTGATGCTGGCTGAACTAGAAATTGATGCTGAAATAAAATTTGACTTCCAATTACATGACTCATTGGTTAAAATTTGGGGGGTCTAGCACCTTCTAATTCCTACTTAAGCTCTTAATTTAGGCAAAATAATTTATTGCAGATACACTTGGGTTTAATTTTTCTCAGAATATAACAATCTATTACGTTACCATAGTATATGCTTTATTTTTGGTTAACACATGAATATACATTTCTCATCATGATTTCTCCTATCAATACTCAGCATGATTTAATGAATACCTGAACACAGATTCCTGGTTTTAAGAGAAATGAGTTTAATCATGGTAGCCTTCAGAGAGGTATGTACATCCAAGCTACCCAAGTACCCACTGCTAAGGAGTTACAGCAACTCAGTACTGGCAGCTGGTACTTCACCCCTCTCTCCTCTTCTCCAAGGCATGTGAGCACCCTCAACCTTCTGAGACTCCTCCCCCCCCAGTTCCTTATCCTGTTCACTCATTGTGAGCTCAAGGCAGTTGAAGCCTTTTGTCAATACAAAGGAGGTGAGACAATGCAATTAGAAACCACCAGCTAAAAAATGGAAAACAGGAAGAGGAGGAAAAGAAGAGGGAGTAGAAAAAGAAGAGGAGGAGGAAGAAGAAGAGGAGGAATCAAGCAGTGGTGGCACACACTTTTGATCCCTGCAGAAGCAGAGGCAGACAGATCTCTGAGTTCGAGGCCAGATCGAGTCTGGTCTACAGATCGAGTTTCAAGACAGCCAAGGCTACACAGAGAAACCCTGTCTCAAAAGAACAAAATGAATTAAAACAAGAACAAGTCTCCATGGAATTTAAAGGTTGAGTGTGGACAACATTCTATGTTTGTAATTTACCTCTGTTAGATACCATCAGAGCTTTCCACACAGTGCTGACCATTCAGCCACTAGCATGTGATGTGGAAGCCACCACCCCTTTAAGAGACCTCTGCCTCCACCTCTCCACCAGTGACAGTCAAGGCTTCCTTCACTAGAATCATTCAAATTATGGCCAGTACTCTCCGTAGCTCTGTCACAGATCCTCTCAGGTTGACAAAAGTCTCATCTGTGACACAAGATTTCCAAATACAGTACTTGCCAAGAATCCAAAGTGGGATGTTAAAGAACCTACTGGGTGTACTCCAGACACAGAGTGACTTAGTAAGAAAGGATGTGTCTGTATACTTGACAAGCTGGGGGGCTGAGTCTTACAAAAGTTGTCTTTGCCAGGCGTGGTTTCATCGCACTACTCAGGAGGCAGAGAACAGGCTCTCTGTGAGTTTAAGGCCAGCTCTGTCTTCATAACAAGTTCCAGGGCATCCAGGACTATATGGAGAGGCCCTGTCTCAAAACACAACTAAAGAGAAAAGGAAGAAAAAAAAAAAGCTGTCTTTGGTTGACTGGCAAAATGGCTCAACTGGTAAAAGTGTTTGCCTCACAAGCTTGAGAACCTGAGTTTTATCTCCAGAACTCACATAAAGAAATAACCCAGTGTTGAGGCAACAGCAGACATGGGCACACCCATGACGCTCTGGCCAGCCGTGCAGCTGAACTGGCAATCTTCTGGCCCGTGTGAGAACCCTTTTCAGAGAACAGGGTGGCTGCTGCCTGGGGAACAGCAACCAAGACTGTGCTCTGGCCTTGACTTCCGTGCATGTGAACCCGCAGCACATGCCCCAACAGAGACGGTTTTTGAAAATGCATGAAATTCAGAACATATCCTTAATAAAGAAAAAAAACAACAAACTAGAGATCAAGAGAAACATCTGTAATGGAGAGAATCTTGGCACTGCCCCACAACGGACATCAGCAGCCCATGTCAGTGAGATGCTAGAAGTAGACTTCCCATGAAAAGTCACTTCTGTGGATGAAATCTTTGTGCCCGCCAAGTCTATAGGGTAAAACCCTAACCCCAGGGCAAGTTATGAGTTCTAAGACCTCAGGGAAATGACAGGATAGTATAAGGGCCTGAGGTAGGTCTCCAGGTGAGACCCGCTCTCTTCCATGAAGGAACATTGAGCAATGGTGACACCAAGCTTGGTAGGAGATAGCCCTTACCAGTACTGAATCTGTTAGAGTTCCACCTCCAAAGCTCAGTGCCTTGTCTTGGCGCTCCAGGCTGACTCACCTTCCTCCTCCTGTTCCTAAGACACACTCACTGCTCCACCGCAGACATTAGGCCACAAGCAAAGTCTCTGCATGTAGTTTGTACTCTTGCTTTTTATTGTTTTACGATATAAACACCTTTTGTGTTTCTTATGTAATTAAAAGTAAAGAGGAAGCTGTCTAGAGATTATGAGCATGATGGTAGTGTTAATTGCTAGCCTGGCAAAATCTAGGATGGTCTAAGAGAAGGCTTCTGGGAATACTTGTACAAGATTATCTTGATTTACATTAACTGATGTAGAAAGGCCTATTTTAGTTGTGGACACCCTGGACAAGTGATCCTAGACTGTGAAGTATAGAAAATGAGCTGAGCATGCATTCACTGCCCTGCTCTGCTGATTAGGAATTGGATATAGCCGGCTCCCTGAAGCTCTTGATGCTTTGATAGACTACAGCAAGGAGCTGTGAGCAAAAATCAACCCCTTCTTCCTTCAGTTGCTTCCAGCACAGTATTTTGTCACAGCAACAGTAAAGAGATCAGGACACCAACAAACACGAAGAAGAAGTCAGAACAAGCTGGGGCATCATCAGGAGTCACCCCTCAAAGCACCCGTGCCACGGTACTGGCTAGGGACAGCAGCCCATGGTAGCCAACTGGCCCGGCTCCTCATCTCCAACCTTCACTCTGCACAGTCTGCTACATATGCATTTCTTCTCCCTCTCCCCACCCCACCCCACAGAGGTGGTGGCTCTAAGTGTCCTGTAATGAGGTGTCTTTCCCCAGGCTGGGACATTGGCTGGAAGATGGCGCAGCTGGCTGTCATGCTTACAACAATCCTACTGTGTGGTCTTCTCCTCACAGCACTTAGGTCTTCTGTGGAAACTCAGGATATATTTCCTTCCTGGCCTGAGACTAACTGTAGATGAGGTACAGAAAGTACAGAATCTGAAGCTATCTCGTGGATAATATGAATCATGGAACTGGGCCTCCCCTGCTCTGACTGAAAGCCAAGTCTCATGGCTTGGCTTTATACTAGGCAGCCTGGCTTGTACTGTTGGACCCTCTATTCTTGCTCTGTGTCTTCCAGAATGTGTTTTTCTGAATAAATACTAGCATGTTTATGAGTTGCTTTTTTTAAAACAAAATTATTAATATACACAATCATAAAAGCAAAATATATTAATATTCACACTACCTAAAAACCTACTTTTCCAAATAGTCCTTCATAAACCATTGCTATACTCATAACTTAAGCGATAAGCAGTCAGTACAGAGAGCTACACACAGGGCATGGGGATGAAGGTGGGCTGTCACCAGCAGAACAGGGCCAGCTCTGTTGTCAGCTCACTTTTCAAATGCAGGTTAGTAGGTTGGAATCTTACAGAATGCCCACACTCTTATCCATGGTCTCAGCTGCTCCTGATTCTGTGTCCCTGTGTGTGGTGGGAATGTTCCCTCCCAGAAGCCATATGTGTGTATGCACATTGCGGAAGTGTGCCTACAAATTGTAAAAAAAGAACAGCTTAGCCAACTTTTTTTAAATGCAAAATTAAGCTGCACTTGTTCCAGGAGGCACGCCCTCTGGGAGGTGGTCCTGGTGTTGGTGCCGGCACTGTGTTCCCTTGGGATTTTTAACATTTCCTCAGAATTAGAGCTTCAAATGTTAGTGACAGCACTTTCCCAAGTTCCAGAAGAGTATACAATTGCCTTTAGGATTTAATTATGTTTTGTTTTTTTTAAAGCAAAGCCAAAGAAAAAAAATTCCAACTTTAATGCCAGGGAGGCCCATGAAGTAGAATTCTGAGTTGACTCTGTTCTGTTATTACCAAAATGCATCCCTTTGAGTGTCAGCAGAATTTTCAACCTGCGATGGCTCTTTCGTGTTCACTACGTCCCTGCACACACACATACGGGCCAGTCTGGCATGTCTCAATGTTTTCAAACATGTTAACATACTTTATATCTTCATGGTTTATTTGTAGCACTGATTGACCCCAAAAAGGTAAAGACTAGTGTAATGGAAGTTTTGGTTTCTTTTACAACTCAATTATGTTATATAAATATACTTTGTTTTAATCCCAAGTCGTGGGATTTTAGTTTGGGCCTTAGTTTGTCCACAGCTGATAACTGCCTCCTGTGGAGTGTGGTCTCTGACAGTTGGTAACAGCCTGCCTCTTGCAGCACAGAGAGGGGTGTGGCCTAAGACTCGGAGGGACATAAATAGGAGAGCCTGGAGAGAGAAAATGTGGTGTGTGATATGTGGCAGTTAGGAAATGGAGAGAAACATTTCAACACAGTACTTTGGCGGAGAGTGCTTGCTGTGTTGCTACACCAATCTTCTAGTGGAGATTGGTGTAGCTCCAAAAGAACCCACTGACCCTAAACAGTGGGGTCTGAGACCCTCTCCCCCCTCACCTTCTCTCTCCTACCTAGGGTTGGGGGATTGGAAGGGAGAGGCTTTAAGGAACTCCAACAACAAAACAAAACAAAACAAAACAAAACAAAACAAAACAAAACAGTTTTAAAATGAGCACTACAGACTAGACTGCTGGCTCTTTAAAACTGTCTGATGCTGTAACGTGGTCAGAGGATGCCGTGAGTACAAACACTCTGAGAACCCCAAAGAGAGTAGGCTGGTGCTGCTATGCTAGACACTGGCATACTCCTAGGTATATACATTAGCTCTTAGCTAAGAATTACAGCAGAAACATGAACACGAAGAGGCTGGTTTGTTCTGTGTGAAGGCTGAGGGGCCGATGGTGGTCTTCAACCCTCTTTAAGTTATACTCATCACCTGGAAAGCATGAACTCTCCACCCTCTATTCTCACTACTTCCGACTCTTCACAAAACTTCAGGTTGCTAATCTACTCAACCACATCAAAAGAGCCACACACCACCACAGTGGCTTTCCTCACAGGCCACCACAGAGTCTTGATGCTCTGTTGTTCTTTCTTTTGGCCTTGACATTTTCTGAGTGGCACTTTCAAGGTTGTGTCTTAAGCTGTCCTGCAAAGAAAGGGGACATGTGGAGGGGTTCCCTGCAGTGCTATTCTTCTTTTTTTTCAGGTTAATAAACGAAGGCTCTAAAACATAATTATGTCCCTTGAGGCCAGTTGAGTAGGGAGAGGTCTGGAGCCATGGCCCATCTGACCAGCCTAGGATCAGCTACATCTTTCAGGAAAGCTTCAGAGGTTCAGCATTGGTCAGGGGGAAAATGCCTTCATGATAGACACAAGTCTAGGACTCCAAGCATGCCTCCTCTAACAAGAGCCCCTAAAAATGCATCCTTCCTGCTTTACTCCGGGAATGCTTAACTCATTATCATGGCTCAGGGCCCCTGGTTATTTTCTCATAAGGGATGCTGACAGCTGAGACCCTCCCTTTCCTTCTGCCCTTTCAACAACCTGTCCATAGTGTGATGGTGTTCAGAGCTATATCTAAGCACCAGGAATATGACCCTACCTCCTCCTCCTTTCAGGGACGTGCATTCACCTAAGCACCCAGGAGATGTGAGATGCTCCATGTCTCCTCCTGCTTCTTCTCCTCTCCCTGCCTCCAACTAAATACCAGTGTATTTTTAATTTATAAGAAACCTTCCAAAGATATACATATTCTTAAAATCAGTTAGTTTTTTAGAATGAAGGTATAAAGTTGTGAAAACCTGTGTCCTACCACAGTCATTGCATACCACATTGCAGGTGGCTCACCTAGACAAGGTAGGACCCCAGGACACCATTGATCCAAATACATGCCAACCTCCATCTGGTCTGCCAATCACAAACACTTCAATCACTGACTCTCCTCGTATCCAATGAAGACTACATGAACAGCCAGTTGGCTCCTTCTGGCATCATCTTCAATGTAGCCTCAGGATAGAAATAACAACAGCGTCTGCTATATCTTATGGGAACTGAATTGATATTCACAGTGCTTGTGCCATGGGTGTCCTCGTGGGAGACCCATCCTAGATGAATGTGGCCACCTCTGTGGCCATGCTGTTACATGAGAGACCCAGATGCATGTGCTCACCTCAAGCCTTCCGTGGAAAATGCTGGAGCGGAATATGCTGTCACACTACGCCGTGACCCTATCTCCAGAAAGGACAAGAAAAGGGAACACTGTCCTGTTGAGGACCTACTTGGAGCACACTCTACTTAAATATGTTAAGAGGAAAATAATCCTTCTTAGAAAACATGGTATTCAGGCAAAAGCAGAGTCTGAATGCTAAGAATGTGGCACTGGCCATGGATGTTAGTGGATGTTAATGAGTTCCAGAAACAAGTAGATGGGGCATGGACTGCTCCCAGACACTGCAGGTCCATAGGCACAGGTGAGGTATCTTGATTATTGCTGTCTTTAAGGGAAGATAATTCCTGAGCTATTTTGGAAAGCCTGAAGGTCATGCCATCTTCCTATGTTTCTTTATAAATATATGATCCTCATTAATGCTTTTCTTCTAGAATTCTCAATGATAAAAGTCATCTCCCATGGACGACAGATGTAATAGTCACTGTTCCTAGACACATTTGGGGCTTTTTCTGGGTACCAGTTGCTCCAGTGGCAAGGAGGCTTTAGGAATAAAATAGGCTGTGTCCAGCAAATTTAAGTCACCCCATGAGAATCCACAGATAAAACAAAAAGAGTTACCACGTAAGTTTTAGGTTAATGCAAATCATTGCTTGGTATTTTCATTGGGAACACAAAAGTCATGTTCAGCTGAAATTGCCATAGTCAAAGCTGAATGGAGGCACCTTTGGGCTCATAGTTCACAGTATGGTTCTAGCAACCTTTCAGAGCCGGTGCCTCTTCTGAACTCTGAAATAGCTCAGACAGAAAAGTTTGCACAGTTATTTAAATATATTAGAAGATTCAGTGACCCCCAAGCCAGCCTGTATAATGATTTCAAGGTACATGATTACAGTAACTGAATCTGGGTCTCTATCTGTCTTGCCAACCTCAGGAAAATCTTCCTGCCGAGCCCTGTTCTCAATAGCTGGCATTGTAGGCGTCCCTGGGCTCATCCAATTCAATTTAGAACCTGACAAATCTTTACCATCAAACCTGAGAGAAACTGCTGGTTAGGGAAAATAGAGAAATGCTGTTTTCAAGACTAAATGAAACCTAAAAAGGGATATCCTCAAAAGAGGAGACAAAGGGAAGGAGGAGAAGGAACAGGAGAAGAAGGAAGAAAAAAAAAAGAAGGAGCGAGAAAAGGGGAAAGAAGCCACCATGAAATTCGAAGTACTAAAACAAACTCTTAAAGAACACTGCCAGATTTGACTTGATGTGAAAAATGATCATATGCATTTTTGAGAAATGAGCTATATACATACTAAGTAGGAAAAATATACATAAATATATTTACCAAAGAGAAACATGTTTACCAGGATAAAAATGGTAAGGAGAGCAAGACTGGAAAGCAAGACTTTGTTCTCAATTGCTTTTCAGTAAACTATTTCAACAGAAGGAATGCAGTCTCCCAGCTGGCGTCCTTCTCAGCCCACTGAGGAAGCTGAATGTGCATCAGAAACACTAAAACTCACTCACGTGTCAGCAGAGTACAAAGGTCCTTGTAGCCTTCATCAAAATTTGACATAAAAAAAGATATATTTGGAACAGTTTAATAATCCACAACAAAAAGGAAGAAATAGTCCATGCAGTCATATCACAATTTATTCTTCTCCCCATGAACCGGGACTCCTCTGTGGAGGTACAGGATAGCAACAGCCATGTGCATCCTTGATGTACATGAAAGCTATGAGAAATGGAAAGTCTGTGACTGGCTCTAAACACCCCAAGTTCCGCAGGTTGTTGACTCCATGCAAAGGAAGCACTCTACCCAGGAGGGCATGTCACCAGGGAACGTGGTCATATGGGCAGGGTGTTTGAGTCTCTGTGGGGACTGGGAGCTCATCAGAGACCAAAAGGCAGTGTTTATGGGTCCCAGTGGGACTGGGAGATGATCGCTGGATCTGTTACCAAATTCTTGAGGGGTCTCTGATGAAATCCCATCATACTCTACTACTTAAAAACATAAAAGTTACCATGAACAACAACAACAAAAAAAATCCTTACATATATGTGAACTTGCGGTAGACGTTGGAATCATTTCAAAGAAAGAAAACTACCAAAAGGGTGTTGCCAGCTAGAAAGCAGCCAAAATGAGCTCACACAAGGATTTTGTTTCTGCCCTTTGACTTAATTTAGATTCAAACTGTCTGTCACTACATAGTACTCACATATTTATCTACAAATTCCCGTGGTTCCCAAGCCCAGTGTAGTTATTTTGAAGGATTCTTTAAATGATAATGGTTGACATTTAACATGGTGGCTCTCTGTGCTGCCAATACACTTCTCTGGGATTCAAAATTCCTTTCTACTGATCAAAAATACCAGGCCACAACTTCCACAGCAGAGCTTAGCTTCCTGTACCAACTCTGCTGTGATTTAGGATGAAGCTATGGCACGCTTTAAGCCCTGAAGAAGGTTTGGGTTCTTATTGGAAGCTGACAGTTTCATCCAATAATTGTGTGGGACCAGTTAGAAGGCAGCAGACATACAGAAACTGGTCTCAGTGTACCTATGCTCAATCCCATGGCAGAAACTACATCCCAGTTGTTGATAAAGCCAGTGACCTCACCAGTCTCTGGGACCTAGCTCAGCTCCTTAATGATCTAAAAGGAAGGCAGAGTACAATGGTGTGCCACAAATGCAAGACATGACATCTGGACAAACTAGGAATGCCCTTCTGAACCGCAGCTGAAGTTCCCTCCTGGCCCACTGAAGTTCAATGTCTTGGAGACCTGAGTGACTCCATCACCTTCAAGATATCAATATAAGTTACTTTATGACTTCACTGATTGTGTTCCATGTAGGAAGGGTGCAAATCCCTGAGCCTTTATTTGAAATGCTTTCCATGTCTGCATCATCAATGTTTGCTGTCCACAGCATCCTTAAGACATGTGCTGTATCACAAGCCTGCACCATGAACCCAGGTTAGGCAATAGGGAATGCCTTCCCCAAGTATCTTCCTGATACTGGGTGCCAGGGTGACCAGATGGCTGTGTTGGAGAACACTCAAACCCATTACTTTCTGGGCTCTGCAGAGAAGTCCTAGGTTTATCTGAGGACTGCACAGCAAGATTGTCTCTCAGCTTTCTCTTGGCAAAAGAAATGTAGGGATTCCCCAACATGTCCAGCCAGGAGCTTCACATGCTGGCAGCCCTGGTTTCTGTGCTCACGTCATCCAAGCTCAGTTCACAGGCAGCTGTTGTTTGGTCATTTCTATACCTGCGATGTCATGTGGGGTGTTCCTCAGCCTGCTCCATTCTCATTGTGGGAGTACCACCCCTATTTTACAGACAGGGTGGCTGAGGACAAAACAAATGTTCAGCAAACCTTGTCTTCCTGGCCAAAATCTTGCCTCTACACACAATGAAACTGCTCATCCTTAGCATGGCTGGGAGCCATGGAATTAGGACCAATTTGACAACCATCAGAAAAAAAAAAGGAAAGGAAAAAATGCTGCTGGATTTGTGATTCTCTTTAGAAATTCCAGAAGCCGTGATGGGCACTTAGGACGGGGAATACATCTGTGGACCACACGCCTTCCCCATGCAGGAGAGATGTGGAAGGACAGTCACTTATCCTCCCAGCAAGCTATATGGGGTGAACAGGAGGCAGAGTGCCATGGCTGACAGGTGGGCCGGGGATGGTGTCTCTGGCACAATTAAGGTAAAAGGGGGCAGTGATGAGTAACTCAGAAAACAGTTCTCCTGGGGAGAGCACAAGAGGAACAGGAGAGAAGGTCCAGAGTTTCCACAGACGTCCTGCTGTAGAAAAAGAGCCCTTCTTCCTCCCTCTCAACCTCACCACCAGTTCCCCCTCACATTTCCAGACTTCTGGTTCCACTTTAAAACAGCAAACCCTGAGCTTTACACATCCCAGGTGTCCTAGCCTTCCCTCTCAGAGGGTCACCGCCTTTTCTAGCCGCTGATTGCTGCCTCACATTTATGATGAAGATGGCCAAGTATAATGATGCATCCATAAGTGTCCCTGGAGCCATCACATCCTAAGTGAGGGGTAATGGGAAGAGTAGGTGAATCTCAGAGAGGCAAGGAGGTCACTCCACATCCAGCTTCCCGTCCCTGAAGAAGGAACAACACTGTGGCATCCTTGTCCCTTTCCATGCCCATCAAAGGCAAGAAAAATGAAGTCTCAGTCTCAATATGGTTACAGAGATTCACAGCCCGATGCCTCCACCATCACACCATAAATACACCAGTAGTTTCTTTCTTTCTTTCTTTCTTTCTTTCTTTCTTTCTTTCTTTCTTTCTTTCTTTCTTTCTTTCTTTCTTTCTTTCTTTCTTTCTTTCTGCATTGTGATGTTTGACTGGTGCTAGCAACTCACAAATGTTCACTTTTCTTTAAAACTAGGGCAGAAAATCCACTCTCGTAGCACACTGAGTAGATTGTGAGTCTAGGTGCAGTGAGCTGACATACCAAATGGACTGTCTGTCCCCACTCACTGACTGGCAGCACTCTTCCAGGACTTCCCGGCTATGCCTCTGAGCTTTGTGCAAACAGCCTCTGCAGCCTCAAGACTCAATGCTGAGGAATGCAGACTGTTCTGTTCCAAAACCTTCATTATGTCTCAAAAAAAGTATCCAGTACCTGAGGAACAACACCTGAAGTCTACTTCTGGTTTCCATATGCATGCATACACACACAAACACACACACACACACACACACTCAACATCACTGGACCATCAGGGAAATGAGGAGTCAAATCATAGCGACGGTGACTATTTTAAAAGATTAACAGGCAGGTGTGGTGGAGGGTGTGGGATTTGGGTACCCTGTACTGTTGCTAAAGGATGCAGCTGCCCTGCAAAGGAGGAGGGAACTGCTTCAAAAAGTTAAAAATAGAATTTCCTTATGCGCCAGCATTCCCACGGTGGGAATGTATTCCAAAGAACTGGCAATAGAATATGGAGGGATATGTGTTCTCTCAGGGTTACTCCACCGTCCTTCCTAATAGCCAAGACAGGAGTCGGCCAGAGTCCATCAGCAGATGACCGGATGAAGACGTGGAAGGTCTATATATGCACAGTGAAGATTACGGCGTGCAGTGTGAAATGAGTCACTTATGAAAAAGAAGAGGTAAGAGGTAAGCGGCTGGCAGAGCAAGACAGTGTCGGTGTGAGTGTTGCTGTGACTAGCACCACTATGTGGCTGTGGGTCCCAGTCTCCATCCTCTGCACCACATACATGCCCTGCACATACACATGCCCTGCACGATGTACAGGCTTCACATGACCCAGCCCTACAGAGTCCCGACTCTGTGGCAGCTACCCCTCTCCAGCCTCCCCTTTGTGCTCCCAGGCAGAGCGCTAGCTAGGGCATCTGGAGGCCGCAGCAACTGTAGCTCCTTCTACCTCTTTACCAGCTGAGCAGTAAGGCTGTTTGTTCGAGGTAGCTTCCAGCCACTGGGAGTCTGCAGGTGGAGGGCTCTGTCCACTCTCTGTCCTCTCTGGTGCAGGCTGAAGCTTAGTTGAGGTAAGTAAGCCAGCAGCAGGCATGAGAGCTCCCTCAGGCCTCCTTGCTCACCAGCAAGTACAGAGTAGCACAGTGGCAATAGGTGAGACAAATGAGCTGTCTGCTGTGGGTTGGGGTCCACTGTCATCAGAGCCTCGCCCTCTTGATATAATCCGTCAGCTTTGGGACTTAGACACACCTTTGTCTGAAAAGTGGATGGCTCTCTCCCAGAGCAGCCCTGAATCCAATAGTCCAACTGACGGTGCGCAAGCAAGTCCAATAGGAGGAAGGGTTTGTGGACACATGCTGTTGATCACTCGCAAAGCCCATTCAGCAATGAGATTAAGTCCCCCTGGAAAAGTTGGCTGTCTTATCCGCCCAACTCTTGTTGTGACTTTCCACAAGTGAAGATTTTATGTGTGTGTGTGTGTGGGGGGTCTGCTTTGCTGGTTCAGTACATAGAATATTCTTCTGGATTTGCTGTCTATGAATAGCCTCTATATTTCACTCAATATTCTTGTGGAATTCTCTAACCATTGTCCTGAGGCTCTGCAATGGATAAAGATCCTGACATCCATTTCCTGCTCCTTGTCTATCAGCAATGATCCCCTCACCCAGAGGCTTGGTATCCTGTGTATGGCTTAGCCTGCAGCACAAAGGACGCACACATGTTCTGTGATCACTCACGTGAGATTGAGCAGGCCAGCCGGGACAGGCTATGTTCTCTAACTCAAGCACCTTCACACTCTGGTGACAGGCCCCAGACACAGGGCCGGGAGTAGAGGGTTGATGCTTAGAGGTCTCAAGCCGTATTGCCAAGGTATGCCTCGGGACCCTCGCCCTCTCTACTGTGCATTATCTGCAGGCCCTGAGATACCACATCTTCCCAGAGTGGCCATTAACAAGGCATCGCACTTAGGAGGACTGGATGGAAGGTTTAGCAACAAACGTACTCAGAAATCCTGCAAGTAAAGACTTGTAGGTCAGAACGGAACGAGAAAGAGCTGTCTAAATATAACTGAAACCAGCTCTGTGTAGTAAGGATGTGGATAGCTTCCCAAAGATGCCAGTCTCCCCTGCCTGGGCATCCCTGCAGAGAAGCACCTGCCAAGCTAAGCCTGGGTTTGTTTTAGCCCTACTCTTACTCCCTGCGGCAGACAGAGCCTGCTGAGCCCTCCCTCCACTTACTAGGGTATGCAGCCATTGCTGGTCCCATTTGCCACCTCAGTCTGCTACACAGCAGACCCAGCAGTGAGACTTGTGATTTCTTTCTCAATA
Source organism: Meriones unguiculatus (assembly GCF_030254825.1). Lineage (NCBI taxonomy): Eukaryota > Metazoa > Chordata > Mammalia > Rodentia > Muridae > Meriones > Meriones unguiculatus. The sequence continues at coordinate 9,218,332 of NC_083352.1, read as the reverse complement.
AGTATAACCCCTACACCCATCTCTACCCCCCAGGACATGGTATTCCTAGCAAGTGGCATTGAAGGTAGAAGGAGAAAAAAGCAAGCAGTAGGCCGAGGGCTGCCTGGCACTCCCGGGCCCCCGGGGCCTCACTTTGAGTGAATGGAGGAGCAATTCTCCAGTATTGAACAATTTCACAAACCAAATTTAAACTTCACTCTCAGCTTGAGACTTCACAAAAGTATAGCTTCATGACATGAAATCAAACAGAGCCCCTGGCCCTGAATTTCCTGATAATGCCTTCAGAATTTCATGGAAACAAACCAAAACAAAATGTATGTATTGCCTTCAGAAGAACATATGTCTATAAAGTTGTAAAAATTTACAATGCTAAAACAAATGATTCGCTCTCTGGAATATTGCTAACAGCTTGAACTTCTTACATGAGATTGGCACATTTCTCCCCGGTTCCTGTGCTGTGCTTCAGCTGCTCTGTACAATTCAATGCTGCTGTGCACAGAAAATATGACACATAGACCACGTACGACATCAAGTTCTTATTAATTCAGTTGCAGTACAAATCACATACATTTATTTTACCTCACATATATCATCTTACAATATGGTTGTATTGTTTTTTTTTCTTTTATTGAAGATGAATTTTTTCATCTAATACATTTTTATTATGGTTTTCCCTCTCCGATGCTTCCCAGTTCCCTCTACTTCCATTTGAATCCACACCCTTTCTGTCTCTTGTTACAAAATAATCATCTAAATAATAATAATGATAATATAAAGCAAAAACAAACAAACCAGAGTAGGATAAAACAAACAGAAGAAAAAGAGTCAAAGGAAAAAGCATGAAAAATACAAAGACTCACATGTTCACACACATACACAGAGGAATCTTATAAGACAAAACTTGAAGGCATAATATATATGCAAAACTCCTGTAAGTTAAAAAAAACTGCTCTAATACAATATTTTGAGACCAAAAAAAAAAAAAATCCTCCAAAGATTCCACTAAGGTCATTTTAAGTGTTGGTTATGGGACCTACCCTTGAGAGTAGTTTGCTTTCCCAGTGAGACTCCCTTGGAAATAACTCACTTCTTATTTGCAAGCAACTACCAGTTGGTGGGGGTATGTCCCCTTCTCCACAGCTCTAGGAACCCATCTAATGCAGAGCCATGTGGGCCTGTGCATGCTGCCAAAGTCTCTGAGTCCATGGATGCACCTAGTGTGCTCTTACATCCTTTGTAGCCCCTCTTCCACGAGCTCCCGGAGACCTGAGGGGACAGATTTCATGGAGACATCCCATTTTAAGGCTGAGTGTTCCAAGATCTGTCCGTCTGTCTCTCTCTCTCTCTCTCTCTTTCCCTCTCTCCCTCTCCCTCTCTGCATATTGTCTGGTTGTGGGTCTCTGTCTCTCTCTCCCCTCTTCCTTTCCTTTTTCCTCTCCCTCTCCCTCTCTATATTGTCTCTTTGTGGGTCTCTGTCTCTCCCCCTCCTTTTCCCTCTCCCTCTCTGCACATTGTCTGGCTGTGGGTCTGTCTCTGTATTTGTTCCCATCTGCAGGAAGAAGCTTCTCTGACGACAGCTGAGCAAGGCACTGATCTATGAGTGTAGCAGAGTGTCAGTAGGAGTCACTTTCGCTGCATTCCTTTAGCACAACAGTAGTGTATGGGTTTCCCTGGTCCCCGGCCTCTCTTGGTCTCAGGCTCTTGGTCACCCATGCAGCACTGGGTCTGTGTTCCATCTCATGGAGTGGGCCTTCAATCAGAAGTGACCTCGCTTGGTCACGCCCACACTCGAGTCACTACTGCACCCATGTACCTTGCAGGTATGGCACTGTTGTAGAGCAAAGGCTTTGCAGCAGGTGTTCGTCTTTCTCCTCTGGTGGCATGCAGAGAACCTTCCAGGACCGTGAACACTAGTCCATGAGGGCAAAGTCTCTGGGAGGCACCAGCTCTATCACGTTCACTTTTAATCAGACATTTTACACAAAACTGTTCATAAAAACTGTTCATTTCTGTAGGAAGCTGTGTGATTTGTTTGGGGTCTCCCTACTTGGTCCAGGCTGGCCTCAAGCCCTGGACAGCAGCAAATTTGTGTGTCAGGAGGTTTATAGGTGTACCACTTCTACCATGCACGTGATACATCTACCATGTTATGTTAAAGGCTACCATGTCTGTCTTCTTAAATACTTACCAGCTCTCCATGGGGAAGACATCCAATCCTTTGTGTTTCCTCTGGTTCTTCACCATTATCTAGAGCGGCCCTGATGCACAATGGTACCACTTGCCACTCTTTTCTAACTGGAACTTAGAACCGACTTATCTGTCTCTTTTCTCCCTCTCCTCTCGCCCAACCTCTGGTGCTCACCATTAAGCCATGTGATGGCTATTCTGGGCTGTCAGTGTGATTATAACTGGAATTCACTAAAAGCCAAAATTGTCTGGGCATACTTGTGAGGGATTTTTTTGTTCAGTTAGATCATTTGAAGTGGAAGATGCACTTTTGACTTGAACCTCTGAGGAGGAAAGACACAGCTTTAATCCAGATCTGAATAGCCATGGCTTCTGCTGGAAGCCTAAAGGACAAGGAAGGAGGGAGGTTTGGCCCACTTGCTCTAGCCTTGACAGCAAGTCCATTCCTTCATTGGCATTAACCTACTTCAGGATACCACTGTATAGTGAAGACCAGCTGAGCCACTAGCCTCATGGACTGAACAACTATTGAATTCTTGGACCTTCTGCTCATAGGCAACAAATGTTGTATTAACTAGACCGCAGCCTGTTAAGTCATTCTAATAAATCCCATATATATATGTATACATATGTATATGTATGTATATGTATACATATGTATATGTATATTTATACATATATATGTATATATATACATATCTATATATCAGGTATATATAATAAATCTTTTCCTTTATATATCCACATACATCTAAATGCATCAATATATATATATTTACACACACATATACTATGCATGTATAGAGAGAGAAAGGGGGAGAAAGATAGGAATTTATCCTATAAGTTCTGTTCCTCAAGGGGGGAAACAGCATTACCAGGCCACAGAAGAAGACAAGGCAGCCACTCCTGATGAGACCTAATTGACTAGGATCAGAAGGAAGGAAAAGAAGACCTCCCTATCAGTGGACTTGGGGAGTGGCATGCACGTAGAGGGTGGAGGAAGGGAGGGATCAGGACGGGAGGAGGGAGGGAACCACGGGGGGGGGGATACAAAGTGAATAAAGTGTAATTAATAAAGAAAATAAAAAGTTCTGTTACTCCACATAACTTTGAGTTGAGGTGATGCAATTTCACTTCAGGTTACACCCTTGGGTTCCACCCACACAGGCTTCCATTTTTTGGACGGCTGACTAGTATGCATTTGCATATGTGTCATAGTCTTTGTCCACTCAGCAGAGGGTAGGTACTGAGGTTGTCCGCTTTCTTAGTCGTTGTGTATTATTCTACAGGGAGCATAGGCAGCGGGTACTGCTCTGACGTGGTGGCTGCATTTCCTTTGAGCATGCACATGTTAGTAGAAGTGTCATGCCACGCAGAAGTAGTGTTGGGGGACAGCGCCTTGTGTCCATAAGGCTCTGCTGACTCACAGGCCTGTGGAGAGTTTGGAGGGGCGCTCTCCTCAGCCCCATGCCTGTTCCCCTTTCAGTAACCACCATTTTTGCTGGACAATGCCTTGCTGTGGCTCTGATTCGTATTGCCCTGGTGCCTGGTGATGTGGAGCATTTTTATACAATTGTTGGGTATTTCTACATTTGCGTTTGAGACATGTATCTTAGGTATGTAGCCCATTTTTTAATTGGTTTACTTGAATTTTGCTATTGTTTTTTTATGTAGGGTTATTTTTAGCTTGTTGAACATTTTTCTTTGTGTAGTAATAAGGTGTTCAAAACATGAAAATTACTTATTAACCTTTTAATTGTATAACTCATTGATGACTACTGTATTTATACATGAAGTCATCACCAGCATCCTTCTCTAGAAATCCTCTTCCTAAACTGAAATTTTGCTACATTAAGTGTAACAGAGCCCCAGACCTTAGGAGGCCCCCAGACCTTAGCACAATTGACTCCATGATGAAAATACCATTCAGGCTGTAAAACTCAGCATGTAGACAACACCACCTGCCAAAACTAAAACAAAAGCCTAATCCATCAAAGTCTCTACAGTTCTGGGAAAGACTCAAAATGCACTAACCTTTCTTCTTAGCTTCTATAGTGCAGCTTCGGGCTAACTGTTCTTGTTAACTGAAGTATGCCATGGCAGAACATGGTTTTTGTGCTTAAAAGCTCACCATGAAAAAGGCTCAGAGCTCCACTGAGATCCTAGACCCCCAGTAGAGTCGCCAATCAGCTAATTGAGACTTTCCATTTGCTTACACCCATATCTGAGCAGTCTTCTTTAGCAGATTATTATTAACTCACAATATTAACACTAACTGCCCGTTCTTTCCTTAGCCTCTGGCATCAGTATCCTATGCCCTGACTCATGAATGTGGCCACTCTAGAACCATCTGTAACTGAAAACATGTGTCACTTACTGGTTTTATGGCTAGCTTTACCCCAAAAGGTGTTTTGGAGTCTCTCTTTTGGAAAGCTGAGCTGTGTATAAGTCTAGCTTTTACTACTCATCTGAGAAGCACGGTCACTGAAATCATCTCTGTTCAGTATCAAATATTCCAAAAGCTTCAGGACAAATCAAACTCTAGATTGGTTTAGACCTTCCTGACCATTGAAGAGATTTGCTCAGGAACATCCTTACCAAGTACAGTCTTGGCAACTCATTAACAGTGAGCCCCTCGCACACCCCATGCTATGCCACTATGCCTAGAACAGGACTCTACTGCACTCTGGGGCAGGAGGAGGGCTCCTAATGTATTTCTTTAAGGACCTACCATTCTCATGGCAGCACAGGGGCTTTTCACATGCTGATGTCACTTCTACATCTGCCATGTCCACTAGGTAGGAATCATTCTCAGACATCGGAGTGGACAGGTGATGCTACCTTCCTTGTGCTCATTGACACCATTGGCAGAAACAGAAAAGGACACTGTCACCTCAAGGGAAATCAAATCCAGTGCTGTTTAGTATTAAAGCTACAATTGGTTATGATGTAAGTACTGCTTTAAGAAATTGATTTTACTTCTGGGACAGCTCACTCAGGATGATCCTTTCCAGTTCCCACCATTTACCTGCAAATTTCATGATTTCCTTATTTTTCATTGCTGAGTAATGTTCCATTGTGTAGATGTACCACAATTTCTGTATCCATTCTTCAGTTGAGGGGCATCTGGGTTGTTTCCAGCTTCTCACTATTACAAATAAAGCTGCTACAAACATGGTTGAGCAAATGTCCTTATTGTGTACTTGAGCCTCTTTTGGATATATGCCTAGGAGTGGTATGGCTGGATCTTGAGGAAGTGCTATTCCTACTTGTCTGAGAAAGCGCCAGATTGATTTCCAGAGTGGTTGTACAAGTTTACATTCCCACCAGCAGAGGAGGGTTCCCCTTTCTCCACAACCTCTCCAGCATGTGTTGTCCCTTGAGTTTTTCATCTTGGCCATTCTCATGGGTGTAAGGTGAAATCTCAGGGTCGTTTTGATTTGCATTTCCCTGATGGCTAATGAAGTTGAGCATTTCTTTAAGTGTTTCTCTACCATTCGATATTCCTCTATCGAGAATTCTCTGTTTAGCTCTGTTCCCCATTTTTTAATTGGATTACTTGGTTTGTTGCTTTTCAGCTTCATACTCACTCATACAGACATATAATATAGGATAAACCTACTAAAATCTGTCCATCTAAAGAAACTAATCAAGAGGGAGGGCCCTGACTAAAATGCTCAATCCCCATCCTGAAAGAAAAAGAGGATGGACATCAGAAGAAAAAGAAAATAGGAAACAAGTTAGGAACCTGCCACAGAGGGCCTCTGAAAGGCTCTGCCCTGCAGACTATCAAAGCAGACGCTGAGACTTAGGGCCAACGGTTGGACAGAGTGCATGGAATCTTATAAAAGAAGTGGGAAATAGTAAGATCTGGAGAGGACAGGAACTCCACAAGGAGAGCAACAGAACCAGAAAATTTGAACACAGGGGTCTTTCCAGAAACTCATACTCTAACCAAATACCATGCATGGAGATAACCTAGAATCCCTGCACAGATATAGCCCATGGCAGTTCAGTGTCCAAGTGGGTTACATAGTAATGGGAAGAGGGACTGCCTCTGACACAAACTCATTGGCCTGCTCTTTGATCACCTCCCCCTGAGGGAGGAGCAGCCTTACCAGGCCACAGAAGATGACAATGCAGCCACTCCTGATGAGATCTGATAGACTAAGATCAGAAGGAAGGAGAGGGGAACCTCCCCTATCAGTGGACTTGGGGAGGGGCATGGGTAAAGAAGGGGAAAGGGGGGTGGGATTAGGAGGGGAGGAGGGAGGGGTTTATGGGGGATACAAAGTGAATAAAGTGTAATTAATAAAAGAAATTGATTTTAAATGTTATCACCTATAAGAACTTAAGTTTATTATTTTTTTAATTTGGTCTGCTTTTATAGAACATATCATTTGTCAGTTGCACCTCTTCCTTGACTGGCTCTGCTTAACTGTTATCTGGTCACATAGAGAAGGGCCACTGAGGTCAAAGGGGTGACATACCCCAGGACCCTTGTTTATGGACAAGTTTACTGTCCATAAACAACTCTTAGGCTTACTTCTATATCTGAGTTTCCTGGTGTAAATTTTACAAAATAATATAAAGTGATATGTTTTCACTGAAATGATGACTTTGAATGCATGTCTAGGCATTTTTAGAAGGAATTATTGAGATAAACATAAAAAAAATCTGTGTTAAGTCTAAATACTGTGTACACTACTTTTTAGCATTAAATATCAAGCTGCTGACTGCCAGAGGACCACCCGAGTTCAAACACACTATCTGTTCAGTGCCTGAGCATAGCTAAGGGTGTGATGGCAGGAAAAAGCTCTCCACAGTGAGAATCAGCTTCAGCATCCTAGGAGCAGCTGTGCCAATTACAAAGTCTTTCTTACCCTTCTGGTCCTTCTGTTAGGGGCACACAGCCATTACTTAAGGAAGCAGAGGCCAGTAAATGAGCTGTGGTGGGAATGGCAGCCTGCAGGAGGCCAGGCATGATGCGACTAGCTCCCAGGGTTCTCTCAGGCCTCCCTGAGTCACTGAATGAACAAGTAAACTGTCTAATGGTAAACTGTCTAATGGTGGCTGATGATCAAATGCTCAGCTCTCTACCTTGGGATCTCCCTACAACAAAGAAATTATTCCTTGTTTTCTTTTCATCATTGTGAAGTTTTTCAAACTGTTAACAGAAATATTAATTCCCAGAAGCCCTCTGCAGGAATACACAGCAGCTGTGGGAAGCTCTGAAAAAATGCCAACCCAGTGAAGTCACCGGCACATAAGAGCTTTAGAAAGCTTGAAGCCAAGAATAGGAGAACTTGGGTTATTTTGTTTAATGTTTCTGCCTTCAAAGAATCCCTTTCAAATGTCATAATAATATCATTTTCTAAAAGTTATGCTAACTCCAGAGGAGCCAGCCCTGAAATACCTCCCTTCTCACATGAATGACAGAAATGAGAAACAGGATGCATACCTGTCCTGAAACTTCACCTAGCAAGCAACGTGGCTAGTGAAAATTATTTCTATGAGTTGCTTAATGTCCAGAGCAGAGAGGAAGGGCTCCCATCTAAGGGCTGGTGGCTGGCAGACGGCATGTCTGTGACCACTGCAGTATGTTGACCCAACAAGGCCCAGTCAGCTCTTAAACACTGGTGAATACCAGCATACCCTCTTCTTGACATACCCATTGTTGGCACATGCTGTAAAATAACCTTATTTTCCCACAAAGTTATAAAACAAACAAACAACACTCCTGCCCTAAAAGCATCCCTTTGGGGAAGAGAAACTGGGGAATCGCCACAACCCAGTATTGTGAACACTCAGACACAGGACACTGAGATTTCTTGATGCTGATGAAGAGAGCTCGAGTCTGCCCCTCAGGCACCTGGGCAGGGAGGAACCAGACTGATATCCCAAGTGAACACAGCCACCTATGACCTCCTGCTCTAACCCAACTGTCAAAATAGCCAGGAAAGAGGCAGAAGTGTACAGGGCCAAAACGTATATAAGAGCTGCAAAGCCAGGCACAGCCATGAGTGGTACAAACACCCAAAATCAGGCACAGCCATGAGTGGTACAAACACCCAAAATCAGGCATAGCCATGAGTGGCAGAGACACCCCAAACAAGGCATAGCCATGAGTCATGGAGACACCCACCCAGGTTCCTCCTCAGCCCTCCGAGAGAGAACAAGTCCGGTTCCTTCCCTGCCCTTGGCCCTAACACATGCCCCCAAGTTGTCAGTCACAGGCCTGACCAGATTCTTTTACACAGTGTGCTTCACCACCTAATACAAGCCTGTTGATGGAGTTTCCACACAGGAGGTTTCAATTAAAGTGACAAACTTTGCATCTAGTAAGTGGCCCAGGTGTTCCTCAAGAGTTTGAAAACTATCGACAGAGTTGAGCTGGCTGCCCAGACAAGAAAAGCAGACCCTCACACAGCAAGAAAGCAGCCCTGTTTGAACTCCACACACCCAGAACATAATGTCTTGAGAGCTACCTAGGGAAACATCATTTCTAAACAAACCAAATATTTCAAACTGTTTACATTGGGTATTTTCTTCATTTAATGAGAAGATATTGATTGCCAAAATGTACGTTGATTTTCTTTTCAAAATATGCAAGGTTTTCGAAAATTGTTTGATATTCCTCATGTCAGCTGGAGTGCACCCTCCAGGGAGAGGGAAATAGCATTCATTCAGCAAACATTTCTAGACCTTATGTCCCTTAGACTCATACTAAGAAATTAATTAGCTCTTATTAATGTCTGTAAGTACTTTATTGCCCTTTTACTTTATATTCTAGAATCTCAAGGCTTTTTAATATTAAAGGAGGAAAAGGGCATAGCTTCATTAGAATTTTCTTCAGCTCAAGATTATTCTGTTCTGAGGCCAATGACACTGGCAACAATACTAGGAATCAGTCTTGTCGCTGCACTGACTATGGCTGGCACCATCAGTGATGACCTGACCCTCATAAAGGTCCTAGATGACAGGCTCCATACTCCCACCACTGAATGACAGCAAGTGAGACTCAGTGATAACCAGAAGGTCAACGTCTTACCAAGCCCTTTGCACAGTCACAAAAGGAGGAAGCAAACAGAGTGGTGCAATCCCAGGAACTGGAGCTCTGGCCTCCAAGGATGAGAGCCTTAAAGCAAAGAATGATCTCCAGAACCTAGAGCCCTAAGGGGGGCCCTGACCAGGCCCTCCTAGGCGAAGAGGGTGGTGTAGTCAGTGAATCCACTGTTTAAAGAAAATGAGGGTGGTGGGACCCTCATCTCCCCATGAAGTGACAGAAGGAACCCGCAGCCTCACTAGAAGAGTTCAGCACTGCTACCACATAAGCAGCCAGATCTGCCTTGACTCTGCTGCTCCTACTCAAATCTGTAACAGCCCCCCCGCCAAAGACAAGCATAAAGAATGAGCACCCAGACTCAAAGCACACCAGCTAAGCCCACGTGATGGTCACCTGGTCCTGCTGTCTCAATGTCCACATGCTTTGTTTGATGCCATGCCCCCACTAAGGAGAGTCTGGCTACCGGGCCTAGAAAAAGAAAAGCACTTGCAAGACCACTCAATAGACACCAACGCAAAGCCCTCTGTGAAGGCTCTAGATAAGCTGTTCTCAACCTGTGGGTGGTGACCCCTTTGTGGTTGAATGACCTTTTCTCCTAAGACCATCGAGTCACCCCGACATGAGGAGCTGTATTAAAGGGTCTCGGCATTAGGAAGGCAGAGAACCACTGCTCTAGATCAATGCTAACAGAAGCCCTGTGTTGTTTGCTTGGTGGGTAAGTAGGTAGTAGGATGAGTTTCACTTTGCCACTTAGGCTAGCCTCGACTGAATGATCCTCCTGCCTCAGCCCCCTGAGTACTGGAACTGAATTATGAGCATGTCTATCATGCTGTGTGTTGTGATGAACTGAAAATGCAAGTGGCAGCTCTCTTGGTACTGCCACAGGAGACTTCCTGGAAGCTGTGACACATTGCCAGGGGACTGAAAACATGAAGCCACAGCAGAAGATAAAGAGTAGTTAATGGTGGTTTTGCTTTCATCCTGAAAAACAAAATTAATTATTCATTTTCTGTCTTGGTTTTACTATAAGCATTTGTTTCTCTGTGCCTGCACTTAATCACCAGCCACCTTACAACTTGTACACTCAATGCAGCAGATTGGAGAAAACTCATTTTTAAAACCTAAAGTGAAAAGGCCTGAGCTTATTGGGCCATCAGTTTATGAAAGCTTTAATCACATTGGAAATGCTCCTACATTGAACTCTTACTGGCTTTTGCATCTGGGAGTCCCGGCCTAATCAGGCAGACCCAAGGCCGCCTCTCTTAATGAGCCAGCAGGTCAGGGCCACAAACTCTCCTAGCATGACAGTCATACCAAAGATTTGTACCGTGATGATGCCTGGACCTCAGCCACCAACTCTCCATCTCCACGGGCATCTTTCAGTTGGTGCTCTTAGACATAGCAGATCTCTGAAGCCACGGTCCCATCCCTTTCTTTAGACACTGGTGCTCAGGGCAGGAAGATGCAAGTATCTTCCTGTGATGGTCAATGTTGCATCCTCTTGGCTACACTATGTTACCTAGACACTGAGTCAAGCAAACTATGTTGCTGTGGTGTTTTTCAGGTGGGAATAACACTTAAATCAAGAGACTCTGAGGAGAATAAGAGACTCTTCACAGTGGGTGTGGCCTCATCAAATCAACTGAAAGCCTTAAGAAGAAAAGACTGAGCTGCCCGGAGAAGCAAGGAGTCTGCCTCCCACTGTGTTACAGCTTGAGCCATGAGTCAGATCTCTGGAGATCCTGGCTTGGGTTCACCCTGTGGATTTCAGCCTCCACAGTCCCTGTAACTGTATAGATGAGTTTCTTAAAACTCAGTCTACCCACATCCTATACTCTCTGACCTCTGCCTTACAGTAAGTAGCTAAATCAGCGGCAAGGTCCCCAGGGCCACCGTGTCCTGTGTGACTCCTCATGGTGGCAGGCACAGTAGGGAGCCTTCACACCTCACAGCCAGCTGGACTACTCCAGCCCTACCAGAATTCAGGTTCTGTCTTCTCAAAGGCTTTGTAGGCACAAGATCTGAAACTCCTGTGGTACCAGATGATGGTCACTCATGCTGCAGCTGTGGCTACAGAAATCCCTAGAGGAGCTCCTTTAGAGCCAGGCCGACCTGGAGACACTGGCAGAGCTAGATACAGTAACCACACCACCCCCTTCCCTTTTCAGAGAGCTGCTGCACAGACCCTCAGCCTTGAACTTCATGCATCCGTTCTAGACCCTTTGTGAGATGCACCTGGCTAGGAAGAGGGGAAGTTCTTTCTCATCCCGGACTCAGGCAGCTTCCAGGCCATTATCCATTTCAAAAGCTCTGACAAACCACAGGGGCCTGAAAGTTCATATTCTGACCAGACACTGGGCTTGTATGGTCAGGCAGGATGAGCATACCACTTCCTGCTGGACAGTGATGACCAGAGAGCTTTCAACCGAGCATGGGCCTTTATGCTCACTTGTGGCTTGTGGGAATGTCCAGAGATGCCTGCTCAGTGGATTAAGGACAACTGAGCCCTGCTCAAAGAAGGCAGTGAACCTGGAGCAGATGCCCTCTATCATACCTGAGAGAGCAGGCCATGTGAGTTTCCAAAGTGGAAAGAGAGCCTAGACTACACTGGTTACGGGGGAAGTCAGTGCTATCACTCTGCCACCACAGTGACCTTAGACAGACAGACAGTAAAGTGGGAGAGAGGGGGAGTGGTAGAAGAAATGCTCCATAGGCTGAGCAGTTGAGCAGGCCATGGAGGGTGAACTGTGTATCCCAAAGGATGGAGACTCACAGGGGAAAAGGCAAGGGAGAGCAGGAGAAGAAAGGGGGGAGAGAGGACTGCAGCTCGGCTGTGACAACTTGACCGCGTGAGGCACGAATCACAGCCCAGCCACATGGCACGCAAACCAGGACGAGGTCACAGAAGGGGCTGCATCAGCTCCCTGAAGCTCCTTCCACAGAGCTGGATGGGCACATTCTGGCTTCTCCTGGTCTGCATTATTACATCACAGATCTCCACTCAATGGGGAAAGAGGATGCGAAGAAAATAAACTCCTACGAAGTGTGCCAGCATCATTTATCTTTTTTCTCCTCCCCCCTTTTTTCTATTCTAAGGTATCTATTTAAAACTTGCCCAATATTACTGATAAAGCTGATAACAAATTAATTTGTTAAAGTCTTATTAACTGCCTTATTTTCCTCACTTTTATTTAAAATAATTTTTTTTCTCACATAATATATCCCGGTTGTTATGTTCTCCTCCTTCCCTCTATTGCTCTTAGTTCCTTCACACCTCCTCTCTTGGCTGGATACACCACATTTCTGCCTCTCATTAGAAAACAGACTTCTAAGGGTTAACATACAAATAAAATAAAAGCCAAAACAAACAAAAGAAGGAAAAGAACCCAAGAAAAGGCACAAGAGACAGATATAGAAGCATAAAGCCACCATCCTCATCCACACGCTAAGAAATTCCACAAAAAAACACTAAATCAAATAAAAATCTAAACCATAAAGCCATAATATAAATGCAAGGGAACTGTAAAGAGAGAGGAATATATGTGAATAAAATAAAAGAATAAGATAAAAAATTTAAAACCCTGACACAACATTGTGAGCCAAGGCCCCCGCAAAGAAGCCACAGAGTTTGCTTTGTACTGGCCTTCTACTGCTGGGTGTGACGCCTACCCTGAAGAGCAGTTTGCATCCTCAGTGAGATGCCCTTGGAGGGAATTATTTTCCTCATTTGCTTCCGGGTTAGAGGCAGGGTGTATACCCACCTCTCCTTTCAGCTCAGGGCCCCATCTGGCTTTGGTGCTGTTGTATCCAGAAAGCCTTGTTTTCTGGGTGCCCTCCATCCCTCTGACTCTTACACTTGTTCAGCCTCCACTTCTGCAGAATTCTCCGAGCACTGAGGGGAGGGAAGGACATCCCTTTCTGTGTTTGCTTAGACCTAAGTGTGTATATTCGCCTGTGCGGGATGGCTGAACACGGCCTACAGCCTGGGTGTGTAGTGACAGACAAGTTTTTATTTCTTCAGGAATGCTTTATTAGTCATATTTTAAAATAATTATTCTGCTACCAAATCAATAAAAAAAAAATAAGCCACTGTTGATAAAAGATAACACCCTACTTCCAGGACAACTCCAGGCTGGCAGCCTGGCTGGGTTTGTCTGACTGTAGATGGTGTGTCAGGGTGACATGCATTCTCTCTGCCCCAGGGGGACTGGGATGGGTGTGTTGGTATTTCAGAAAGCAGTGTTTACATGGCCAGGAACAAACTGCTGGGTGCAGAGAGAGCCATGTGGCTCTTTGCCTTCTCTGTCTCAAGATTGCAGATTCTAAACATTCCTCTGGGACAAGCACCACGGCTGACACTGAGATCATGGAGTGATAAATATCCAGTCTTTGACTGTGAATTGAACTTTGGTGAGAAATTTGGCATTCAAAAGAAAGGTATCTTGCTATGGTGACCATCTCAGGGTGGTCCTGACACAGAACCAGCATCTTTAAAAACCACAGAAACTATGGACATGATTTCAACCTGACTGAATACACTTTCACATCAACTCTTGGTTAACAAGAGCCCTCGAAGGAGAGAGAATTGTATGATTTTTATTCCTTTCAGCATTTTTATAGAAAAACAAAACAAAACAAAAACCTTATGTCATGGAACAAACTAGAAAAAGCATAACATCAGCTCCCGGAGTAGCCTAGACCAGCAGAAACTGGACCTTGGAACTCGAGGCCTGGAGTCTGCAATGTCTTCCCTGGGGCCCAGGAAATGCTTAATTAGCAGGAAGCTGAGCCACTCCAGCCTCGCTACTGTACCAGCTCACACTGTCAGCACCCAAGCCTCTCTCCACAACACCAAACTTCCTGAGTGATCTGGGAACATGCTCAAAGCATCGATGGCTGGGCTGGAAAACGGCAGCAGACCCCAAGGAAAAGCTAAAGCCTGGAGGTCACAGCAGAGTAGACACATCCAAGTCCCAAGATGAGGACCACCCCTTGCACTCACCCTCCTTCCCCGTGACTTCCTGTGGTCTCCCTAGCAGGCCTGCCACATGGGCTGTAAACACTGCAGTGAAGTATGGCTAGCTCTGGGTAGAACCATCTTCTTGATGCTCAATTAAACAGCCAAGGTCAACAAATAGGTGACAGATTGTGCCTTAAAAACTAATGGGGCTAATGTTTGAGAAATGTTCTCCGAAATTCTCCATGAGAGTAAAACCCCTTCTTTCTTTTAAAATAATAATAATATGCTTTAACTTATGGTAAGTGATAAAATCCTACATACATCTTTGTTCCTTTTCTTCTATTTTCTTTCATGCTTCCTCACTGAATTACGACCAGTTGTTAATAAGAGTGGCATTACTTTGTCTGCAAATCAGTAAAAACCTTGGCGTTTTAAGAACATTTGCAAAATACCTATTTCCAATCCATGTTCTGAACTAAGGCCATGGCGATGCCAAATACTCAGCCAGGACGAAGTACACCCAGAGTGCAGAAGCCTGGTGTAAGCCAGATAGACCACCAAACACAGATACAACTGGCCCAGCACCCAGGTGTACTCCTGTCTGGAGGAAGGGGATGCCTCAGCCAGCTGTGGTCATCCAGTCCTCAGGAAGGACACGGCAGCTGCAGGGAAGAAAAAGAAGACATTTGTTGACAGGCTGACATGCCTGTGTGAACAAAAGGCAGTCCCGAGAGGACAGGTAGAACCTGAGGGCGCCACCTTTGGCTCTGTGCTGGCTGCTTTGGCTGCAGCAGCTGTAGAGACTGCCAGATGCAAGTGAAGGAAAGACAGAGAAGAAGCCATGGAGCTCTTTTGCTTATTTGCAAGAGACCCCAAAAGGTTATGCCTCACATTCTTTTAGTCTGTGATGACATCCGGATCAATTTCACTGCCTGGACTCTCTGATGGGCACAGAAACTGAAACACAGAGACTCAGCATTCAGCTGTTAGCTTGGTACTGGCAGCTTTGTAACTCCCAAAGAAGGTGGGAAGGAGTTCAAGTGCACAGAGAGAAAGAGGAAGAGGCTGTCTAATACGGCTTATAAGGTTTTGTATGATCTTCTCGCCCTGAGCCTACTTGCCAACCTTACAGACAGACAACTAGAGTAACTCTCTGATGGAGATATGAAAGCTGTCAGGACCACGGCATTTAGAACACAAGGCATTAGTAAAGGCTGCATGGAGGGTTAGGGAGTAGCGGACCCTACTGGGAGGGAGGGCTGAAGGATGGGGGAAGAGTGGAGCCTAGAGAAAGCTTGCACACAGCTGGTTTGGGAAGCAATGTGAAGGCAGAGCTAGACTGTAGAAGGAGGGAAGGAGCAGATCTGTGAGAGGATAGCAGCAGAAGGGGGCTCTATCCCAGGAGGTACCAGGACATGGGCAGCCCAACAGCAGGTGCCTAAGGGACAGATGACAATGATGGTCCAGGACCCTGCAACTCTGGAAAGGAGGACAGGGAGTAGGCAAGAAGGACCCAAGGCCTGAGCATCTGCAGTTGGTACCCATGAGAAGATGATGGACTGCAGAGGGAAGAAGATGGACGTGAGATTTGCCTGGAGCAGTGTGTTCATGTGATGATGGACGGTCAAGGTGAAACCTTCATAGACTCTGGAAGGAAGCTGATGGTACATTAAGGCCAGTGTCCCGCTTTGGGAAATGAAAGTCGCTGAGGTGACAGCTGGAGAAATGAGATCAGATGAAAGAAAACACAAAAGACACAGAGGATGAGAGGACATTGGAAAGTGCTCATTTGGGAAAAAAAAAAAGATGAAGGGAAGTGATATGTGTGGCCGACTTAATAATAGCAAAACAAAGTGGCTGATACTCTACAGAAATCACACAAATGAGATGAAGCCATGGCCTTTAGAACAGAGGCCAGGATAGGAAACTGAGAGGGGAGGCAGATTACCTCACATGGGGTCAAGAGAGCAGAGGAAATAGAGGTTGTCTGCAGAACGAGACTGAGAGAGGAAAGGTTCAGAATGGTGTAGACTTTAGACAGAGACTCTTGAGAATGCTCATGTACACGAATAAGAGGCAGGAAGCAAGTAGAGGCAGAAATGGCAAAGATGGGGTGACTTACAGAGCCCCCCCCCCAATGAAATAGATGAGAATGGTGTCATAGGCGACTTCCAGGGCTAAGCACTGTCTGGGAAAAATGTGTCTGCAGCCTGGAGAGTTTCACATTATGATAGGCAGCATGGTGCATTAAGTGATAACCGTCCTACATAGTCTCAGACATCTGAAGAGTCGATCTCTGGTTGGTGGCACTGTTAGGATGTCTGGCCTTGCTGGAGAAAGCATGTCACGGGGTCAGGCTTTGAGAAGTTACAGCTTCACACTACTTCTAGTCTGCTCTCTGCTTCCTGCCCACATTCAAGATGCGAGCCCTCAACGCTTACCCCACTAGGATGGCAATCCCTTACAGACCCTTTCTTCTGTAAGTTGCCTTAGCCGTGGCGGTTAATCACTGCGATAGAAAAAATAATTGATCCAGGCAGCAATCCCTGGCTATAGCATTCTGGAGGCTACCAGCAATTAATGGGCATTGCCATTAGTGATTCCAATCAGTTTTCATGACATAGGAATGTTGTTTTGTCTTGCCATAAAAATGATATTTCTACCACGTGATGAAATCATGCTTTGTCAGACTCAGAGAAAACACCTTTATCAGCCCTTTAGACACAGGAGTTGGCTTTTATATCAAGGGGGGAAGACACTGTGTGTGAAACAAAACTTTCTTTTCTTGTGGAGACCAATTCACGGCTTTGGTGTGAACTTTTATAACAGTGTGTAATTGTCGAGTCAGATACTGGTGCTTGCATAGGAGATGAACTCTTACGTCAAACACTATAATGCAAACTGCTCCAGCTTGGCTGGCCATTCACACTAATTCTCTCCATTCCTTGTGTCAGTTGCTACAATTAAGAGGATAAGTCATCACTAAACTCACACTTTAAATGTTTACAAAAGTACACTTCATGGAGGGAATGAGCTCAACCCAAATATTCACATTAGAAATTTGGGTTAAAACGATGATAGCAACTCAGGCTTCATAAGCATAATGACTCCCACATCTCCCATTGCTATTTCATAAACCAATTAGGCACGAAGAGTGGCAGTTACATACAGACTCTTGCCTCGGTCAGTAGACGCATGTGTGAGAGAAGAATGGTAAACGGCCCAGCCCTACCTAAGAATGACCTGTGTGTCTCCCAGCATCCCCAGAGCTGGGTTTCATGAGGAAAATGTCCTTTAAAATGTAGTATCCTCTTGTCCAAAGTGGCTCTTTTTGAAGGAAAGGTAATTTTTCACTGGGTCTCTCGGAAGCTTGACTGACAGTCGAGACTCAGAGTAAAATCTCACAGCCAAGTGATCAGTCATGGTCAAGACAGATCTTCCTTTCTGGTGAACTCTAAAGTATCTTGCTGTTCCAACATATTTCAAGCCTCACTTTCTATAAGTGAATGAAACTAGGAAAAACACCTTAATCTTACCCCACCCAACTCAATGGCTTTAAGAACAGTCTGTTTTAATTCCAATTTTTCTCAGATCAGGTCAGCTACACTGATGACCTCCACTGGAGAGCTGTGTTTGTCCTTCCAGGCTTTTGTATCCAACAACCATTTAGAAGATAGAAACCAACAGTCCTTTCTCTGCCCCAGGTAGGTGGCCTCATAGAACCTCACAGACATGAACCTGATCTTATCCAAGAGATGATATGCCAGGCAGGACAGGCTGACACCACTTGGAGCCATGCCGTGCCCAGGTGCTCATGCCGAATGCCAGCTCCTTGGTAAGCAGTTTCCCAGGGCAGCTGCTTCTTCTCTGGGATTTAATTGCTGTGAGAATATTGTTACATCTCCCTCCATGGCTCCCCAATAAAAGACATAAGCTTTCCTCCATGGGTGTCCTAGACTCACTGCCTCTCAGTAGAACAAGACAATTAACCCCTAGACCTGATTTTGGTTTCCAGAGACACTGCCTTTCTATGTAGCCCAGGCTGGCTTCCAACATGCAAACCTCCAGATTCTGCCTCAATAGTGGTACGTAAAACTTGAACTAGCACTCTTAGCCCCGAAATTAAGTTTTCTAAATAAGGGACATAGGGAAATGTGCGGGTCTAAAGGGTGAAAGAAGAAAAAAAAAACCATTTGAAAACTGATTTTCCCACTTTTATTTAAAATCAAGAATATCTTTTCCAATGATGAACACACTTTACATGGAGTTTCCAATCTACGGCTTCAATGATAGCGCCCGAGAACATGCTTGTTTCCAGTGACAGGAGGATGTTTTCCTGAGCTGCACGTGAAGGCGCTGTCCAAAGCAAAGGGCAGAGGGGCTGCACAGCTCACAGTGTGAAGTGTGTGCTTGCCAGCCAAGCTCTGGTGTCACACAGAGAGAAAACAAAGGTTCCAACATGTACTTGTCTCTGGATTCCTCTTCTGATAGAACTTACAGGGGAATGGATACTCCCCCCCACCCCCGAGCTACTAGAAAAGGATTTTATATATATATATATATATATATATATGGCTAGAAATAAGAGATAGAAAAACTTCTTTGATGAGCATTTAGTCCAGAGGTCGGAGCATCCTTGCTGGACATTGTATTGCTGGCACCGTGGACGACAGTCAGTTTACAGAAAGTTCCTAGCATAATAAGCCCCCACCACAGAGGAAAGAGTCAGTAAATAATGAATAAGTAGAATGACCCAAAAGGAGGGGAAACTGTGGGCACTTCCTCTTTAAAATTCAACTTACAACGAAGCAAACATTCAGCAGCAGAATGGTGAGTAAGGGTGTGTATTAATGCAGCTGTGCCACATGCAGGAATGCGTATGCAGATCACATGGATGACTATGTTCAACACTGCCCATGATTCTATGGCATGTACGGCCTTATTATTAATCCTGTCATTATTATTTCAGAAACTACCAGGTATTCAGAAGTGCAGAAAGTTCCAATGCAATTATATGTATCATAAAAATAAACAGATAAATAAATAAGTGAGTGGAACAACCACTTATCGAAATTTTAGTTTATAGCTGGACAAGGTGGTGCACAGCTGTCATCCCAGTGCTAGGGGAGGCAGAGGCAGGTGGATCGATGTGAGTTTGAGGCCAGCCTGGGCTACAGAGCAAGTCCAGGACAGCCAAGGCTACAACAGAGAGACCCTGTCTCGAAAAAATTTTTCAGTTTGTGATCACCTAAATGAAATCTTATTTATGCATTTATTGTGGTACTGGGGTAGATCATACAATACTGTACGTGTCAGGCAAGTGCTCAGCACGACAGAGCAACCCTCACACCTTCTCACTATTTTTCTTGAGAGAGCATCACACCATACAAACTACATAGCTGGCCTTGAACTTCTGATTCCCCTGCATCTGCTTTTTGAGCACCTAGAGTTGCAGGCCTGAGCCCAGCACCTGATTTAAATTTAAATGTATTAATAGCAGACATAACACTTGAGTGTGGAGGAAATCATGCATGTGCCATTTTACATTGTTAAGCTATCTGGACAGGGATGTCTTCTCCATCTTCACATTGAGGTTTTGTTGGTATAATGTTCTTTTGGAATGTATACATCTTACCCTTGTTCATTCAAATGCTGATTTCTCTCCCCCACTATCTGGTTTCAATCTGGACATTGCATTGTGATAAGCATCACTTGTCTCAACTTTGTGTAAACATGCCAAAATAAAACAACCAGCCACAATGTTGAGCAATGGAGAGGAAGAAGCAGGAGGGAGAGGGGAGGAACAAGAGGACAGGAAGGAATGGGAGGCAGAGGAGGAGAAGAGGAGAGAGGCTGGGGAAACAGAAGCTGGGAGAGAGGTCTTGGAATGACATGGAGAGATGGACTGGACCTAAGATATCACTGAAAGCAGAAATAATGGGTAAAATATGAATGGCAGGAAACTACATGGGTTTGGAGGTTTAGGATTGAACAACTATTGCCCAGCATTGTGATCTCCGTTAATTAAATAAATCCCAGTCTCTGGGTGGTGATTCGGGTATACAGCTGGTTAAGGATTAACCACAGCTTTACTAAAAGATATAACAATAGTAAATATTAATGCCAAATACAACAAGGTTTCTAGGAGTTACAGGCAATAAATTCTTCCTCCACAGCAATATTTTGTGTAGTAAAATTTCACAACAGAAGAACCCCCCCCCCAAAAAAAAGAAAAAATGAACTGGACTACTCCCTTAGAATACTATGTTCGTGAGTTTGTCCCAGTTTCATCCTGCATAATTTGCCTCTTGAGGATTTTGAAAGAATAAAAAAAGTAAATAAATAGCATCCATGATTCATACTGTTAGGACAAGGCTGGTCAAAGCCAAGATGTATGGAATCCACCCTCTTCAGCAGTAACTGCTGCACGTTCAGCACAAAGGACAGAGCTCCGTGGTCCTGTTTCTCTCCTCTCAGAAAGCCTGCTCTACTTGAGACAGAGCACAAAGCCCCACAGGCTGCTGCTGCTTCTTAATCACCACTAGTGACTCCATGAAGCACATCCTTTACGAGAGTCCTAAAGGTAAAGTGGCTGTAGGAGCTTTAACAGGGCACTCGAGAGAGAAGAGTGCCATGGGAGAAAGCAGTACACAACAATGCTCAGGATGAGAGACAGCCTGGGGCCTGCTGTCTGCTGGACCACAAGCTGGACCCTTGTGGAAAAAGAAGATGCCAAGACATCTAATGAGGAAGCCTACACCTTGCAAAGATGCTTTTGTCCGAGTCCCAGCATGAGAGCCTGCACACCTTCACTAGTCAGTCACAGCAACGCTTCCAGACTTGGGCTCTTAGCATGCACTTCAGTCTAACCTTCATGCCAAGGCCGCGCATTCCCTCTCAGAGACTCACATACTCATCTGAAGAATCACAAGAGGAAGAACTCTGAGCTGTGGGAGACAATGGCCAAGTGTTCTTCAAGCCGCTGCCATATCATGACTGTGGCAGAATGTCTTTCATCCTGGCACCAAAACTCCACCCACAAGACTGGAGAGATGGCTGTTCTTGCAGAGGCTCTGAATTTGATTCCCAGCACCAACGTGGCAATTCATAACCATGTGTCACTCCAAGTTTCAGGGATCTGATGCCTTCTGGCCTCCGTAGGCTCTGATAACATACGGTATACAGACATACAGGCAAGCAGAACACCTATACATATTGTTATCATTATATATATGCGCGCATGTGTGTGTTTTAAAACTTAGGCATGCTCTTGCCATATCCCCCAGTGGTCGTGCTCCTCAGCGTTCACTCAGCTGAGAACGTTTTACCCAAACAAGCTGACAATGGCAGTCCACAGAAAAGCCTACACGCCGGCACCTAAACCCGCCTCATTTAGAACTGTCCAAATTTGGAAGCCACCAAGAGGCTTTTCATGGTTGCCATCTTCATTGCCGACTTGATGCTAGAGGATTTCCAAAGAGGATTAAATGTAGAGAGAAGACCTGCCACTTTAACGCAGATGGTACCCACCATGTTTTGCCCTGGGTCCTGAGCCAAAGGGAAAAGAGAGACCGCCACCTGTGTACCAGCATTCCTCTCCCTGCTCCCTAATCCACTGCGATGTGGGCAGAAGGTAGGACCACACCTTCCAGCCATGAGGGAGGCTGTGTCCTCAAAATAAATCTTCCCCACTTAAGTTTCTCCCGACAGGTATTTGATGTCAGTAAAAAGAAAAAGAACTAAGACAATTGATAAACAAATCACTGGCCTTGGAAAGCAGAACAAGCCACGGAGGCAAGAAAAGACTCATGGACCCTTTGATGCATATTGCTAACTGGAAAATGGCACTCTAAAAAGGCTATTCACCATTTTCTTCTGACAGATGACATTCTAGGTGAGGCAAAGCTACAGAGATAATTAGCGACCAGTGCTTTGAGGCTGGTCAGATGGCTCTGTGGACAAGAGTGCCTGCTTCCAAGTGAATTTAACACCCAGGATCCATACGGCAAAGAAGAGAACAAACTACAAGTTGCCCCCTGACCTCCATGCAAGTGTTGGTTAAGAAAGGGGACATGTTCTATTTCATTTACATCAGTCCTTGTCCATTCTGAGACTGTGAGCTAGTGTCGGTGTTGTCACGAGTTCTGTGCCTGTGCCGGCACCGTGACACTGTCATAAAAACAGTTAACATGTCATTGCAACAAAGGTCTTTGCACTTAGTGAGTGTCAAAACAACAACAGAATGACCATTTATTATTCATGATGTCCACAAAACTTTATAGTCCAATATAATTTGATAAAGCAAACAAGTTGACCATATTATATCCAAATTCAAAATTCTAGTATTTAGAGTAAACTGTGAAAGGAAATATAACTCAGTGTGGTGAGGTTGCTGCTGATGCAGGATTTGCTCTAGACCAGAGACCCTCAACCTTCCCAGTGCTATGACCCTTTCAGACACTCCCTCATGTTGTGGTGATGCCCCAAACCATAAAATAATTTTCAATGCTACTTCCTAACTATAATTTTGCTACTGCTGAAATTGTGATGTAAATAATCTTTGAGGTAGAGGCTTGCCACAGGGATTGTGAAGCATGGGTTGAGAACCGCTGCTCTAAAAGGTTAAAATAACACACACACACACACACACACACACGTGAAACTATAAATTACCGCAGTTCAAAACAATGGCTATGCTGTGCCTTGCTAGCCATGACTTCTCTCACTATGATTAAAGTCCCCCCTGTCAGAGGTAAACATGTGATATAAAAGTCACAGGGTTGAAGATGGAAATCTAGAGACACCACAAAGTCCCTGAAGCCCAGAGACAGGCACATTCCCTTAGAAATAACCTCAGCTGCAGCAGACCGACCACATGGGAACCTTGGAAACATAATGTTCTCAGTTTGAGACCCAGCTCTACTTGAGCTTTCCCACCCAGTGTGGCTACATCAGAAGCCCCTTGCTTAACATCAGAAGCTACAATTCTCTGCTATTCAAAGCCCACTGGAGCCAAAGGCATAGGCATTGACAGTGTACTTAATACAAACCACAGCTTTCCCAAGAGGGTGCGATAGTTAATAGATATGCCTGGTTTCACGTTACTACAAGAAAATCAAGGTCAAACTGCACTGTGGATCCATCCAGCAGTCACTGAATTCCCAGGAAAAGGAGCCAGACTTTGAGACACGCTTGGGGAAAAGTTTGCAAAGGTCCAGGCCTCTGGCGATATCTTAATGAGGGTCTGGCTTTTGTGTCTCAAAGATCTTTCTCACACCCAAGGACACCAAAGGAACAGTTCACCAAACATTTTGTTGGGCTTCCGTGAACTAATCACATATGGTAACAGGTGAAAACTTGCGCATGGCGTAGATGAAGAACAAGTGGATGGAACCTCCTGCTCCTCTCCAATGGTCCTCAAAGAAACGAAAAAGCGTGAGAAGAACATGTGCCGTGCTTCAGATTCATAACAGCATCAAATCAAGAGGCTTGAGGAGCTAGCACCCCATAGCCTCTGCAATGACGTTTTCTCACAGAGGAAGCTTACTTTTACCCACTGCACCTTTGGTTCATGTGCGCCTCGAGGGTAACAGGGGTGAGGACTAGAATGAGGGTGACCGACTAGAATGAGACAGTCTCTCAAGAAAGATTTGGTTCCAGATCTGTGCAGCATCCAGCACACACTTCTGCCCCCACCACCCAGGAGGCACTGACTGACAAAAGGGAGCACACATGTGAGACAGCACACTCACACCAAAATGTCTGCCGGCATCCAATCCCAACCCAATTCTCATGAACCATGTTGTCCTGCTTGTCTTTGGGGTTCATGTTAGAGAGGCACATTCCTGTTTTGAAGAATTCTTTCCTTGACAAAAAAAGAAGAAGAAAAAAAATAAACCCTAGGTGACGGAAGATCTTCATTTTTTTCATCTCACCTAGAGTTACACAGGCTACGTAAAATTAAAACACATACATATTCATTTCATTGACAACACGCCCACACACGGAAATATACATACTAGAAAAATTAATCCAAACTGAGCACCACGGATGGTACTGCAAACTGAGGGTGAAGAGGAACGGTGCTCACAAATGCTCACGGTTCCGTTCTAGCGACTGGAATTCCTGAGTAAATGAGGCTGACCGAAAGGGGGAAGTGACGCAAATACACGTGGGTGCGTGGAGGTCGTGCAAGAACTCTGTTCGGTTGGTGCATGCCCCGGAAGGACATCAGGGTACACTGACCAGATGTTCCCTAAATCATAGCTGAATCTCGATGCCTACTCAGGGCCTTGGGCTGCATGTGGGTAAGAATGGGCGCGCAACAGCTCTAATGACACCCAAGAACCCACCTTGAAAGTCACCAGCAGAAGGGACCCCAGGTGGGCATTCCTGCTGTATATCTTCAGGCATCCTGTGAGCTGTGTGCTGTCATCACCCACCAGGGCATGCGGCACATAGGTCTAGTTCGGTTCTGCGGACCTCTCTAAGGAGATGTGTCTATTATCAAACAAAATTGAAAACCAGAGAAGGGCACCTAGACTCTCTCCTTCTGTCCCCAAGCTGCATCAGGGCACAATGGGTTCAATGTATAAGAAATCAACACAGTGCACCCAGCTAGAGTGGGAACTGTGACCTGCTTTCCAAGCATGGGGTCTCAGCCCACGAGGCGGGCTAACATTGAGTTCCACCCACGCTGTCCCTAAAATGGTTGTCAAAGGTGTCACCTGAACATGAGCAAGAGATGTGTCCAAAGAAGGACCAAGCACCCGCGCCTGGGTCCAGGCTGTGCTCGGTGACTGTCACAGGTCTCATCGCAGAGCGATGGCAAAGGGACACAATCAGACCAGTGACAAACCTTCCAGCACTTCACAGTGGTCTCTGTGTTCACAGAAGGGCAGCTCCGTACACATACCCACTCATTCCGCACGCTAGCCAAAGGAAGGATTTCAGTGTTATCTTCCCCTGACCTGTCTCCTTGAGAAATGAAGGAAATTGTAAAACAATGGGGATGGTGACAAGAAAAATGTATGACTCAGTCTCTCTCCACCATTTTCTCCACCATTAAAAAATAAAATGAAAATTATGTCTTTCATTTGCTTTGCCTTATTTTTACTTCAGAGTACCAGTTGTCATAGTTTACTTCAGTGGCTCTCCACCTGCCTAATGGTGCATCCCTTTAACGGTGCCCTGAAGGGGTCACAGCTCACAGGGTGAGAACCTCCGGTTTCCTGGCAGGGTGGAGGGCCTTGCTTTATGAGAACTTCTTTCTCTCCTCATGGGGCCCAGATGTGGCAATAAGCATCTTTGTCCTCCCCCACATGTGCCCAGCTCGGCTCTGCTGACCCTCACCTGCCCTCCAGCCAGTTCTCTCAAAAAGCCTGCCCTAGCAAATGTGGTTTGGGGACCAATCGCTCTTCCAGAAATATCCACCTGGGCTGCATCATTCTTCCAACAACTAAAAATGTTGTCACCATGTCAGCCACAACAAATGTGTGTGTCTGAAGCAGAGAACAGAGCTATCTGTCATGCTCTGGTGGGGCAGTCCTAGGGTTTGTTTCTGTTAGCAGAACTATATTTCCATTAGGTATACCCCGTGAGTCCTTCAAGGTCTGGACCCAACCAAGGTATGAAAAGCCTGAAGCGGCATCCAGCCTGTGTGCCCTGGCACTCTGAGCTGCAAGGTCCCATTGCTCTAGACTCATTTCAAAATGGGGCTTCTTGGAGCACCATCTTTAAAGACCAACAAGGCACATTTTCAGGAGGAGCCGTGGCAGCTACTCTGCCCAGGGGTAAGGTTCTAGAGTGGGGGCAGTACTGGGAATTCTGTAGCTAGCCCTCTGGATCTCCTCTTCTTTTCTTTTTGTCCCTTTCCTTCCTTCCTTCCTTCCTTCCTTCCTTCCTTCCTTCCTTCCTTCCTTCCCTCCCTCCCTCCCTCCCTCCCTCCTTCCTTCCTTCCTTCCTTCCGTTCCTTGAACTGACAATTTTCTCTCTAGTGTTAGGGAAACATTGCACAAGAAGCAAATCCAAAAAAGCTGCCATCCAGTGATGGAGCCTCAGCTGTGACCACACAGCCATGAGAATGGTCCAGTCCGTGGAAGCGGAGCTGCTAGATGCTAGTGAGGATGTGGAACAGCAGAAACTCCTGTTCTTTGCTTTGTGAGAATACCAAAGGCTATGGTCGCCTTGGGGGATAACTCGGAAGACTCTTACAAATCTGAACATGCCCACACCACAAGCTGGTATGCCTGGCCTTCTTGGTATTTACCCAAAGAAAAGTTTGTCCACACAGCCTTTCCTGGATACTCATAACAGTTCCACTCATAACTGACCAACTGGACATCCTTTAGTGGATGAATGGCAAAGTTATATCCACCTAGACAGTAGAATATTGCTCAGTACTACAAAGAAGTGAGCTGGAGTCAGGGGAAGTTAGTAAGGGCTAAACTTGACCCAGAAGTTACATGCACCAGGCAGCCCATGTAGTCAACAAGTGGCCACAAAACTCTGTCCTCAGAATGATGGGAGAGGCCCAGCTTGGTACCTTCTACCCTGCAAATATAAAGAAAGGGAGCAATCACCCACCAAACTCAAACACAGCAAAGCTGCACTGGTCCTCCACATAAGATTCCAGAACAGCTAGATTCCAGACCAAAAAACCAGGGGGAGGTTGGGGAGGCAGAGAAAAGAAATGTGTAGGTGTTGGTAATTATTAGGTGTTATTTGGAAATGTGGCTGGGGCCCTGTGCTGGCTAGTGTTTGTCACCTGGACACAAGCTAGAGTCATTTGAGAAGAGTGAACTTTAATTGAGAAAGTGTACCCACCAGATTGGCTTGTAGGGCTTTTTTTTTTTTTTTTTCTTGATCATTGTGGGAAGTGTCATCCCTGGGCTGGTGGTCCTGATGTACAAGAAAGCCAGCTGAGAAAGCCATGAGAAATATGCCAGTAAGGAGCCTCCCTCCGTGCCCTCTGCTTCAGTTTCTGCCTTTGGGTCCCTACCTGGAGTTCCTGCCCTGACTTCCTCGGTGATGGAGTGCCCTGGGAACTGCAATGTGAAGTAAATCCTACCTTCTCAAGTTGCTTTTGGTCATGGTGTTATCACAGCAGCAGACAGATGGGCCTTGCTAAAACACACCCCACTGGGATTCGCTTCTCAGAACACCCTGTTTGTCCTCTTCCTGCTTCAGAGGAGCTGCCTGCAGAAGAGGCGCTCTCTCATCCTCAGCAGCAGAGGCCAAACCAAATACTAAGGACAACAGGTAGAGGGAGTCGGCCTTAGTAACCTGCCCTGCACCCTGACCCAGGGAACAAGCCTGGGCCTGAGCAATTGTACTTCAGGAAGACCACCTATGTGCAAAGTCACACTCTCAGGTGTAGGACTGGGACAAGGAACTCGGGAAAGGCTTAAGGAGGCCTTCACCTGCTCACAATAGTCCCAGTATTTCTTGTAGACTAACAACCACAAATGGCTTAAAAAGATACCTTGGAATTCTTAGAGTCCAAGTTACTCAGATGCATTAACATATACTACCACATTTAGTGTGTGTGTGTGTGTGTGTGTGTGTGTGTGTGTGTGTGTGTGTGTGCATGTCACAGCTCACAGAGAGAGGTCAGGTGGAGGTCAGAGGACATTTTCAAGAGTTATTGCTTTCCTTCCACCATCTGGGTCCTCGGTGTCAAACTTAGAGCTTCAGGGTTAGGGACTGGCGCCTTTTCCCACAGCCATATCATCAGCCCCAGACTATCCTACTATTTGTGGACCCCAGCAATCAGGGCTCTCTGTCTATGTTGCCACAGAACAGTTTACAAGAATGAGGGAAGCAGCAGGTGATAATCTGAGAAGGTGGTGTGTGCCTGCGAGATACTGAATCAGAAGGAAGAGCTGAGCAAGTGCTTCCCATGACCTCCTATGGAAGGCTGCACAAGCTGAGCTCTGCAGTTTTGTGATCAATACTGAGGGACAGTCTCAAGCCATGTAACTGCAACCCAGAGGCCAGTGTCCAAAGCAACTTGAATTCCAAAGCCACAAAACTAGGGGAAGGGGGAACTGTCACAAAAAAGAAACAGAGAAGCTCTTGTTGAATTGTTTCACCCTCCCTCCTTACTCAGCAGCATACTTTTAACTAACATATGCAGACAAGAAAGCAATTTCACAATAGCCATTCTTCATAAAGAAATGTTATGACTCCTTTCTCGATGCTAGTGATATGAAAAATGCTAATTTTACTACCAGTCATGAATAAAATAATGATCTAATAAGCAAATCTCAGGTAACAGCTATATCTCCATAAACAACTTCCTTATCAAAGTGTGAGCTCAAGCATCAGTGAGAGCCGAGTGCACACAGCCTGGGGAGGATAACTGTGTTGTCAGCTTCTGGATGCATAAAAGAATCGCACCATTGACATGTGGAGGTGAGATTGATTCAGAAATTTCCCACACACTGTACACTGGCTGGAAGCACACAGGGTGTAGGCGTATGGTGTTATCTCAAGACTCAGTGCCAAAAGGGCTGCCAGCACCCTTCCTAGCTGCCTTTTCCCCTCCCTCGGCAACCGTAGCCCTTCCTCGTCAGCCTTCTTTGCTCCTTTCACAGACTGTCTATGTGGGGCATCAGGATCAGGTATGTGTAAGGGGAGGTAGGGCATGTTTCTGGGGACTTGTAGAAAACTGAGAATGCAGGGAAGACCATGTTTTCTAACACAGCACAGAGGACTGCACAGCTCTGCTCCCACGGTCAGCGGCACTGAAGTCCAGTGGCCCGCATGGACTGAATCCTCAACAGAACTCAGTCTACTTCACCGCTATGCAGACCCACTCCCTGAAGTAAAAACAAAAGATAGGGCTAGGGTCGGACAGATGGCTCAGGAGCTCGACGCACTTGCCACACACACCTGACAGCCCTGAGTTTAGTGCCGGAACCTTTGCAGAAAGCTGGATTCAATGCATGCATATGTCATCCCAGCACTCTTGCACAGAACCCGAATGTGAAGACAGGCAAACATGTCAGAAGCTCATAGGCCGGCCAGCCTGGAAACCCCTGTGCACCGGCGGAGACAAGACAGACTCTGCCTTGGCAAGGTGAAAGGCAAGGATTCAGTCCCAGAAGTTATTCTCTGACCTGCACACACACACACAGGAGCACCACTATGCACAAGCACACCATAAAGCAAACTTCAGAAACAAAGCTGTATTTTATTTAAGCAAGAATGACACTACTCTAGAAAACAAGAACTATGCATATTTTAAAGTCACATCTGATAGAATGAGAACTAAAGTTTGTCCAGGAAACACACAGAGGCCACCAGCAGCAGCACAGCTTGGCTGTGAAATGTCTGTCAGCTGTCTTGTCAAAGACCTGCATGCACACCCCGTGGTCATCTCCACCCAGGAGCACTGTTACAATGCAGCACTTCACTTCTGCTGTTCCACCTCTTTCTTTAGATATCCCGAAGTGATTACATTTAAAACAAAACAGTAGCACGCATTCCTTAAAGACACTCAGTGCCGAATAAATGCTGCATCTAAACTCAGGGCAAGGGGCAGTGGCCTGCTTCTCTGGCAGATGTCTAACCATGCTGTGATCTAAGCATCTCTCTATGCTACTCCCAACAGCAACCTCTGGCTCTGGGCCACAAATCCAGCGGAAGGCTGGGTCATCTACACGGTTCTGAGACGCCACATGACATCCTGAGAGCTCTCTCAGGTTAGGGGCAGGGGTGATAGGTGGCTGTGGGTAATAAAATACTTGTTGCTCAACAAGGCAGATTCAAAAGGTAAAGTCCAACTGACTGGTCCTAGTGTGTGAACACACTTAAAGCTACAAAATCTCCCTTGGACACTGAGCTCCCGAAAGATGACAGACCTGAGCTCTGGGGAAGAGATTATGAATGGAGCAGTCGTTATCCACCTGGAAACGCAGAAGCCAATGGCAGCTTCTCTCTGGACATGCTCAGTCCTTTGCAGAGTGTAAACCCTCCCTGTGAAAACTCAGCCATTTAGAACGGGATTCGTACAGCCAGATGTGGAGCCAACAACAAGTCTCCTCAGTGACGTACCGGAAAGGGGCCAGATGTGGCGGTTCTATTCAGAGAATTCTTTTTCCAAGGAAGAGCGAAAACAAAACGAAACATGTCAACGGAGCAGAGTGAGGACGAAGCATGTGGGGATAGACTACACCAGGCACACCTCACTCTCATCCTTGCGGCTCACTCACGCAAGGCTGGCGACCAGCCACATCAGCTGGACCAGCTACACAGTTCCTCACTGCAAGGGAAAAAAATCCAGTCTCTCGGAGCTCGCTGTCAGACTGTGCACTCCAAAGCATGCTTCCTCCAGAGCCTCGGCAATTCCATGACACTTGCACACCATCCCCTCCCACAAAGCAGAGGAGGGCTACTTGGTGTAAGCGCTAAATTAGTGCTTTGCAAGGGGCTTTGGCTATAAAGACAGGGCACAGACAGCACTTCCCAGCAGGCATCCATCCCAGTGCCTCTCTTCCCTTTCATCCTATTCAATGCAGCTGGGAAGAGCTCAGAACCCTTTACTGCACTCAACAACACAAAGGAAGCCCTCTGCGCAGGCTTCTCTCTCTTGCTAGCCTCTGAAGCACAGGTTTAATGACCTATGGTCCCTGGATTTACTCATTCCCAGGGGACCACGGAACCCACAGCCCAGTTGCCACATCTTTGCTAAAATAAAAGGAGAGCCAGCCAAAACAGTGCTTGCATTACAGACTGATCCGGTATTTGGCAATTTTCAGAATGATGGTTAATTGGAAGCAGAACTTGTCTTTCTATAATGACAATACCATAGTCCTGGACTGCTGTTCAAGACCATCTCCTCCAAGTCCCCCAGGGCCGGGAAGATGCTCCCTGGATTGCAGTGATGCTAGTCTCCTGGCTGTCACTACTGTCTATCAAGACATGAGTATTCCACTTATGAAAGCAGTGCAACCTAGGACTATGAAACAGGGCAATGAAAGGAAGGGGAGGAAAAAAAAAAGCATGCTGCAAAGTACAGAGAGGTAAGCAGCTGTCAGGTTAGCTGGTCGAGTGCTGATCAGTTAAGTATCATTTCTCGGAGGCCACAGAACTAGGAAAGTATACATCCAAGACACAGAAAGTAAGAAATGAGTCATCCTTGACTTACCGAAGCAAGACTCCCGCTACAGGGTTTGCAGCATCCGAATGCAAAGCGCAGGCAGCTCCTCAGAGGATGGGAAGCTGTGCACACAGGGGCACTTCAACCTCGCTGCAAAGGAGGGAGGAGGCTGGGGTGACCAAGTGAGTGGCCACGGCTCCAGTGAGCCTCAGCCTGGACTAGGCAGACACAGTACTCTGCAAAACAGGCACACTGCAGCACGGTGGCAGGCATAGGATCGCTATGCATGTCCCATATATTCAAGCGTAATAGAAAACATGGATCTGGAGTGGATTCCATGTGGATATGGGGGCTTCCTGGCACCAAGCAGAAAAGGCAAGCTCTCTGCTCGTAACAAAATTAGCCATGGAGATGGACGCCTTGATTAGAGCGCAGTGTTATCCCCTGGGATGGCAATTACCGCGAGCAGGTGCTCTGTCTCCTGCTCTTTCAGATAAATGCCTATAATCTCATTTCACAAACGATCCCTATTTAGACAGGAGCCACCTATTGTGATGATATCATTTGCTCTAGTAGCCATAAATGGGCAACTTCCTACGGAGCGTCACGGAGCTGACGACACAGGTCTTCATAAAAGTGAGTGGGCAGGGTGCTCAAGGAGCACCGTCCACATGAGCAGCTCATGCTGAAGATTCCGTGCTCCCTGGCATCTGAGAAGTTGCAGGGGAAGAGGAAAGCCCTCCACTCTATTCTTTCAGTATGCTGACAGAGATAAGCGCCAACTCTTGGCAGGGGGAGGAAGCATGAGGGCAGGTCAGAGACCTGCCTCTTTTAAACCTGCCTCAACTAGAGGTGCCCTGATCGAAAATAACTTTTTTTTTTTATTTAAAGTGATGGTCTGGGACTTTGATTATTGCTTTTCTTTGAAGTACAGACATTCCACCCCAGGAGGCAGACAGTATACATGGGACTCCTAATGGAGAGATGGGTGTGATATGGTAACGATGATGATAGCAAATGTGGCTGATAGATGGCCAAATCACTATGCCTAAAACCCCACTTTTAGCAAAGTAACTTTCTCTAAAAGCACATCAGAATAACCAAAGAGCTTAGATTTATTAGGGTCTTGAATTTCTCTACTATCAAATCTAGAGACAGAGTGGCTGGTGAAGAGCAAGTATAAGAGAATGGCTTCTGAGCCTGGCCACTGCACACACACTGCAGGAATTCAGGAACACTGCCCTAGTCAAACCTCCCTGGACCTCCCTGAACTATTCCAGCAGCCCCAACAACTCACCTGGAAAAGGCAGGGGTCTTGCCAGACAACTTACTCTTCCTAGGACTGGCTTTATGCAGGACATACGATGTTTCGAGCAGATTAGAGCAGCATGCTCCTGAGAAGTGCTTTGTGGCTCAAGGATTTAAGCTGTAGAGTTGTAGTGTGCTGCGAATGGTCTGAGTGAAATTGCTTTTGGAACTCAATGAAAGCTGTGTTGAGATCACTCGGTGCAGAGGTGTGTCCGCAGATTATAAAACCCTGCTTTCATATTCAAGATAAAAACAATAAAGTAATCCAGACCGCCTTCAGTCTGCCTCCCCAGCACACCGCTGGAAGGAATGCCTGACACCAAACACCTCTTTCAGGAAAGCAGGCTGCGCGCTATAGAAAGTGCTGATGTTTCTTAGCAAGGATGTTGCCTTGACCACTGGAGTAGGTTGAACACCTTTCCTCTGCAATTCTATGTCTACTTGAATCCTCAGAATGTGATATTATTTGGAAATAGGTCTTTGTAGTCATAATTATGGACCTTGAGATGAGATCACTCTATAATTAGGGAGGACCAATGACAGGCATCCCAGAACACTGACACCAATGTGGAGACAGGCAAACTGACTAGACTGATGAGTCTAAAGCCAAAGAATGCCAGCATCTCCAGTAACCACCGGGTTCTATAAAGAGGCATGGAATAGATCCTGTAGAACAAATCACCCCCCACCCAGCCTGCCCCTTAAGTTCAGAGTCTGACCTCTAGAGTCAAGAGAGAATTAGTACCTACTATCTTGGTCACCAGCCTGTGGTGCTATTCCCTCCCAATCACTCTTCAGTCCACTTCTAGCTCTGAAGAACTTTATGATGATATTACAGAGAAAATATTCAAGCAAGACTCAGATCTGAGATCCTGCCCTTCCTGTCATGGCTCCATGCTGTCTTCTAGTTCAGTGAAGACCACAAGACTAGAGACTCCAGTCATTAAAACAACTGACTTAAAGTCTAAGGAAAATGATAGTTAATGCTATGATTCCCCCATCATCCTTTGAAACCTTCCTACTAATGGAGAACCTTTCTGCCTTGGGGAGTTACTTTCTCCTGGTGTTTTATCATTGCCCAGAATCCACAGGTAATAGATCCATCCACTACAGTTTTCTACAGGTGGGTGGGACCCCAGATAATACTAAAATGGGAGGATAGGGCCTCGGATAATGATAAAATGTGAGAATGGGACCTGAAGTTGTAATAAAATAGAGGGTGAGGCCTGAAATAAAAGCTTGCAAAGGAGAGTGGAGTCTTGGTTAAGGATGACAATGAAGAGTGGGCCTTGGGGTAACAACAGGTAAAGAGGAGGGTGTGGTCTGAGGTTGATGGAACAGGAGGGTGGGTGGAGTAAGGACGACACTCTATGATGGGATTTGGGTGAGGAAATAGGATGTAGCATTGCTGGCTTCACATTCAGCATGTGGTGGGGACAGAGGATAGAAAAGATCAGAGCAAATCTGCTAAGTGCACCAGTGAGAAGAGGAACATCTAACTAGAAGGAAAAGGAGCATCCAACTGTGGGGAAGAGGAGCATCCAACCAGGGAGAAGAGAAACAGCAAACCAAGAAGAAGAGGAACATCCAACCAGGAGAAAGGGGAACATCCAACCAGGAGGAAGAGGAGCATCCAACCAGGAGGAAGGAGAACTCCTGTACTAAGGGCTTCCCAGGACCATGTGGTTTGCTCATCTGCCTCCTGATAGTCTAGAGGATAGTATTATTTACATCTTATTCCACAGAGGAAGAAACCAAAGCACAGCTGAGCCATTGGATCAGAAGTGGCTCTGGAACTAATATGTTCCTGTCCAAGACACAGTCCAATCTCACACAGAAGAGAGAGACCAGAGTGACCAGCAGCACCCCAGCCTGGTAAACAACTGGGTTATCCTAGAGAGAAAGATTTAGGAAGCCATTGGAACCATAATGGCTTGAGGCAGCTGACATATGCAGAACCAACAAGACACAGCTGAGAAGTGCGCTACTGCTGGGGTTGGGTTCCTGTAAGACAAAGCCAGGTGTGCATGAACTCACTAATGGAGAGTTGGTTGGGAGTTCTAAGACGTCTGTGCCTTGTCCCTGTAACTGGAGCTCAACCCACATCTTCTCAGACAGACATTCTGTGTCTCACTCGACACCTAGTCCAGCTATAACCATGAAATAATAAATATTTGCCAGATACTTTCCATGCCTTTGGGTGGCAGATTTTCACTGTCTCTCTTGAGGCAGACATAAGAGCGTGTCTCTGTCAGGGATACTGACAGGGCTGTTAGGGAGTCTGCACAGAGCATATCAGGTATGTGTCTTGATTTCTAAAGCAGTAGTCAGATATATGCTTAAGTATCACCAAGGAGAGGCTGGGATTTTAGCTGTATCTCTGAGACGTGACTCAAAACACCTACAGTACGGACAAGTTCGTCAATGTACAGTTAGTTAAGCAGCTAACATGGCTGATGGCTGTGAGATTGAATGTCAGTTAGCTTTAAGAAGCCAGTATGACCACCCAAGGAGATTTCCTTTTTGTCCTTTGCCGGCCTGACTCTCATTGCTAAAATACCTCCAGATTGTTGAAACCTCACCCAAGGCTGATTTGGAAACCATTATTCATGGCGGCAAAAAGCTATTCCATAGATGTATTCCATAGATGGATCCCATTACTCAGAGGGAGTTCTGGAGCTGGAGGTCAGTGATGCCTCAGACCCTAATGTAGACTGCTCTGGCATTGGGATCAGGGCAGGGTTCATCAAGAATGCAGCCACTTCTCACATCTCAGCCCAGGGGATAACATCCTCGTAAAGCACCCAAGCTAATTGCTTATTCCCAGGAGGAAAGGCAAAATGCAAAAACAACCCCCATGGCTGGTAAATTAGGTCAACCACCCCAGTGCAGGGCAATACACATTTGGAAACTGAACGAGGATATGAAACATCTAGCTGTAGAACCACTGAGTTCCCTGAAGCTTGCTATCAACAGACTTTTCACAACCACAGAATCACACAGAACCACAAGGAAAGGAAAGCATGTGCTCATGTTTTATGTAACCGCTGGTGTCTGGTTCCTAATCCAGAATGAAGGATTTACAAGCTGGTAAACAAGAGAGTCGAATGTCAACACCTTTCTTATTTCTGTAGCCTTAAGCATCAATGTCTCAACAAGTACTTTGTTTTCCTACATTAAATTAAAGATTAGCTGCCTTTTGTTTTTTTGGGTTTTTTTTGGCAACACATTTTTCCCTCTCCCGTTGGTATCAATGAACATACTCACAATTTTCAAAGATGAAAGGCCACAAGCTGCTTGCAAATAAATCTCTCTTGGAGCAAATCGCCCCCAAGGATCTGGTTTGCCTGATCCCTGTTTACACTACCAGAAAGCCAACACTGATTCTCAGAATGGAGATTCCTGGTCCTCTCTCAGAAACAGATATGAGAAATCAAGAGAGAGCACAACCAGCAAATTAAGAACAATAAATCAACTACACAGTTTTCAGGGCAAAACCATTTAGATCTGTGAGCGGTGTGTGTGGGGGTAATCAATTAAAATTTATCTCCTGTTTACATACAATAAACAGAATAATGAATAACATTGTGGTGAACTTGGAAATGCATGCAGCATTTGAATATTTGGTTAACGTAAGTTTCATATATGCCAAATTTACCTGTGATTTAGCTGTGAGTGAGTGCATTTTAATTTATTCATGTTTTGTGATCACCTATGATAATAGCAATGGCTAATGGCTAGTTCAATTTATCTTAACTTCATGCATGTATAATGAGGACTCAGTGTCCTAGTGTCAAAATTGTTCTCAAATTAAGGACTTTCACAGGTACTAAGCATAAAATTTCACAAAGATAGCTCCACAGCTCCGGTGCAGTTTCCTACAGTAAAACAAGTCTCCTAGGATGGGAGTCGTCAACCTGACAGTGTGGACCCAAAAGCTATTAGGGTTACCAAGGATATGTCCCTTCAGTTTCTTCAAGGGTAGCTGCGGTTGTAGCTCAGAGAAAATGAAAGCAGAAGGTTTAGACTTCAGCATTTATTTATTGAGCTGATAGTTCAATGTGCTTGACAATTCAGGAGCATATTCACATTAACCCAGCTTCTCTGGCATGGGCAGGCAGAATTCTACTACAAGAGGGGCTCTTGTATCAGAGCTCTGTGGGGGAAAATGTCTCTTATGGACCAACTGTCTTACAAGAACAAACTTAATACCCACCTTGCCCTGCCCAGAAGGTACAGACGACGGCACAGTGGGAGTGGGATTCCTCAGGTACACTGGCAGAGCCCCAACCCACTTTGACCTGGATTCAACCTACAGGGCACATGATCTGAAAGTCAGGTCTAAAGGCCTGTTGGTTTGGGAGAATACAAACCTTCTCTAAAATAACCAAAAGAAAAGAAGAATGACTCCCTGAATTATAGATTCAAATACTGAAAGCCCTAAAATTCACACCAAAACATAAATGAATAAACTAAGAAAGAGTGAAAATAAATAATGCAAGTAACATAAAACATACCAGAGCAAACACATAACCTAACCACCTGTACAGAAAAGACAAGGAACTGAAAAGTGGAAAAGCACACTTGTAAAATCACAGACACTGTGAGAGACATGGTCAAGACAGAACACCTGAGGCACAGCATCAAAAACTGTAACTGGAAAAGACACGAACAGGTTTTTACCTGCTAGATTTATAACTGCTTGTGTTCTCTAGTGTTATTCAGAATTACCTTGGGCACATATACAGCAGGGAGATACCCCTAGTAGGATAGTCATTCCTAGAAGAGCCTGAATTTGGAGGTACCAACAAACATGACTCCCCCTCCCCAAGGGCATGTATTTTCTGCATTTCACATCACCGCAGAGCCTGCCATGATAACCACATGGATAACCAATGTCTTTCCAAACATTCTCTTATACCACCAAATTGTTGTTCCAGTCATCTGAAGACCCAAAACACCAGGAAAGCATTGAATGGTTCCAAATGACTGTCCTGAGTTAAGGTGAAAACATAAATCGGTTTGCCAATTTGACAAGTTGAAGATGAAATTCTTAATGAACCTGTCTCTACTATGTGCTCTAAAATGCATCTTGTGGTTAAAAAACACATGCTGTGACCATCTGATTTTTACTAAAATGTCTAATGCATGGGGTACAGTGCTTGGGGAAGATTGATGCATGCAAAGATCTGAAATGTTCATCCTAACACTAGTAACATTTTCTGTGCATGTCCTCAGCATTCTTGCTCTAGGGGGAAACTATATTTAATTTTGCATGTGCAATTATTGTTCAGTGAAGAGAAAACTATTTTTATGTGTTACTGGCTAAGAAGGCTGTTATTATTTTGTTCTGGTACTTTTTCTAAAGCAAATAAAAGCATTAATGAAAACATTTGATAATAAAAAGTCTAGGTAAATTATGCTTTTCCTTTACTACTTGGTTACATGGAAGTAGCTCACACTCGGCACCTAGAAAAGTTTTTTAAACTTTACCAATGCGGTAGCAGAACAACAAAACTGCAAACACCATAAATCCAAATATTCTTGATGGTTTTTGTTTCTGCTGAGGATAGAGCTTTTTCACATAAATTGAGCTTTCAACCATTACCTAATCATTTCAGCACAAAAGAGGGAGATAGGAATGACAAGTGCTATGTATGTTTTTATTTAATTATATATTGATAAAGAAATCCATAGACACACAAAACCTTACAGAACTATAACATATTGTCATAACTATAATCCTAACACAACTCCTTTAATACAGATTTTAAAGCAGTGAAACTTTCTAAAAATCACTGGGTGTGAACACATGACTCAGACATTCATGCATATGTTTGAGTGTGTGGATATATTTAATATGCATCTACGCGAGCCCAGAAAACAAAATGTGCATCATTGAGGCAGTTTTCCAAGAAACAGTGACACTCATTCTGGGCTACACTTTCAGCACTTTGAATGTGGACAGCTCTAACCAGTAATTAATGTTATGTGAACAGGAGAGTGAGCAAGAGTCAGGGCAAGTTTTCTGATGAACTTACCAAAAGTAAAATTCAGAGAGACACAGAGAGAGAGAGAGAGAGAGAGAGAGAGAGAGAGAGAAGGAAAGAAAGAAACAAAGAAAGAAAGAAGAAAGGAAGGAAGGAAGGAAGGAAGGAAGGAAGGAAGGAAGGAAGGAAGGAAGGAAAGAAGGAATCAAACAAACTTCCACTTCCCTTCTTTTGAAAAACATAAACCCAACAGCATTAGTCCTAAAAGTAATTGTGATTATAAGAGAAATGAAATATTAAAGTTTGGGTTCTTAAATATTATAATTTTTTTGCTGCTTACTATCCTGCTATAGCTACTTGCTTTGTTGCTATGGCAACATGCTGCTAGCATCCAACATTTGAGGCAGTGAGACCATGCTTCTTTACAATTACATCCAGGAAATATATTGTTTCTTGATACCATACACAGTCACCAAATTTCTATGGCTATCAAGTCTCTGCTTAGCGATTTTCCAAGACAAAAACTATTCTTGAGTCCTTCTTTCCATAGGTTACATAAAGATTTTCCACTTTCTGTATCTTAAAATGCAACCCTCAAAGACTTGAGGCTGCAAGCAGAACAAGGCTTAATGGACCCCCTCCGCCTTCCAGATTTTCCATCTGGGGAGCTTCCTTCTAAATTCATGATTCTCTAACTTTGAGCATAAAGGAAATACTTTATTGCCTGTTACCCCAAACTTCAATTCACAGCAATTTAGTGAAGAAAGCATTTACATATAAGAAACCCAAGGGAATCAAACACTAACAATTTGTCCAGTCTGCAATGAGACACAGTTTCAGATACAACCCAATATATCAGGCTGCATGGCATCCATTTTCATCATGATTCATTCAAGCAAGCCCAAATTAGAAAGCACACAGTATCACTTTACCACAGAAAAATTGAACATTTTCTTGTTTGTAAATATATATACATATTAACTGAAGTGTAGCTATGCACATCAATTATCTTTACAATGATACAAAATGTTAAGAAACAGGTTAATTAGGACCAGACTTAAACTGATCTTGGTAGATTTGCTTATTTGTTTAACCTGCTCATTGCTTTTTTTTTTTTAATCTACAGGTGCTTGGGGAAAGAAAATGAGTTTGAACATTTCAATGGTGCATTAATTGTAACTAGTCCCTACTTCCTGACAGATTCTGCTATTGTTCGGTGTGTTTTAAGTTCTTTCAGAAGTCTTACAACCTCTGGAACAAGCCTTATAGCACATTTATAAACAAGCCCACACCTTGAGAAGCTGCCCTGTGATTTCCTAGGTAAATTATTTAGATTGTCAGGTCAGCCACAAAAGGCCAGGAAATGCCCGTGCCATCTTCTCTCCTGCATTCATCCTTCAAGTCTCTGTCAGATTGTCTCCTCTGCCTTGATCCTATGATGTCAGTCACAGTGAACTCTTCTATACAATGCCTACAATGTAAAATTTACTCTAAACATCACTGTCCTTCCTTTCCCCATTTCCTTTCCTAAATGGAAAGGATGCCTGCCTTTCGTTAAAATTACCTATAACGTTGTTTCTCTCTCATTGTGTTCTAGGTTGGGGGTTGCAGGTCATTTAACTGTGAATATTGATGGCATTTGGTGTGGTCCCTTGTGAAAAATAAGTCTCAGCTTTGGAAGAAAGAAAAAAGAAACAACTGAGTAAGGTAAGGAAAGGGACAGAGAAAAAAATTCTGTGGTAGTCGTGTAGCTATTAAGAGGGACTTGACTGCAGAGGCCACCCAAAGCCAACAGGGCAGCAGTACCCCAGTTAGGCTTGGGGTGGGCTGAGTTCTCCTTCCTCTGGCATGAAAGTAAGAACCCAGCAGCAGAAGCCTGGCCCCACAGAGGTCCAGAATCCACAGATTCCCTACTGTCGGACCTCACCTCTCTTCACAGGTTGTCCATAACAGACACTACGTGGAAACAAGAGAAAACACAAGCTCATCTCATCCCACCATGCCTATGCAGTCAAAGTCCTGACAGTGAGCAGGCCCCGACACAGAAATTGCCAAACCACTATCTTCTTTGTTCTATGAAATAAACATACATATGGATTTGTGCATCAGCGTGTGTGTGTGTGTGTGTGTGTGTGTGTATGTTCATGTGTCTATTTGCAGGTCTGAACTCATATATGCACTTGTCTTTGTTCATGAATGTAACAGTGGATTCATGTGTGCATTTTCATGTTCACGGTCACCTTTCTATGTGCACATGGCTCTTCAATATGTGGGTTCATGTTCACATATATGGCCTTATTTATATGCATATATCTACCTTCATGTGAGCTCTAGGTCAGTCTTTATGCATATACATACCTATTTTTTTTATACAATCATGTGTGCGTGTTCAGTGTTCATATGTATATGTGCCTAATAAACACATGTATAGTATGTGTCTCTATGTTCATGCACATGTCTACATTCATGTAGACTCTGCCAGTGTTTGTGCATGCATGTGCCTATGTTTACATGCATGCCTGCTTGCATTCACACATTTGTTCATGCTCATATGTCTATGTCCATTCATGTGTGCATTTATGTGTCTATGTCTATAACCTTGCCTGTACCTGCATTCACACGGGTTATGTCAGTGTTCATGCATGTATGGGTCTGTGTGCAGGTATATGCACTCATGTGTGTCCATGTTCATGTATGTGTCTCTGTTTATATGTATATTGGTCAAGGTTCTCTAGAGTC
Organism: Meriones unguiculatus; assembly: GCF_030254825.1. Lineage (NCBI taxonomy): Eukaryota > Metazoa > Chordata > Mammalia > Rodentia > Muridae > Meriones > Meriones unguiculatus. The sequence continues at coordinate 9,176,978 of NC_083352.1, read as the reverse complement.
ACAGAACTTATAGAATGAATATATGTTACATATATATATATATATATATGAATTTATTGGAATGACTTATAGGCTGCAGTCCAACTAACCCAACAATGGGCAGCTGTGAATGGAGAGTTCAAGAATCTAGCAGTTTCTCAGTGCCAGGAGGCTGGGTGTTTCAACTTCGTCTTCTGTATAAGCTGAGGTCCTGTAGAAGTTAGCTCCAGTGGACATCCTGGCAAAGTGAATGCAAGCAGGTGAAGAACAAACAGCCCCTTCCTTCTTCTATTGTCCTTATACGAGCCTCCAGCAGAAAGTATGGCCCAGATTAAAAATGTGCCTCAACATTGAAGCAGGACATTCTCCCCAAGCATGGTTGGCTACCATAAAAAGCTAAAATGTTACGCTCAGGATGCGAGGCTAAGCACTTCACTCAGGGTCAGCCGCTTTGGACCCAGAGAAGAGCATGTCTGATTGCATGCGGGTTGATGCCCCAGGTCCCGCCTCTGAGAAAAAGGTATCGGACGGGTCTCATGCTCTTTGGGTGGATGACACCTAAATGAACATCGGTACAAAGTCCCAATTTATTTCTAATATCAGAGATCAGACCTCTACTCTTGCCTGATGCATCTAAAACAAAAAGGGGGAACTGTAGAGAGCTGCGGAATGCTATGCCTTAAAGATGGAGTTGGTTTCCGCCTTCCACCTTCCCGATGGTGAGTGCTCTCTGTCACGAACAACTCCGCATTTGGCTAAGGCTGAGGATCTGGCTTGCTTCCATATATGTGGACCTATCTGCATTGCCCACGTGGCACGCCTGGGTTGGCTACCCAGAGGCTATCTAAGCTGTGGGCTGGCTTTCCCCAGGGTCCGAGGATTGTTCAAGGTTCCTGAATAAACTGCAGTGAAAAAAAAAATGTGCCTCAAGATCTGGATCAAAAACCTGTGCCTTTGCTCCACTTGGACTTGAGTTTTGTGCAGGGTGATAAATATGGATCTATTTGCATTTTTCTACATGAAGGCATCCTGTGAGACCAGCACCATTTGTTGAAGATGCTGTCCTTTTTTCCATTGTATACTTTTGGCTCCTTTGTCAAAAATCAGGTGTGCATAGGTGTGTGAGTTTATTTATGGGTCTTTGATTCCATACCATTGTTCAACCAGCCTATTTTTATGCCAGTACCATGCAGTTTTTATTACTATTGCTCTGTAGTACAGCCTGAGGTCGGGTATGGAGATACCTCCAGAATGAAATACTACTCAGCCATTAAAAACAAGGAAATCATACAATTTGCAGGCGAAAGGGTGGACCTCGAAAAGACCATCCTGAGTGAGGTAACACTGGCCCAGGAAGACACGCACGGTACACAGCCACTTAGAAGCAGATGTTACTCATACAGTGCAGGGTACACATACTATGCACAGACCCCGAGAAGCCAAATGCACTGGACATCCTAGGCTTCACGTGGGTCCCCTAGTTAGGGGTCTGGGGGTATCTCTGACATGGACTATGTTGCCTACTTTTTTTATCACTTTCCCCTGATGGGACTTCCCTACCAGGCCATAGGGGAGGAAGAAGAACCCAGTCCTCATGTCAATAGATGAGCTGGGGTGTCTGGGTAGGAGGCTCCCCTATTCTGAAGAATAGGAGAGAGGGGATGAAGGAGGGAGGGAGGAAGGGTGAGACTGGGAGGAAAGAAGGGAGGGGCCTATGACTAAGATGTAAATTGAATTTATATGTACATACATACACACACATATGTCTACACTCATGTGTGTGCCTGAGTCTGTTTGTTTCTTATTCTGAAATTAAATCTAGCAAAGTACCTCTTGTGTTTATTTTGTAGTGGTAGAATATATAACAAGGAAGTATTTTCTTTTTCTGCATAGCTGATCTTTATAAACTAAAGAATATTTATATAACCAGGAAAAAACCTTACAAATTCAATTTTTACAAAGGAGGAAAAGAAGCCTAAGTTTTATCTCTGTGAGGCGCTGTGAATAGTGTTTACAAAGAGACATTCAAGCAGCCTTAGCTGACCAGCAACTCAAGTATATTGAGGTGCCTCATTTGAGGGAAACTTATGGAGCAAACCCTGGAAGAAAATGCCTGGAAGAAGTGTCCTATACCTTTAAAGATATTAAAGCTGCAGAGACACTTTCATTTTCAACACTTACCTTTTTAATACCTCTCACAATCACAATTCATCAGAAACTGCATTGCCTGGGTGTTTTAACAGATGAGAACTATAAAGATCTGTGTGGTAAAAGCAAGAAGCGAACTAGTCTGTACATGCAAGGCACCTCATTCACCATCTTCTAAAAGGATATGATGACATCCTCCAAACCTCCACCCTAACGACACTCTTAAGTACACCTCATGAGAATGCAGCCCACTATGAGAAGTAGTTTGTCAGCAATAAACATTGGACTTATCAGTTTGGATATTCTATAAGTCACCACACTTCCTGAAACTCAGCTCCAATTGTGGCTCCAACAGAAGAATCATAGCTATTTTCCTACCCTTTAGTCTGCTCTTGTAGTTTTAAATATAGTTGTGAAATCACTTAGTCATATTTATAGGCACACTGAATTTTAAAGTCACAGAGTCCCCTGGAGAATATCTAACAAGTTCCTTATTTTATACAGAAAAGGAGAGACACACGAGAGGAAAGAATTTATTACCAGATCTCCCATCATGGTGGCATAACTGTGGGCACAGTGGAGCTGCCTGGTGTCCCATCCAGACTCAGGGTTATGCGATTTCCTGTTCCTTCTAGGCAGCACCTGGTACCCAACTGAAAGCACTGGGCTGTGCTTGTTGTATCCAAGTGCAGGCATGTAAGTCAGCCTGGGTGCACCGCTGTGTCCCAACAGCTACAGTCATCCTAGGTACAGAGGCAGGATGGGGAAGATCTCAGCAGCCTCCCCAGAGATGAGAGCAACTTCAGAGACTTTGTCGACGTTCTGTTGACACCACTGACACAGTCGCAAGCAGCAAGACCACAGGAGCCATCACTAGATAAAAAGGAACAGAGGCTCTGCAGGTGGAGCCAGTATGATTGCTCTCCTCCGTCGCTCTCTTGCACAGTCTCCAGGAGCTTCGGATACAGAGATAAAAACTTCACGGGCCCAAAGTCAAAAGAGAATGTGTATGCAATCCATATGCTCCTCATACTCTCCCCACTTCAACTGCAGAGTTGTTTCACGCTTCAGGGTGAGGATCTTAGACCACAGAAGAGGAACAACTTTCTCAAAGTCAGTTTCTGACTGAAATTACACCCATGCAGCCTGGTCTGACCCTGTATACCATCAAGTCAGAGTGTCACAATCTGTCCCCACATGCCCACATGGCCTAAGATTTTCAAGAACAGAAGAAAAACCAAATTGGGATAAAAACCGAGATCTAAAAATAAGATCCCAAAGCTGACCTGTTTCAAGTACTTACACCTCACAAAAGTCAAGCAGCCAAACACGATCCCCCAAAGGGCTGTGTGAAGGGCGGGGCCTTGGAAAGTGGTGGGGTTGTGAGACTACAACCCTTGTGGATGGACAGAATGCTTCTTCATCCTTTCCACCTCATGAGGAAATAAAAAAAAAGCCATCGTCACGAACAAGGAAGCAGCCCCTGGAGACACTGGACCTGCTGGTACCCTGACCTAAGACTTCCGGCCTCCAGAACTGTGAAAAACAAATGTGTGCTTTTTATATAGATACCCTGTCTGTGGAACTTCACCCCAGCATCCTGAGTGAACTAAGACAGATGTCAAGGCAACTCAATGGGAAGAGAGTGGTCTTTTCAACAAGCAATTCCGGGACAACTAGAAAAGCATGTGAGGAAAAACTGCATTCCAACCTCACATCATAACTCAATCCAAAACAAAATAAACAAGCAAACAAAAAACCCTTAGGCTTAGGTGTAAGAGCTGTAGAAGTCAGAACACAGCACAAGAGCTGCCCCTTGTGGAGAGAGGTTAAACAGAGAGTTCTCAGACATGGCACTCCAGGCACTGAGGACAGAAAGCAAGCACAAGTGAGGCAGACTGAGTTCTGCAAAAACACCATCAAGAGAGAAAAAGGGAAACCCACAACACGGGAAAAAATAAAATCCTATAAATAATAAGAAACTTATATACATAATTATAAGTAGTTAAAACTCAGTAACAACAGATGACTATTTTCAAATGGACAAAAGTTTGAAGTCATTTCTCCAGAGACGAGAGAGCCAGTCTCTAAAAAGCATGTGAGAAGACAGTCAACATAAACAGACATCACAGAGATGCAAGCTAAAGCAACAGTAAGGTACCTCACTCTCTCTAGGGGCCCGTAAGACAAAAGACACTAACCAACACTGTTAGGCTAGAAAGAAATCCAGCTCCATCCACGACCAATAAGAATAAACATGGCGCAGCTGCCATGAAAAGAAACCCTGCGGACTGAAAATGGCCATTACTTCATGACCCCAATGACCCCTATCATGGTTACATATCCAAGAGAAATTAAAAGATGTACAGAATGCTTAGACCAGCATTGTGAATAGCAGAAGGGGGGATGAAAATATCCACTGTCTAATGAATAATTAAATATTAAATAAACATGGTCTATCCATACCTGAAAACAAGCAAGTGTGAATAATGCAAGTTAAAGCAGAAATTAACTTTACAGTACTTTCTTGGTGAAAGAAGCCAATCCCCATGACCATTTATTCATCTATCACAGAGTACCCAGTGTACTACTGTATATAGGAAGTAGATCTGCCTGCCGGAGTTGCTGGGCAGGGAGTGTACCAATGACTGCTAATGGGTCCCAGATTTCTCTTGGAGTTATCAAAAATAGTGATCAAATCTGCCATTTGATAGTGCAGACGCTTGTACAACATTGTAAATAAACTGAATTTTGGTATACAAGTGGATTTTATGTTATGTGAATTAATTTCAAAAGAAAAGTTATGCCATCACATAATAGAGACAAAAACAAGATGCATGCCAGGCTTCTGAAGCCCTGAGTACGTTTATCAGCACTTACAGTGAAAAAGGCTATAACCCAGGAAGCTGGGTAGAAGCAAATGAGAATATGAAATGAACTGTATATTTAGCTGAAAGTTTAACAAACCAAATTCCTCATTCTACAAGCAATTCTGTTAATAGGAAGCTGAGTGAAGATTCCACTATTCCATTTGCCAGATGGCTTTAGGCTACCCGTGCAAGAGGCGATGGAGACAAGAGTTAGTTCCCCTATGGGCACGCAGTTATCCTGGCAGCCGTCGAACATGCACATATACGATGTACGAAGGTATCAAAACCCTAGTCTGCTCTTCCTTTTAATTCTCTCTTCCCTCTCATTTTCCTTCCGTCCCTCCGTCCCCCCCTTCCCTCCCCACTCTTTCTCTTTCTTCCAGCAGGAAGAGGCCAGAATCACCTTTTCTCCACTGTGTCTCTACATTCAGAAGACAGCACATGTAGCTGGGGTGTGGGAGGAACGTTTAGGTCACAAGTTCAAGTCAGGGGAACAAACTGGAGGCCTGTAAAATGTGGTAATGTACCCTCACCATTGGAAATAAAAAATCCTGAGGAAAATGTACAGATCCCAGCGTGCTGAATTAGAGACTGCGTTTAAAGTGAACAAAATGACAGCAGTTGGGAAATAGAGGTAATTAAACTCACATTATGCTTCAAAAATAATGTTTCTTTTAATAACAGTCCGGCTTCATTCCATTTGCCATTAATGAGTGCTGAATGGACAGGGTTTCACTGCTTTTCGGGTTTCGTTTTCTTTTTTTTTTTTTTAATAGAAAAATCTTCAATAAAATCAAACAGCATATTCCTAGCATTCCCCTTCTGAACTATTTTGAACTAATAAAAACATAATTTCCTTCTCTTTACTTTAAAAGAACCCTGCTCCAAGCCCTATGAAGCTTTAGTTTTAGTCCTCAAGCCTGGTATTTGACACTCAGAACTGTAGAAAGACTAGATACTACAGTTTGTCTGAGGAGAATGCTTGGGCATTCCCTTGCAGTGAGCATTTACTGAACACTTTTAGATCGATAGATCGATAGATAGATAGATAGATAGATAGATAGATAGATAGATAGATAGATAGATAGATAGATAGATGGATATAGATAGATCATTATTTACTTCGTGTGTGCTTACGTATGTGTGTCACATGCTGTGGTCAGACATTAGCGCACAGGAGTCAGCTCTCTCCTTCCACAATCAGGACTCTGGAGCTTGAACTCAGGTTGCCAGGCTTGGTGGCAAGCACATTTGCACACTGAGTCCTTTCCTCCTGTAGGGCACTCATATTCAAACATGAAGGACAAAAATGGTGACATGTGCTTGTCCCTTTGGAGAGGCATCTCGGGAAAGAGCTCTCAGGATGGGTCAGCGGGCAGCTGTCAGCAGCAGGGTGGGGAGGCGGTGTCTGTTAAGGGCATAAAGCTCCCATTCGGTGGAGTCTGTTCAAGAGATTAGCTATGATATAAGGTGTGCCTTGGTTCCCAGTGATTGTCCTATGTTGAAGAGTTGTTGAGAGAGTGAATCTGATGTTCTCATCACATAAACACATGAGGCGCATGAGCGATTCCTGTGAGTAATTACAATTCATACACTCCATGCTGCACCCATATTTGAAAACACATTGAAAAGAATAAACACCTACGATTTGGGATTGGCAAATGATAATGATGAAATTTCAAATGATGCTTGATGCAGGCTCAGACAGAACCTGTTAAGCTTTGTGCATACTGACTCACATAGCTGACCTCCACACTGAGAACACTCCTGTGCCCTTAGAAAAAGGGACACCAGTGTGCAGAGGAAAAGAATAAGTAGCCTTTGGGTGTGTGCCAGGAAGTTGAGTCTAGTGTTCCAACCTGGAAAACTAAGAAGCTGGGCTGGGCTGCGCTGACACTACTGTGCCCGTTGGTGAATTGTGAGACCATATGAAGGCAAATTCCTCCACATTCTGTATTTGTTACTCTGAAAACCATTATCAGAGAGCCCAGTGACCAGGCTAGTTGCACCATGGCATTCCTGTGAGCATCACTGACGCTCTGTACACAGCTAACCCCTTTCTAAGGCCAACTCTGAGCTTTAATGAAGAGGCTACTGTAAGCTTTGTATCATGGCTCATACGTGACAGATTCATCCATGCAGAGTTTACACTTCAATTTGTTTTACATTTGCAAGCCCATGCAATCTAAAAGTTAGTTTACTTTCGAGAATGAAAGCTGAATGATTTATTGAAACTATTATACACTAAAATTTGTATTGACAGCATAAAACGGGAAACTCTTACTAAGGACTACTGATGTCGCCCAATTCATAAGTGGATGTTACGTTAGAAACTCCTGACCCACAGAGCCAAGGTTCTAGCTAGGAGCAAAAAGCAGTGAGAAGATGCTGATAAAAGTCATGTAGGAGATAATACCAGGGTAATAAAACACACAGTATCTGTAGATCAGGTGCCCCAATGCCTTGCTGAGAAAGGGGTGAGGTTCCAAAGAGGCGCTGTGGTAGAGCTGCACTGACATATATGAGAGCAGGTGGTCTCGGTCCCTGAGCACAGGACCCAGGAAGGCAGTTAGCTGGAAGTTGAGCAGGTACCATCCTGAGTCCTAGGATACCAAGATGGTGTTGTCCTTTCTGAGAGGAAAAAGAGGACACTGTGACATGAGAAGGACCATGTCTTCAAAGGGTTCTTGGAGCTGCTGCTGGTTGGGAAAAAATAGGGAGGGTTGAATGGAGAGTATGGCCCACAGGAGGCGGGGACTAGGAGATCCTAGTGAGAGATGCGCAGTTCAGTCTGAAGCTGGATACTGTCAGAGCAGGCAAACGGTACTTAGCCTGTGATCCATTTTCAACTAGGCCAGCAGGATTTGCGGGTGAGCAAGGTGTGGGCTATGTGGTGTCCAACAGCCTGAGGAGATCAGCAGGGAACCCAAAGCAGGCTCCATCTTGGGCCAGCTGCGTGTGGCCTGCCTCCCATGTGCCCAGAGGAATGAGAAAGGAGCACCTGGACGGATGAGGTTGAGCAAGGGGTGGGCAGAGATTAACAGTTATGTTTAAAGTCCTGACATGGGATTCATGTCACCAGGGACAGGTAGGTGAAGAGATCATATAAACTCTGAGATCAAGACCCCCAGTGAGCTAGCAGCTGGGTAGCAAGAAATGTCTAGAGAAGACTGGAACACAGGAGGGTCTGGGAGGTCAAGGAGTGTGGAGCTGTACAAAGAGTTGGACAGTAATCCATTCCAGAACTAGGACCCATTCTGGTTCTACACAGGAGGCCACTGGTGACCCCGAAGGGCAGGGTCATGGAGCAGAGCTAGGACATCAGAAATGAAAAAGAAAGAGTAGGAGGGAGAGTGGGGGTGTGGATCAGATGAAGCACAGCAAGAGGGCTATAAAGCAGAGGAAAAGCTCACTTCTGGGTTGTGATACAGCCTGGGGAAACATCCAAAGTCACCCACAAGGTAGCTGGACCAAGCATGCAGGTGAGAACCGGGAGAGGTTATTGCATGGTGATGGACAGGGCCAGCTGAGGCACAGGCAGAAAGCATGATGCAGAGAGCAATGCTACAGACACACACTCCCCCTGACTGATGAAGGTTTTTGTAACATGACATGACAATTAGAGTCTTTTTGAGCTTGAGAGTAAGTGCTGAGCCCTGGGGCCACAGCAGGAAAGGGAGATTAGTGAGGCAGCCTTCCTGGTGGTTCTTCAATCAGGAGGCCAGGATCGTGGCAAACAAAATCCTGCAGTCTGAAATCCCCAAAGAGCACAGTCTGCAAGGGGTAAGTACTCAGTGTCCAAGTCACAGAAATATAAGTCTGGAAACACTGTAACAATTACTTAAATAACATTTCTTTACTAATAAATGCACATTTATTTAAGAGACTGGAAACCACAGCACAGCAATGCCTAGGCTACTTGACAGGGTAATGCAGACTTTAGCCAAGGGCACATCTGCAAATCAAACATACAAGTAGGACAGCCAGAGCAGACAACCACACCCTCAAAGCCACACTTCTGAGGCCGAACCTCTCAGGCACAGCAACTGTGCAGCTTTCTGAAGAGACTAAGAGGCAGTTATTCCTCTTGGTACCCAAGTCACAGGCAGTAGGTGCCACGGGGAGGTTTGTTTAGCCCACTCTTGGCAATCCAACATACCTTTAGATTATATCTTACCTATATCCACTTGGGCCAGTCCAAGGGTCTGTCCTGTTCCTCTGCTATGGTATTCCTTCTGGCCTTCACTTCTCTCCAGCACTAATCAGTTACCTTCTTCAACTGTCATTCGTGGAGACCAATGGCACCCACAAGGTATAGCACTGCCTCACCACTGGCACCAGCAAGGCCACTTTACTTTACCTTGGGGTCACAGTCGGAACCCCATGGCCTTCAGCACCCACAGATACCCAGATACTAATTCTTCCCACGTTGTGACAGCCAAGTACTTGCTGTGTTTCTCCCTTTGTCAACCCAGGAAGCAGCTGCGCATCTTTCAGGATCCTGGAGGGATGACCCTTTGCCAAACTGTTGTCTGGCTTCTTGGACAAAATTCCTATGCCTTCACTTCTTTCTGAATTTCACTTCTTTATACACACACACATACACACACACACACACACACACACACACACACACACACACACACACACTGTTGATGAAGACGCAAGCTTGCTTTTATATCCAGCCCCTTCTTGATATGAGCCCACAGGGCTACACACACTCCCAGCCTTCATCTCCTGGAGACCCCACCTAGCACTGTCACAGCAAACACCTCCACAGATGCAGCCTTACTCCCCTGAGCCCAGCTCCATGCCTTTCCTCCCATCACCAGCCATATAGCCCTTGAGTAAAGTGTGACAAGCCTAAAGCTGTCCTTGGAGAGCTCATGTTTACAAGTTAATAAGTGATTTTTTTTGCCAGAAATTAAAATGCCAAAAAATTTACATTCTATGAAAGCTCTGAGCCATTGTATGCCTTTTTTTGATTCCTCTAAGGGTTGTGCTCAGATCTGCAGGAGCCACAGTACTGATTTTCTACCATGGGAGCCATGACCTTGAGGCACATCACACTCTAGACTGTGATGTTGCCTGGCTTTGAGGCAATGACAGCTCGTATCTCTGGGTCCCTGTGCATTTGGGTAGTGAGTAGTCCCCACAAGAAACCTGGTGCTGGCTCCCTGCAGCTGTGCAGATAGTGAAGGACTTTGCACACCAAGGCAGAGCAGATGGCATACTTGTTCTTCTGCCCCAGCACATGCAGAACATCTTCAGGCTCTGCCTTGCAATGCGGGCACACGGCTCCATCTAGGGGACAAAGCCACTTCCACAGCAAATACTCAGAGAGGCTTAAGGTTACCTAGAGCCTCGGAGAACAAAATGCAGAAACTATTGGTCAGATTCCCATTAGAAAAAAATCCAACGGAGCCCCTGGGGAGCTCCTACTGGGGCAGGCAGGACAGACATAAGTTCCACAGTGAGAGAGGCAGCAGCTACGTCATTGCTTCTAACAATACAGCTGTGGTGATTTGAGCAGAATGGCCCCTATACACTCATGTGTTTTAAAACTTGGTCCCCAGTTGGTGGAACTGTTTGAGAAGGATTAGGAGGTACGGCATTATTATAGAAAGTTTGTTATGGGGTGAGCTTTGAGCTTTCAAAAGCCTGATGTCATTCCCAGTGTTTCCTCTCTGCTTTGTGATTGTGTCAAAAGATGTGTGCTCTCAGCTGCAGTCATGCCTTTGCTCCACTATCACAGATTCTAAACCACTGATACCATATGTCCAACTAAATACTTTTTTAAGCTGGGCAGTAGTGGCCGACTTATTTAATCCTAGCACTTGGGCAGCAGAGGCAGACAGATTTCTTTGAGTCTGAGGAAAGCCTGGTCTACAGAGTAAGCTCCAGGATACCTAAGTCTACACACAGAAACCCTGCCTCAAAAAGCAAAACAAAACAAAAAATATTTTAAGTTTTCCAAGATGGTGGCACCCAACGGGCACCATATCTAAGTAGCAGAAGATCAGAGACTGTGGACCAAAAAAGTGGCCTGGCTTCTGATTCCAGAACACCAAGATCTGCATTTCCCAGGTGAGAAGAAGTATCCTGGGAACCAGGGATGCACAGTTCCAGTCTCCCCAAGGAGGACTCCTGGGTCCAAGAGTCACACAAGGTCCCAGGTTCCCAGCACCCAGTGCTGTCTGCATACTTGAACACAACTGAGTTCCAGAAATGCCAGGCTCCAGCATCTGGACCCCAAACTTCTCTTGCCTACCTGAGGACACCTCCAGGACATCAGGGACAGGTCCCAGCCTCCAGTTCTTGGTTCTACTGGTCCCCCTGTAGCAACCTGCTAGACAATAGGCGCATACAAGGTTCCCAATCCAAGCTAAGTGGTGCCCAGCAGAATCTGAGTACCAGGAGTGCAGTGTCCACAGGGTGACCAAGCTGCCATGCTGCTGACCCCCAAACACCTCTGTGGTTTCTTCCAAGAGAGGATAAAACCCCAGCAGCCAGACACACACATCCAAAACATCTAAAAAGTCAAGGACACCATGAAAAGACAAAACCTAAGAATAATAGAAATAGATGAAAGAGAAAATTCCCAGCTCTAAGGACCAGAAACTATTTTCAAGAGAATATAGAAGAAAACTTCCTCAACCTAAAAATAAAAAGAGAAATGCTTTTAAACATACAAGAGGCTTACAGAACACCAAATAGATTAGACCAGAAAAGAAATTCTTCCTGCCATTTAATAATCAAAACACTAAATATGCAGAACAAAGAAAAATATTAAAATCTGCAAGGGACAAAGGCCAAGTGACCTATCAGAATCACACCTTACTTCTATTATATTTATGGTTGTGAGCCTAGCCTTTAACGGCTGAGCCATCTCTCCAGCCCCACACCTTACTTCTCAACAGAGACTATGAAAGCCGGAAGGGCCTAGGCAGAAGTCACGCAGACACTAAGAGACCACACATGTCAGCACAGACTACTATACCGAGCAAAGCTTTCAATCACCATAGATAAAGAAAACAAGATATTTCAGGTAAAGTACCTTCTGCACAAGCATGAGTACCTGAGTTCAAGCCTTAGAACCTGGGGGGGGGGGGGCAGCCAGAAGTCCACAGTTGTAATCCCAACTGGGGAGTGGAGTAGAAACAGGCAGATAGCTGGGGCCTACTGGACAGACAGCCATGACTAGTTAGCAAGCTGCAAGCTAGTAAAAGACCTGTCTCAGAAAGAAAGAAAAAGGAAAGAGAAGGAAGGAAGAGAGGGAGGGAGGGAGGAAGGGAGGGAGGGAGGGAGGGAGGGAGGGAGGGAGGGAGGGAGAAGGGAGGGAGGGAGGAGGAGAGGAGGAGGGAGGAAGAAGGAAGGGAGGGAAGAAGGGAGGGAGGGAGGAAGGAAGAAAGGGTCCACGGCCAGGATGGATCTTGTCCTTCAGGAGAGAGAAGGCAGTTCTGCAGTGTCTCTGGGATTAGCAGTGACTGCTGAACCCTTGCAGTGGCACTCAGTGTGCCTCAGGCAGAAGTCCGGGGGTGTGCCATGGACTGGCATCATGCTGTCTGTACTCTGCAGAACAAGGCAGGTCACCAGAGGAAAATCCTCCCCACATAAGAAAGGTCTTATCTTGGGGTTGGTAGTGGAAGCTGTCCCCTCACTAGGAACGATGGCTTGAGGAATCACTTGGGGATTTCTTCACCTTGCTCTCACTTAAAAGCAGCAGTAGAGGAAAGAAGCTTAAAGCTGAACTTGTAATTTTTAGAAATCACAGTAGATCACCGCACGCTAAGACCTCCGTGCAGGTGATGTTCTGAAGGATTAAACGTGACCCAGCGAACACAGATACCCGACTTGAATGCACAGATGCTCGGGAAAGCTGCCAAAACCTCAGGGTGCATTGTGCAGGGTCTCAGCCAGTTCTCAGCAGTTCCGTTTCCCTGTGGTCAAGTCCCTGGGGCCCAGAGACCTACATGTGTAGGACCTATCACATTCACAGACCCTTGTCCACCTCAACCAAGCCACATTTTGCTTGAGTCTTTTTATGCCTCAAGCCCAAGTTTTTTTTTGTTTTGTTTTTGTTTTTTTTTTTTTTTCAGAAATACAAACCACGGAGAAGAAATTAAATGACAAACTAAAAAAGGCTTTCACAACTGATCTCAATTTAAAAATTCAGAATGGGGCTATTTCTTGAGCACCACCACTAACATTTGATATTTAATCACGACCCCTAAAATGTCACCCGAGTGTTCCTCTTTTGGCATTGGGTCCCCACTTTCGTGTCTGGATTGCTCCAGTGGATGCCAAAGCCACACAACTGTATTCCTCTGCTTTGAGGAACAGCCTCGTCTGGTGTCTGACGTTTGCCTTATGCCCGTGGTTCTCAACCTGAGTCATGGCCCTTGTCCCATATCAGATATCCTGTGTATCACATATTTGCATTACAATTTGTAATAGTAACAAAAATACGGTTATGATGCAGCAATGAAATAATTTACGGTTGGGGTCACTACAACATGAGGAACTAAAGGGTGACAGCATTAGGAAGGCTGACAACCACTGCCTTCCATAGTAATCCCCACCATCAACTTTTGACTGAACTGCCCACTAAATCCAACAATAGGCAAGGGGATAAGACCTACCTGGCCTCACCATGCGGCAGAGAGCTGGGGGTCTTCGTGGTCCCTCACACAGCCTGCATTAGCACAGAAGACCGGGGCATAGCATGACACTTGAGCTATTCCTCTTGTGTGAACACCGGATGTGAATATGGTCACAGGATATGTGTCACACCTGACATACTAGAACATGCGAGCTTATGAGTAACAGCCTCGAGTGGCTCAGGCATCTCCCTGGGCTCTCCTAGACTCTGCATTGATGTATCTCACTACAAATGGGCGACCTACCTTCCTTTATGTCCACAAAGTTGTTGCTCAGACTCTTGGGTCTCAAACTCCTAGCCACACCTGGAGCTGGTAAATCTGATACAGATCTGAGAAGAGAACATTTGACAGTTCACAGTGACCTCGGAGTACCTGAGCATGGCAGAAATAGACACTTTCCTACCTAGTGAAGAATCTGCCTGGGGAGCTCACAGACCAACCCTCATCCTTCCGGCAACCACTGGGTGCAAGAAAGAAGCCTTGCTTTGCAGAGAGCAGACACACTAGGCACACTATGCCTTTGGGGTTTGTGTGCATGAATTCTGGGAGCCCGGAGCTGATTCCAAAGCCTATCTTAGAGACGTGTCACTCAGGTTTCCTTACATACACACGGCCAAGTTCTCCTGGGCTGTGGTGCCAAAATCTAAGAGAGGCTTCAATAAGCTGATGGTCAGTTCTCACTTAAGAAAATCCTAGACCAGCCAGGGGACAGCTAGATCCACTGAGAGGTGCAGAAAGATCTGAATTAAAAGCGCCCTGCGGGGTTACAGCAAGGCTTGAACACAGAGCGGCAGATCTGTATGAATAAACAGTGAACTGCACGTGAGAAAGGGGAGAGCGCAGAGGGCCGGGATAACAGGAAGCTTCTGAGACAAATCCATGGGGTGCAGGTCTGGAGCACAGCATGCCTCTCTCTGTCTCTGCTCCTTTGATAAGGAGCACTGCAGATTCACACATAGAAACCTGTCACACACCCAAACATTAAGATCTTGTTCCACCTCTAGCAGTGAGTTAGGGTACGATCAAAGCCATGTGCTTAATGTGAAGAATGACATGAGAATATTCTTGTGCTCTCCTTGTCCACTGCCAACATTTTACTTTTAGTACAGGTTAAAATTTTCTCGAATATAACAGACCAGAATAGGAAATAGGATCTCCTCCCTCCTTCCCTTTGTCTCTCTGACTCTCTCTCTCTCTCTCTCTCTCTCTCTCTCTCTCTCTCTCTCACATAGTTAAACACACACACACACACACACACACACACACACACATACACACACACACACACACACACCATCATGCTCTCAGTTCCCATTTATCCCTGTAGCATTTCATGGCTGTGCTTAATAACCGCTTGGGCCATTCTTTAAGGATGTCTTTGCTCAAGATGGGGCTGTACCTCATTTCTCAGTAGTTGCTGAGCTCAGAGAATGTGGACTGACACAGAGGGAGGCCTGACTCTGGGCAGAGGCTCTTCAGTAAGAGGTGTGAACTTTAAATTTAAACACCCTTGGATGCCCAAGGCCCTTCAGCTCTTCAGAGCTCCCCACGGCAAATCGTGGAGAAAGATTTCACCCAAGTTGACCTCAAGTCCCCCGCCTGTTACACATCCTTCACTTTCTGAAGCACAGGGCAGCCCTGCACAGGCCGCAACCCTAGCAGCCTGCAGCAAACAGATTCTGGGGAAGCACTAACTGATTAATTAAAGCTGAGCACACCAACACGTTGAGTTAGAAACTGTGAAATCGGGAAAGCTTAACTAGCTTCTGGACTCAGACACAAACGCTACAGATGTCACAGGAGAATAGGGTAATTACTTCTAGCTGTTCAAGCATGATCCTTATTTGGTTACAATTTAAGCACACAATGCAAACTGGATTAACAACCTGCAGAATTAGCGTACCTAAGAAAAGAGGACATTAGAATGTATCTGTTGGGGGTCAGTTACAGTATCGTTTTAAAACTTGTCATTAATTTTGTAGGCGTTTTTTAAAATTATGTAAAACATAGGATAAGTTAACCTTAAGTCAGTCTTCCATGTTTTCCATTCAAAATATCTAAACAATAACAACTGTCTTGGTTTTTTTCAGCTATTGTGAATGAAGCCAGTTTTCAGAGGAGATAAATGAAGAGAAAAATTAAGAAAGTTTTTTTTTTTAATATTACAACATCCTCTAAAGAAAAAAAAATTCTAGAAATGTTCCTGGAGTGGCCAGGAATTCAGAGGGCAGAGGACAGCTCTGTATATACTGTGTGCATCCCTGCATACACAGAGCCTAAAACACAAACGGGACAAGGTCGATCATGACCCTGCCATCTTGCTGTATCAAAATCATGTCGCTTCCGGAGAGAGGTAGAAGCAGCAGAGTCACGGGGAGGTGTCACACCTTGGGACATAGTGGCAGGCGCTGGAGATGTGACAGAGGACACTGAGCCTCCTCTGTGACACCCTGAAACCCCACTGATTGATCTACATGACCTGTGGCCACCAGGACCAGCTCGCAGCTGGCTGGTCTTTTCATACCAGCTAGTGTGAGGTAAACATAAGATGCATAACAGGTAAGAAAGCCAAACGGCCCCAAGAGATATAACACCGACCCACATGAACTTCCCACAGTGGCCTGGCTGATCTGACTGGCCCAAGGCAAGTCCATCTCTCTCAATATGACCATGATTAAGTAGATATGGCTACAGATGATCCGGAGTCGCCTGTCTCGCTTGTGTTTTCTGCAAGGATGTCAATGCCACCTTACGGAGGCCTCTTGTTCCCAGAGGCCTACCTCATCCTCAAAAAGCAGCATGCTGGGTCCTTGCCCTGTGAGTTTCTCTGTGAATACCCAGCTATTGTTTGCTAACACTGAGGCTGGAGTGAGGCCAGATTGGGGCCTTCCCACATAACCAGTGACAGCCCAAGCAAGACAAGACATTTGTCTACAGGGCTAGAATTCAGTGCAATCACTCTTGGCCTTTTTCTGACATATCAATCACTTAAAATAAAGAAAGAGCGTTTGCTATTCAGCTATCAGAGAGCCGTCTTGCCTTTCTTCATAGCATTTATTTCCTCCATACTGAGGTTATTTTTTGATGCTCTTTTCTAAGCATAAAGTGCAATCCCCCGGAGTGGACATGTTTGCTAGCCTGTTCTCTCAGGGACTCGTGTGTTGATTTGTGAGTGGACACAAGGCCAAGAGGAGAGAGCAGCCTCAGGCATGGGGCTATCACTTCACCTTACAGAATCTGTAGCTGGGGTTTATATGTGCAATGCACAAGTTCTAGCCCCACTCTCCTGGGTCTGAAGAATCTTCTCCCAAGTAGCATGTCTGTGGCTCTTCATGAGCAATGGGAACAAACCCTAGATGCATAGCCCCTGGTATTCAGGGCTCAAGAGGATCGACTTGGCTCCTTTACTATACCTTGGGCTAAAGGCAAGGTATTTGTGCTGGCCAAAGGCAACAGGGACTTCCATGAGGCACCCATCCCCTGGAAGGTACAATGAGGCAGACTTGTAGAGCTTGCAAGACTCTGCTATGGTCACTGGGCTCATAAGCCACAAGCGCCTATAACAGGTAGAGCTTCAAACATACGCCCTTGCCTCAGCACACAGCAGAGAGCTGCCCAAAGACACCAGAAGTGGAGGGAAGAGGAAAGAAGAGGGAGCAGTGATGGCCGCAGGTAACTCCTTTTCTGATAAAGCAGACAGCCCAACTTGAAAGGTTGAAGAGATTCCTCATAAAAATTACACATGATGTCTGAGCATTTCCTAATAGGGAGTCAGAACCACCTAAACAGAACAGTGAAGGTAGGACTGAGGTGGGCCTGCCACAGCACACTGAAGATAACAGGAGGGCGGCCTGACGGGTCATCCACACACAAAGGCATCAGGGCTGGCTAGCCTCAGACAAAGCTGCTACCAGGGATTGAGGAGAGCAAGCTGTGTTGGAGCCACATGTGATTGGCAGTCATCTCTAGGCTCTCAGGCAGTTCACAAACCTCAAAAACATACGCATGCACACACACACACACAACCCTCATTTTAGAATCTACATTGATTTGTTTTTAGTAGGTCACCTGGCTTACTGAAGGCAGGCTATAAAATGAGATTCCTCTCCACATACATGGACAGAAGGTGCCCGTCCTGGGCTACCCTCACTACAGCAGGAGTCAGATTTTGTCCTAACCTCTGACTTGTACATTAGAACACACATTGATCCCCCTATAACAGACCAGACCAGTGAGAGAATTCCCAAGCGTTTTACAAGGACTTTCACCTGACATTTATGGAGCCATCATTCCTGAACGATGATTCCCCGAGCAAGGTGTCCATCTCAGACTCTCTGACAATAACAAACCAGGGTTTCTATCCCCTCTGCCTGGGCAGTGGACAAGAAAAGCATTTCCATTAGCAACATTGTCTCTGTTAGAGATTTGAAAAATCAACTCCATGCAGATTTTGGGTTGGAAAGACTGAGGACTTGATTTTGGCATCAGAGCCCTGAACGTCAATGAAATGTTTGGAAGGCCCCTTTCACCACAGCCTGCTACATGCTGAACAGGCCCACACAGGGCTGAGGCCTTACACTGCAGCTTCCGGGGCTGATACAGTTACTGAACATGTTTCTCATTCCAATTTGCCACTTTAGACACAGGCAGCATCCTCAGGATAACAGGGATGCTGAAGATAATAGTTCCCACAGCAACCACACAAGACTCTTTACTCCCAGACTGGGGTGTCTGGGACCATCCTGTAAAGTCTTTTTAAGTTGTCTGGCTTCATCTCCAGCCCTCCTGGGTGGGAGCATGCTGTTCATCCTGACTATAATTTGCACAATTCTTCACCCGCTTTCTGACCATTGCTTCACCTATGATGCCTCTGCATCTATATGGACCCAGGATGGTCTTGATGCTAAATGCAGGCAGAAGATCCTCCCAGAAGTTTGGGAAGACATGCCCAAGGTAGCCTTTGGAGACAGAAAAGGAGTCAGCCATTTCCCTTTCCCCTAAAGCAAGTGCTATGCAGACCCCAACCTGCCACAGACAATAAACACTGGCTTCCCCTCTTAGGGGAGACAGTCTTCCCGGTCTGTAATTGACTAGTCTGAGGTATGGGAAATCCCTCCATCAACTGGTCCAAAAGTATCCATTTGAGACCAGTGTGCTAACAGACCTTCCATAAATGATCTCTTTCTACCTGAGGCCAAACAGGAACAAGGCATAGTCCACTCTGATGGCTTCTAGTTCCTCACAGCTTGCTGTCATTGGGGAACAAAGCAAGTCGACTCAACTACTGCTTCTCTGAACTGTGCCCCAAATATACTGTGTTTTTTGGATAACAGCTTATAATCACTACATCCTGAAAGCTCAGAAATCCACACACCGGGACCAGCCCTGCACTAACTCGAACGGCAAGTGTCTCAGGGAGTTAAGCCAGCACCATGGTGAGGCTGACACCTGTTACCTTGAAGTCATCTGTGACTCCCTCTGGGCTTCCAGTCCGTACTGAAAATGAAACATCAGGTGCCATTCGGATCTCTTCCCTTTTGCTGCCTCTTCTCTGAAACATGCATAACATGCCACCCTGCAGCTGCAGACTGCGCACTCTGCCTGCTTCCAAGGACTGGGATGAGAACCACACGGATAAAGGAGTGGTGGCAGTCTAGCCGAACTCTCTCAGGAATCCCAGACGCCCACATATCCCTTGACCTCTGGAAACTTGTCCTCATGTGCCCTGGATCCAGAGATGACTGGCCAAACTCCCGCACTCTCCCTCAGGTTCTGCAGGACTCTCCTGTCACCTAGATGACCCACCTCTGTAGCTGGAATGACAGTTTGCTTGTGTCCGGTTCCTGTAAGCTGGGAGACTCCTCAAATCAGAGGATCACATTTCACAGTGTGGGCAGCAGAGCCAGCTAATGCCAACTGCCCCGAAGACATTAATAGTGTCCCCTGTCACTGCAGATGACTAAGTCAGTCGTCTCAAGCACATTATTCAGTTCACTATAAAATCAAGTGAGGTGACATGCAAAGTTGCTAGGCTATCCTGCCCAAGTACCAGGACACTTTACGAAGAGCAGAGGTCAGCAAGCACTAGTTGGAGGACAGAGGTTTGTGTACCAGCCAGTTAAGGTTCTTGGGAGACAGAGAAGACCATTGAGGAATGTCTTCAGAGACTCTGAGTTGCCGGCAGCCAACAAATGCTCTCTGAGACCTCTCACTGTCTCCATCAAAACAAGCTCCAGAGAAGCCAGGGGCCAGCTGCAGTAGTACAAACCTCCAATGCTCATCCTCGACATAAGGATGTCAGAGACGGACATGTGACCCTCTCACTCTGGGTAGCCTGTCCCCCTGATTTCAGAAATGAGTCCATCCCTGAATTTATTTTGGGGTTAGCTTTTGGATGCAACAGACCTCAGACATGGAATAAGCAACCAGGTGGTTTTACAGCATGTTCTATGTGTAGGTGTGTTTCATCTGCAGGTATGACTGTACACCATGTCCATGCTGGGTGTCCATAGAGGCCTGAAGATGATAACAAAAAAAAAAAAAAAAAAAAAAAAAACGGGAGTTACAGATGGTTGCCGTCTTCCATGTGAGTGCTGGGAACTGAACCTGAGTCCTCTGCAAGAGTAGCTAGTACTCTTAACTGCTGAGCTAGCTCTTCAGCCCCAACCAGATTTTTACAGATCAGAAGAAGGGAATTCAAAGCTCTTTAGCTACGGTGCTTACTGAAACAAGTCTCTGAAAACCACAAAACATTCCTAATATTGATGATGAACATGAGCTAGAACAGGGTGTCCAGGTGAATAGGATAACCATGACCTTTGTCTAAATACCTCAAATCTTTTCAGTTAAGTAACTTCGACGCACTTGTGAGAATTAGCCTTAGTTTCTACCCAGAGTGAGGAATGCTTACAGGCGGAGATGGGGTCAGGAGCCTCCGCTGTGAGCAGGACCTCACGCTGAGGGGACTGCAGCCACCTTCAGCAATGGCTGACTGACAGTGAAGGAGTTCACAGCTGGAAGGCTGGGTGCTGAGTAAACAAAGCAGTCTGCTTTCAGGAGGATCTCCTGGCTCAATGGACAATGAAATCACAGGAAGACACCCTGTGGTCAAGTTAATTATTCACATTTCTTCCTCATAACCAAATTCATTCACACAATGCACAGGCCTGTCAGTTCCAGAAAAAAGAAAGTCCTGACCAAATGGAAGGGAAGCCGAGAGACAATGTTTTGACTTTAGAACAAGTGAGATGAGACCAGAGGGGCACTTAGCCAGGGGCCAGGGACATCTGCAGTGAAGAAACAAGGCCAACCATCATGGCCTTGGGCACTGCTTCATACTGTGTCCACACCCAGAAAGCCACCTCCTCTGCCATTATTATCCACAAATCCCCTTTACAATCTGATTCCTGGGCCTCCGTGCAGACTGCAGATCCACAGTCACTCTCCTTTCTCCTATCCCTCATGTATCCACATGGCTTTTTCTCATCAGCCTGCAGAACCCAGGGCCAGATGTCCTACTGAAACCCACAAAGACACTAGGACATCTTAGTGTTGACCAAAGCTCCTTAACTTTCTCACATCGAATCATTTGGCTCAAAAGGCCAAAGCACAGTGACCTCTTAGTCTCTGGGGATATAACCCATGACTCTACAGATGGCATGGAACCCTGTGCATGTGGATTTTCATGCACCATGTACACTCATGACAAAGTTAAACTAACACATGAGACACCAAGAGATTAAGGAAAACTTATGAAAACAGAACAGTTAAAACAGTATTTTATAACACCATGACAATGTCATCTCTATTATGTTTTGGGGCCATGAGGTAAACGAAGGGCTACCTGGACTGTTGCTATCCACTTGAGCATTGCTATCCACCATAGTCCACAGTAGCTGAACACAACACACAGGGAGCAGCCAGTGGTCAGTGTATATTGTCCAGATCTCGAGGCAGTGGGCGATGACTATAATACTACTCAGGCTAAAATGTATGAACTGTTAATTTCTGGAATCTTCTTCATCTAATTATTTTCAGAGTTGTTGACCACATGTAACTAAAACCAAGAAAACAAGACCTCAGATGCTGAGAAGCCATCTTTTTACAGACAGCTCCTGACTGCTCCCTCTCATGAAAACAGCTGGTAGCATGGCCTTCTCAAGGGATAAAAGTAGAACCAGAACACAAACACCATTGTGGATTAGGAAGGACACTAGCAGCCCAGCACTCATTAGGTACAGAAGATGGAAAATGCTTGTCTAGCCTAGCGGTTGGACTTTCTCCGTCACAGAATGATGCTGCACAGCCATCCTGTGTAAGGATGAGACTGAGTGAGGATTTACCTGCTAAACAGTCAGGCTCATAATGAACACACTATGGTGGCCACGGTCCTAGAGCAACGAGAGGGGCAGAGACATCTGCAGCATGGGGAGGAGGGACCTGGTCACCCAGTACAGTCCCTGCAAACAGGACAACTGGCACACCAGGGACTTCCTCCCTGGAGCCCCACCATGGGGTCAGGCGCTGTGTGCTTTGTGTCACACAGGC
The DNA here is from genome assembly GCF_030254825.1 of Meriones unguiculatus. Classification (NCBI taxonomy): domain Eukaryota; kingdom Metazoa; phylum Chordata; class Mammalia; order Rodentia; family Muridae; genus Meriones; species Meriones unguiculatus. The sequence goes on along the minus strand of NC_083352.1, from coordinate 9,154,771 downwards.
ACCTGTGTTAAATAGGTTCCCAGGAGGGTTTTCATCATTGTTTGATATTCCCTCAATATGTAGGTTTATAAGGAGGCAGGCAGGCAGGAAGGAAGGAAGGAAGGAAGGAAGGAAGGAAGGAAGGAAGGAAGGAAGGAACCCACCCCAGGATACACCACAGACCAATTACATAGGAAAGAGAAGGCAAGTGCTGCTCCTCACATGCTGTCCTCTGCCTGAAGAACCCAGAAAATAGTTCAAAGACCCTTTGTTTCCAAGCCCCAGTCTACACCTGAACCACCAAGAACCACTGGAGTTCTGCATGTGCGTGTCTGTGATCACAGCACGCAGGAGGAGGGACCCAACACAGTATACAGCATGGCTCCTGTGGAGCTGACTCAGTCTCCAGATTCTCCCATGCCATCAATCAGGTCTCCCTGTCTCGGCATACCTTGCACTGACCCAGAGGATATCCACACATACAGACCATAAGATAGATCAACGGGTCTTCAAGACACACTTTCAGCTGGGGACATGAAGATCAACAGGTCGTTAAGACCATCGGAATTCATTTCTGAAGGAAGAAAGAGGAAGGGATGGGCAGGAAATCAGCAGAAATTCTTCTGACCCCTCCAAGTGTGCACTGAGGAGAATGTTGAGGAGAAATGCCACCCCCACTCTGCAGAGACTGGTAATCCAATCAAGCTACATCTGACATGTGTCAGTTTTGTATCACTACAAGAAATAACCAAAGCAACTGAGTCAAGAATAGTAAAGGTTTGTATAGCTCATGGTTTTAGAGGTTCAAAGCCAGTTGGGACTTCCCTATCATTAAAGCAGTACTTTTGATATGTTAATTTTTAACTAATTAATTTATTTATTCACTTTACATCCAGATTGTAGTCCCCTCATCTCTCTCCTCCTAGTTGTATCCTCCCTCCCTCTTCCCCACTGCTCCCTTCCCATATTCCTCAGAATAGGCAACACCCCCAACCCACCCATCCCAGCTCATCAAGTAACATCAGGACTGACTGAGCAAGTTCCTCTTCCCTTGTGACCTGGCAAGACACCCCTGCTGAGGAAGTAGGGGGGAGGGTGATCAAAAAGCTGGCAACTAGGGGACCCTCATGAAGCCTGAGCTACCCATCGGCTACATCTGGGCAGGGATAAAGATAGAAGAGAGATAGAGAATATATTAATTTTTTTAAAGCAAAACAAGTTTAGATTTTAATCAAATTTGAAGGGTTTCTAAGTCTAACTTTATAGAATTGCCTGTTGGTTTCAACGGACTCCTTCTAATTGGATCTTGAGGAGCTGGGTAAGGCCTGGAGTTAAATAAAATACATATAATTTTGTGTTCAGGAGCTTCCCCCAGCAGAATATTCCTTTCCTCATTAAACTATTGAGTTGTTTTTTTTTTTTTTTTTAATTTCACCTCCAAAAAACAAAAACACCCAGGACAGATGGACTGTATCAATCATGATGAAAGTGATGAGAGGAGAAGTTCATATTGGAGGGAGTGGCCAAGTCTAACCAGGAAACAGAGACAGAAGAATGAATGGCCAAGGGCCCACCAACATCCTTCAGTCTGTGTTCTTAATGGATTAAAGACTTTCCAGCAGGCCATCTCCCAACTGTACGAGTACACATCAAACCTCCAATCCCAGTGGACACTAGGGGCCATCCCAGCCACAAGATAACAACTTTAACCTAAGCCATTGCAACTTCCTTAGCAGTCAGTGGCTAGGGGTCACCAGCTCTCCCACTGACTGTGTCTGAATTCACACATATTTTAAACAGTCTGCGATTAACCAGTTAAGGGGTGTTGTTAGAGGTTTGATGAAATGAGTATTTGTTCTGCCTACCAATGGTAACCACAACACAAAAAAACAGTAAAGCAATCGGGGTCCTTTTGACATGACAGGATCTCTGGGAACCCACAGAAATACATATGTGCTTTCTCTCCTCAGACACATGCAGGAACATTTGCAAAAACATAATCACTTAACCAGCTCAGGGAAAACCTCCTTCAGACACAGTTGTCTAGGCAGGTATTCTGAAAAGGTACTGGGTAATCCTATAACTTTGATAGTAATCTAAAAGAAATTCTTCCTTTTTTCTCTGCAAGGAGGATCATCTTTAAGACTGATGCGATGTGCTCACTTTGCACATGGACAAGTGAAAATGAAAGGGTTAAGTTGGATGTTGTTTACAATGCAAACTCCTAGAAGAGCAAATGCAAACCTTAACTGGAAGCCTAGCTCGTGGATTTGTGTCCCACTGACACAGGATACAATCATTTCCCTCCACCCACTTGTATGACCTACTGCTTTAGCTGGAAAAGCATGCACCCACATGAAAGGTATGAGGCTAATGCCTTCTAAGGAGCCTGGACCTTCCACCCATCTGTCCACACTAAACATCACTAAGATCTGTTGTAGGGCATGAACCTTGACCCATAGTGTAATTTTCTAATATTTAGAACCTCCTTCAAGCTGTGTCTAACTTGTTCCCCAGGTCACAGGTGGCACTGTGGAAAGACCCATTGTTGATTCACACAGAACCCCACAGCATCCATTAAATTTCCTTGGAGTAGAGAAGGGGGTGATCCCAGCACCTACCCAGAGCAAACTTGCTCATGTGAACAAATCCATCCCACAGGCAAAGGAGAAGGAAGAGGCCCATGAGGATGCAAGCTGTGGAGCTGGCACCTGGAGTTAAGGATCAACAAGCCAGAAGCGTGTAAGCGGGGCATCTGTAATGATCACACCATCTTTCTGCACAGGAGAGGTGGCTCAGGCTAGGGCCTGTGAGTCTTACCCTGGCTGGCCCCAGCAACGTACCTTATCCCATCCTGAAAATGATGAGCGGAAGTTCTCGAGGCTGAGGAATTGATGACACTGTCCCCCTGGCCCAGGGACTCACTCTCATGGGACAATGGAGCAGAGCAAGAGAATGGCTGTAGCCTGGATCCTAGCATGCACACACTCCTCTAAAAGGGCTGATGTTCCACTAACTTGGGAAAATTGTACATTGAGAACAACTACGGGAACCCAACAGCAAATGTCCCGTTGCACTGGAGATCTTCAGGTCATATTTTACACATGCTCTCTCCTGTGTACCCTATACTGCAAGAAAGGGAAATTGGACTACATATTTATATAATTCCCTTTTAAAGAAAGCAATTTTTTTCTTTAAGGAAGTTGCCTAGTCCTGGAATACAGCCACAATTATGCTCAAAATCATCACAGAACTGATATAGCTTTCACTACTCACAGCTTAACAAGGATGCCTTGAACATGAACTATAACAGAAATGAACTCAAGAGAAACTGAAATATTTTAACTTCTTAATAACATCTACGAGAAGGCAATTTTCAAATGACCTTTTTTGTCTTAGAAATTGTTCTAAGTAATAATGACTGACATTTTTAAAATTTTAATCAAAATCATGGCCTATAATTTTTAAATACCTCCTAATTTCAAAAATAAATTATGTCCAAATGGCAAGCTATATCAGGATCTTGCCTTATTAATTAATTTTGATGGGAAGATGAAAAATACTTAAAATCTTGTTCTAGCCTGTTGAGTCTGTTCTTCTGGCATCCGGCCCATCACAATGAAGAGCACATCACAGTCCATGCAGCAGGCTCCTCTCACAGACTTGTCAGTGCCTCTCCACTAACCAAGCACCACAAAATGGGCACATCTCTCCCCCATTGCAGACAGTCTCTCTTTTTTTTTCTCATATTGAGAATAGTTCTTTTTTTTTTTTCATAAAATATATTCTGATTATAGTTTCCCCTCCTGGAATTCCTTCAAGTTCCTCCCTGTCCCCCTTCCTATCTAATTCATACCCTTTCTGTCTCTCATTAGAAAGCAAACAGGCATCTAAGGAATAATAATAAAATAAGATAAAACAAAAACAAGGGCAGCACTGATCTACCAGCTCATACACATTTAGTGAGAAGGCCATTCTCGGGAGATTTTTAGAATGCTGCTTACAAGACATCTTGTCCAATCTAAAATATAGTCAACTCAACACTGAACACAACACTTCCAATAAAAGCACAAACTACCTGTGTATTTGGTAAGCTCAGTGCTTACCTACTTCATATGGTCAGTAACAATAATCTCAGAATGCATGTTAGGGCAAAATGGAATGTCACTTTAGTCTATCGAATCTGTGAAGACAAAAGACAAAATTACAATATCTAGATGCAGATTAGACCACTGTGTTTGCTGATGCCAACAGGAATCTGCAGGAGCCCTGGGGAGTCTGGAAGCCTGTGTCAGGAGTATGATCCTCCTGTGTACCTGAGCTGCAGCTCCGCTTCCAGGAACAATTTCAGGGGAACATTAATTAATGCAGAAAAGGCTTAAAGAAATTAAAATTTTTCCACATTTTAAAGTCATAAAATGAAGACATCCTAGCTGTCAATTCTGCCCTAATAGCAGAATCACTGTGTACTAGGCACCATCTTGGAAATACAGGGAAATGGTGCAGAAAAGTTGAAATAAGTTTATTTCTAAGGGGAAGGACACTTCAAAAATCAAAATATAATAAAATGTAATGATAAGAAGTGAGTCTATAGAACCCTCGGTATACTGTTCTGATAGAAGCTGCATGACCTTTACCTCCTTCACTCCTGCTTTGCACTCAGCCTCCACACTGATGAGGCAGGTCAAAGAAGCCACACGAAAGGGATCAAGGCACCCAGTCAGGAGCTCAGGGCAGCTCTGAGGTACAACCAGGCATCCCCTCTCCTTGTACAAGATTACCTGGTGTCACCAGACCCCAGCTAACCCTCTGTCATGAGAAATGATGGACAGTGGTCATTATTCTAAGTCAAAGCATACTGTAGTTTGTAACCCATGAACAGGAGTAGATAGCCAAGTGGATAGATTTATTAGCAAAACATTAGGAAAAAACTCCATCTACCTACATGCACATCCTTCCATCACCATTCTGCAAACAGGGACATCAACCACAGAGGTCAGGCTTCGCTGTACCTCCCACTGAGGGAGGGATGACAGAGAGACTTACCTGGACTCTTCTAGACTACCTATTAAATCTGGAAGTCATGGACAGCCACCTGGTGATAACATCACAGTTATGGCTTCAGGATATGGAAGGGGGTGGCCTATCTCCCATGCAGCCAATGTCTGCTCTGCGGACAGGCTGCGGACACTGCCAAACCATGGTTAGCAGAGGCAGCGCTGAGGCCTACCATTTCGGAAGTCCCCATACACCCTGCCTAAGGGACAACATGATGGAGAAAGGACTAAGTGTGCAACTATGAGACAGCGTCCTCTACACGGAGAAAGAGGCCCATGAGGCTTGACATGAAGCCAGATAGACAGGAGAGTTCCTGCTGGTGGCTCATGGGGTCTCTGCAGGCCCAAAATCCACACCAAGGCTCCTCCATGGAACACAGGATATAGTGACGCAATGCCACATTCTAGGACTCTACAAAGGTCTTGTCACAGTGGGTCCTGGAAGACATTTTAATTCTGTGCAGACTCCACTTATCATCTCCAGGAATTCAGACACAGCAGGGCACAGGCACATCTGACAATGGCCTAAATGCAATAAAGGGGCTGTCCCCAGTTCAGGGTCATGTTTGACTCCACTGGCACATGAGTCCTCTGCTCCTCCTGCCCCCCAGTCACTCAGGGCTTCTTAGTCCCATGGTTCCTGTCCCATCAAGTGGATTAAGAGTCAGGGGACATTGGAACCAGGGCTCCGTGTTATACACCCTTGCTACTAGCCTTGGCTCAGCCCCCAATCTAGATAGCACAGTCAACCACGGCTTCTAATACTTCCTGAACCCGGACAGAGAATGAAGGTGCTCACACAGGGCAAGCCTGCTTTTGCCCGAGGTAGCCTTCAGTGATACATAGGAGAAGCTCTGCAGTAATCACTGAAGAACATTCACTGAATAATATCCTCATTAAAACCCAGCCTTCTGTTTAAGCTTGGCACTTTTTAAATAACAAATTGTTCATTTCTTACCCTTTTCTCAGCATGCATTTAGCTAAGCAAGTTAAGTGTGGCTATCTCAATTAGATCTCTTGCCCTTTAATTACAGCTGAGGTCAAAGGGCCATGATGAAAAGCTCCTTTGAAAAACAGCTGGGAAAAATCTTGCCCATGAAGTGCTGTCTTTGATCAAACGTGGTGGAAATTAAGAGAGCCTGTGGCGTGGATGACAGAGAGCAGGTCCTTTCCTCGCCCCCTGAATAAGGAGCCACAGCTAGGACCTCACCCCAAGCACCTGGGGTTCTTCACTGAAAAATGAAGCAGACTTGGATGAATGGAAATTAAGATTTAAGTACGGCCAGCACAAGTCCTGAGGAGACAGTGCCCTTGGTATGAGTTTCACAGGAAAGCTCGATTCTTTTCATAAAACCCACCATTCACACTCCCACTTTTCAAGTTCACAAAAGTGTTTACAGCAGCCTCTCTCTAAATGAATCCTGTCTGGGGCCTGGGAGCCTCTGCAGAATGGCTTCCCAGCTCCCCACTTCGGTACCCATAAAGATGTGAATTATGGAATCTCTTCCTGGCTTCTTCATCTTCAAGTAGTAACCGGAGTCTTGGGAGAGATTCAAGTTTGTAAATGCTCGAGAGCAATACTGAAAAGGATAAATCGCAGCTGCCGGGCTCACAACCTTAGTACGGTGGGGCTGTGGTCCTCTCCAGAATGCTGACACTAAAACAATGCTTCAGTTTTAAAACACCACCTCTAGGCTGTACCAGAGAGCAATGCGGCTACTGTCCTCTCGTCTCCATGACCTTCTGCAGCCATCTCCTTTGGGGACTCAGTATGTTAATGCTACAGAGCCTTCTCTCCTAAGTGTCCGAGCAGCGTGGCCATGTCACGTCACAGTTTTTCCAGGGGAAAAGTTTGGTAAATTAGAAATACTCTTTAAATTTTACCACAAGACTGGCCTAAAAAGAATTGAGGAAAAAAAACCAAACAGATGGAAATAAGCGTGAAAACGTGTGTTTGTGTACAAAGTGCCTGTCGCCTAGGCTTCTGGGCATTGTGGAGAAGAGCTACAGACAGGGTAATCCTGTGACCATCGTAGAGTGGGCACCAAAGAGTGAAATCCAACTCCCCAGAGAGAGACAAATGAGCAGGCAGTTAGCAAAGGAGACACATACACCTGGGAGATGGTGACATCAGAAGAAAGGCTGGAGAAGTTGTGACAGGACCACTTCTGCACAATCCTTAGAAACAGCGGGTGTGTCCAGTACTCTGCAATCCTCAGTAACATGTTCTAATTAAAGAAGATACAGATCCTTTCAGAGGCCCTCTGTGGCAGGCTCCTGACTTGTTCCCTCTTTTCTCCTTCTTCTGATGTCCATCCTCTTTGCCTTTCTGGATAGGGATTGAACATTTTAGCAAGAGTCCTTCCTCTTGATTAGTTTCTTTAGGTATACAGAATTTAGTAGGTTTGCCCTGCAGACTATCAACACAGATGCTGAGACTTAAGGGCAACCTTTGGGCAGAGTGCAGGAAATCTTATGAAAGAAGTGTGAAACAGTAAGATCTAGAGAGGACAGGAAGTCCACAAGGAGAGCAACAGAACCAAAAAATCTGATCATAGGGTCTTTCCTGAGACTGATATTCCAACCAAAGACCATGCATGGAGATAACCTAAGACCCCTGCACAGATGTAGCCCATGGCAGTTCAGTATCCAAGTGGGTTCCATTGTAATAGGAACAGAGACTGTCTCTGACATGAACTGATTGGCCTGCTCTTTAGGGGGGAGCAGCATTACCAGGCCACAGAAGAAAACAATGCACCCACCCCTGATGAGACCTAATTGACTAAGATCAGAAGGAAGGAAAAGAAGACCTCCCCTATCAGTGGACTTGGGGAGGGGCATGCATGCAGAGTGTGGAGGAAGGGAGGGATTTGGATGGGAGGAGGGAGGGAACCACAGGGCGGATACAAATTGAATAAAGTGTAATTAATAAAGAATATTAAAAAAGAGGAGGAATTCAAAAAAAAAAAAAAAAGAAGAAGAAGAAGAAGAAGAAGAAGAAGAAGAAGAAGAAGAAGATACAGATCACCAGGACTAAGAAACAACCTAGACTGACTCCTGCAGCTGCTGGAAAACCTGAGACAGTGAGTCTACAGGATTAGAACCCCAAGTTTTGAATGGAAGGGAAAAGCAGGTGCCTGGAGAAGGTTTCCTGTCCCTTCTTTCCCTACCCCTCCGATCTACTGGCATGTGCCTCTAGGAAACAGGAAGCCCAGGAGAGCCGCTCATCCAGGAAGAGCACAAACGGTGAGCTGCCTACTGCAGCAGAATTCAGGGCAGAACAGAGCCGTGTCTCAGCACACAGGGAGACAGAAAGGTGAAAGCCCATGTAAAGCAAGAAAAGAACAGGAGAGCCAGGAAGGGGGGAATGTTTTAATGAGGAAATATAACACACTTACAGAAATCTGCCTGGGTGCCAATAGAAGGACCCCAGCAGCCACCACCCTGCCCTTCCTCAGGGAAAAGCCTAGACAAACACCTGCACTCCAGAGGGCACGAGCTCAAAGCTAAGGTGCTAACATGGGTGAGAAAGAAGCTTTGGAGGAAGGAACTGAGCTGAGAGCCGCCACCAGGGCAGCAGGGGGAGGTTCAGGACAGCAGCTGTCAGCCAGACACACGTGGAGGGGGAATAGCGCAGATCACACAAGGAAATCACGCTGAATTCAAAGCGAAAATTGGACAGAAGTGTCAACAAAAACAATGGCCATAAGAAGGATAACTGACGTGTCTACAGAAGGAAATGCCACACATGATATCAAAACACAAACAACGCGGACTAAAGACAGGATGCTACAAGGACATGACAGGAGGAAGCAGCTTGGCCATGGAGAAAGAAGGAAAAATCACAGATGGAAATGACACTCTGTATTTTAATTACACTGAGGAGAATAACCAGTATCAAGAGATATCCTGACAATGCAGTTAAGCTCCAGGTATATTTTCTCTAAAAAACCATTTAGGCAGAAAGTAAGAGACTGCAATTAGCCTGTTCTGTGTCTGTAAAACAATGGTAATTTTACAAGTGCTAAGGATGGATACATTCTAAGCATGCAATAACCAGCCCACCATGCCAGTCCCATTGAAGGCTGTAGAGGAACTTTTAGGGAGGAGGCAGAGTTGACAGGAATTGGAAGGAGATAAGAGAGGGTAGTTGAGTGAGAATAATCAGAATGCACTATATACATGTATAAAACTGTCAAAAAACAAAATTTGTTAATAAAAAGGCAGTTTGTAGGGCATAATTAAAATAACATTTTTAAAGGTAACCCCACAACAAAATCAGTTACCTGATACTGCTAAAGCATCCTTGACCAACAAACTCACATACATGTTTAAGTGTGTGTATATGAATACATGTATGTGCATGAGTACATCTGTGTGTGTATATATATGCATATATGTGTATATATGTGCATTGTTAGCATATTTTTTCAAACTTTTATTTACATTTCTTTTTCTCCCTACTCCACCTCAATCACTTCCAACACTCCAACACCAGGTAGGAGAAGAAAGTTGGAGAAGGGGCACAGTTCTTTCTTAGCTGCTTCCTGCTGGTTAGGGTCTTCGGGTTCCCTGGAGCCAGTCCAGTCCTCGATTCTGGAGAATTGCAACTTCTTGTAATTAGGAGCAGCAATGGGAAAGCAGGTGCAGCCATGTTCTTTCTTCCTGAGCTCCACATTCTCTGGGATCCGGTATTTGCTCTCTCACCAGAGTGCTCAGATTTAAACTCTCTGCAGCTGGCAAAGAGCACCTCTCAGAGCCCACATGAAGCAAACAGTCTGCTGCTGAATCAGAATCTGAACCATGTGAATCAGTTCCACATTCCACTCCTGGGACCAAAACAAAAACATGTGCATAAATGGTATGTGTGTGTATACATATATATATACATATATATACACACATATATATTTTGGAGTGGAAAAGAAACAGGAAAATGTCAGGTAGTCAGTCTTAAGCTTCTTTTTTTTTTTTTTCAGTTTTCTTTATCCTCAGGTCACCTAAGAAATCCTATCTCTGGAATGGGAACACATTCCTATGGAAACAAAACACTGATTTTCTTTCCACATCTGCTTCTTATTTGGAATACAATAAAACTTATGTCATGAGTTCTGTCTGCATGAAGTATCATTGCCATAGATAGATTCCTGGTGTATTCTATGAGTGGTGTGGGGTGGTATGAAGAAGTCATGGGAAGTGACAGCAAACTAAGTGTGCATATCCTCAGATTTAAAAAAAAAAATCTCTGAGCATTCATGCTCAGAGATTGCCAAGTACATACATCCCACAGTTAGGGTTTTCTTTACATTGCTGTAAGTCAACACAAACTACAGAAGTGAATGGTACTGCACGTGAGGGCCTGCCCCTGTGGAGGGTCTCATTGGTGGGATGGTTTAAAGGTAGGTTTATTGTCAGATGATAGAAACAACTAACTCTCCTTGTAATTTACTTTGGAATCTTCCTGGACTGAGAACAGGACTGTGTTTCATAGGGGAACTCACTCAGAGCAGAACTTACAGAGAAAGCTGTTCACTGACACGTTACTGAAGGAACCTAGCAGTGTGGGGGGAGGGGGTCAACCAAGGATCCTGGGTACTTTCCACTGATTACCAAGTGCAGAGTACACCCCGCCATCCCCAGGACTTGGATAAGGCAGTCCTTGGAAAATCCGCACAGACAGTTGCTGGAAAACCCCAAGGACACAGGTGGGGCAGGCAATCCTTGGAAAAACCACACACAGGCAGCTTGACCCTGGCCACCAGCCCTAAAAAAAGTCCCAAAGTCAGTGCCAAGCCCACCGAATATCCCCTGATCCTAAATGGCCAATCGTGTTAAAGATCAAAATATCCATCAATGAAAAACTGCCCTGTTGCTGTTGCCAAAGTCTGCCTATGTTTGAATGTATAAAAACCCAGAGCTTTTGTTCCTTGGGGTCACCTCTCCTTACAGTCCAGGATGACCCCAATGTGCTGGCTTCAATAAACCTCTTGCTGTTTGCATCAATCTCGGTCTCTGTGTCTTTCTGGTAATGTAGGACTCCCCTGAGTCTTACAGTTACCTCTGTGTCTTTGTGCACACCTGCACTTCTGCATACTCTGTCCTAACAGCCATTTGCCCACCACGGAGCTGACAACTGAAGACAACACCCTTGCATACTGTTGTATACCACAGAAGCCGTTCGGTGCTGCAGCAGAGCGTTTCCTCTCTCCCTATGGGTGGTGCTTGCGCTGCCCAAAGAAAGATGACCTCTAAAGCAACATTCATGACCCCCGCAAAGCATCCCAGAGTGGTCTGCAAGAAGCAGTGCACATCTGTCATCTCCCAGTCAAAGGTAAAAGTTAAGTTACTGGCACTAAAGACTGTGTCCCATCCAGATGTCCCTGTTCCTGAGGGCTCTGCCCCCATGTAAATGGGAGGAGCTAGACGAGGTGATCCATGGGTCAGAAGAACTCAGACCATAGCTAACTGCCTGTTGACTGCCTGCCTACCTCCACCTACCTTGGGACAGCACAGCTAAGGGTAGGGGATGCTGAGAGCCCGGTGGGGCCCTTGGCATAGGGGAAAGAAAATAAACATCCCACCCTTTCCCTGGTGGCACTCTGTATGTTCTCTTCTAACACACATCTGAAGTTCACCCAACAAGGCGGGACGCACACCACTTGCTGCTTGCCAGAGGAGCCTCATCTCACTGCTCCAAGAAAACAAGAAAGGGCTCAACTGTGTCTCGCTACAGTAGCTTTAAGCCAGAGAGAACTTGATTCATGACAATGAGTTGAGCTCTTTGTAGTGGTCCCAGCCACGGCGGCATTCTCCTGTTTGGAACAGTGAGTACTGGTAAGCAGCCATGGCTGGATCCTGGCAAACGTGTTTCTGTACATGTGCTTTTATGCATCTCAAATCTTAAATAGAAGTGTGTGTAAAGTTACGACTGTATATAAACATGGTAGAGATACTGAAAATTATCAATGGTAACTGAAAGGAAAAGCATTCATTAAAATAAAATAAAAATTGGCTTCTAATTGTAAAGACTGTGCATTGTTGTTAATTGGAAAATTCTCCCAATAAATAAGATATTTAATTGTAAATTTGTATAAAATTTAACTGATATTCAATAATAAATGCTTCTATCAAATGCAAATTAATTTTAACTTCTCAAAATTATTAACAGTGCATGAAATAGGAGAACGTTATGCCATGTATCAGCTGCTTACTCCTATTTAAACTGCTTCACACAGTAAATCTGTATTGTTCCAATTACCCAAATAAAATTACATCTACAACAATAAGAATACATGACTTTAATTGTATGGGTTCCTGTTCATTTATTAACTTGCTTACAGACAGGCTCATGGGCTCTGAGTCTGCTGCACAGAGCAGAATCGCCCTAGGATCTATTTCAGGGCTGAAAGGTAAGTCCTAGACATCTATTTCAGGGACTACCCACGTGGCACAACTGTGTGAACCAGCCTCGCTGCTGCTGTCTGATGCAGTTTACACACTCTATTTCCTAAGCCATTAAGGCAAAATGCACTCAAATATGGGATGAACTGGTGTCTACAGATTAAAATAGAATGGCTTCTTAGTCTGCTGGTATATATAACTTGAATCACACTTTGGGGAGTTGTTTCTTCACCATGAAGTGACTGGCCTGAGCTAAAAGTATCCTGGCTCCCCTACCTCCAACATCCCAGATGATGTCCTAGGCAACATCTATGGTGCATAGTTCATATCAGCCAGGCAGGCATCCCTAGGTAAGTGTATAACTACACAGAGGAATATAGCCAGGCTTAGAGTTATGTTCAGGTGGTGTAGCCCCACATAGGTGTACAATTTTATGAAACAGAGCAGCTCCACACAGGCACGTAGCTATAGGGCAGAACCTAACCGGTGTGAAATTCCAGCCAGTGAGCAGCTCTAGACAGAAATACAGCCACAGGATAAAATTAAGTCAGGAGTATAACTCCCACGGAGCAGAGTTCTAGCCAGATGTGGAAATGTACCTGAAACAAAGAAATAGTCATAAACATTAAAGAAAGCCTAAGTTTAAGCTGGGACAAGTGTACAGGACCATGGTCTTTGAAGTTTGTGGAGTCTCTGACACAGCTAGTCACCAGAGGAAAGGCTGGGTCAAGGCAGTGTCTACTGACACCCAATAACAATCCTAATAACAACATTGGCCACGGTGATTTACAAGCAGCCCCAGTAACACTCTAAAGCCCTGGCAACAAGGCCCAGGCAACTCTTTGAAGGCTATGATGCTCCAAGAGTATGGCTATGAAAGGCAGCTGACACTCAGTGTCCTGGCTTTTTACCAAGTCTGTTACACAGGTCACACCAAAGAGTGACCCCAGACTCAATCTGCTGCATGAAGCTGGAAGCTGGAAGCAACCATGCTTAGGGACAGGTTGCCCAAGGCATCAAACTGCCCTCGGTCCAAGCAAAACAAAATCCAGCTCATTGAGGTCTGAGGTGCCATGCAGAGTAGCACTGTGATTTGACTGTGGCTACATCAAATGTGTATCTCCCCCCTGGGAAGAGCTTCAGAATCTCCATGAAGAAGAGCTTAATAAAGGAGGAAGATGGATTTGCAACAGCAACAGGAGGATGAAATGTGAACAGAGATGAGCTTGAGGCATGAGACCTCCAGCAGTGGGAGGCCAAGCTTGGGTCACAGCAGTATGAGGCTGGGGCATAATGAATTCATGCAAAAGCTACAGAAGATTAATTTCCAAGATTGAAAGATGCTGGCACCCAGGCTGGAGAAAGTAAGAAATACTCCAACAATAAAGAAATAGTAATAGTAACACAAACAGTGAGTGGTCAAGAAGATAAGCATGCAACAGATGGTCCACGCATGGAGCCCCCAGCTGATGGAGCTGCTCTATGCAGACAGAACCAGAACACTATCTGCTGGAAAGCAGGAAGGGGAGATGACACAGGGGACCAAAGGAGCTTAAGATCGAATAGTAACAAGCCAACCACTTTCCTCAGCATCCATTCACTTTATTGTATGTGAATCGAAATTTGGTTATGAAAAATATGAGAAAAATAATAGATAACATTTTTAAGTTTTTTACCCTATGGGAGGATCTGCTTGTGTCTTTTCAACAAGGCTTGGCCCTGAATTGATGGAGAAGCCTAAACAAGTGCTGACTTCTAAGGGCTAAAGCACCCAGGCAACATTATCTATTGCTTAGAAGCCAACTAAACTTGAAATCCACTTCAAATAATGAAACTAATCTTGGAACTTTAATAGCGCTTAAGCATCCAAGCAATTGTTTCCTGACTTCCAACTCAACTGGGACTGAGCCTTGGATCTAGTGAGGCTGGGAAGGGAGAAGGTGGCCCAACAGTGCAAGGACATCCCGCACAGATTCTAGGACAGCAGGATGAAAAGATGGAAGAGCCAAGCAGAGCCCTGCGGCCAGGTGTTAGGCTCAGCAGAACAGGGGGGGGGGGAGCGGGGTGTAGACTGCAGGGAGCCCAGCCCTAAAGAGCAGCTAAGATCAAAACCTACAGGAAAACGTGGGAAGGCCACCTGCTGCCACCAGGGAAATGTAACACAAAGAGAGAAATCGCATTTCTTGTCCTTTCTGTAGAATGAATAGCTACGGAAATGAAATTAGGTGGGTAATAAAACAATTTAAGAAGGGAAAGAATAAAAAAAAAAGTCTCAAGAACTTAAAGCTAGGTTTACCTAAAGCCTCAGAGAGCAGAATGGAAAGTCACATTCTTCCAAGAGTCTCAAGGGGCTCAGGTTTGTGGATGTTGGCACTTCCCAATTTCAGGAAAGCTGAACAAAAATCCATATGCTCCTTCAACACACACACACACACCACACACACACTTTGAAGTCCCTGGGGGCATAGACTGGGACCCACTCCCTGCTGTGAGTGCGAAAGCACACTTATCGGTGAAGAAAATGTCTTCCACATGAAAGGCACATAACTGTATACCAATTCATGAGACTAAGGAGCCCCTGAGGAAAATGTAACTCTCACACTAGCATTCATGGAACCCAGAATAGAACAAGAACCCAGAGAAGGTTTGCTCTTCAGCCAGACAGTAGGCCAGTGGGCACAGTGTGGGGGAAATTCCACAATTCTGGAAGCTATAACAAACATCCAAAATGTTCTGTTGAGTTTCTGGCCACAGAAGGCAATGGCTCCTTTTAAAATGTTTCAAGTACTTTGTCAACAATATCTATAAAACAGAGAATTATAATTGGTTTGGAAATTATTTCCCAAAAGCATTAAAAATTAAGAATGTCCTTCCTATTTCTTTCCTGTTTACTGAGGGAAATGGCAAGAAAACTGGTCTCTGGAGAGGTTCTGAGGTACAACAGAGTCTGTGGAAGCTACAGGCCTAAAGGGACTGATCACAACTTTTTCATGGAAGGCAGGGTTAGAATTCAAGAAAACCAGCAGTCCTGTGGTCTGCAATAAGTCCAGGAGAGTAAGACTTTAGCAAATAAGCAGGTTGTCCTGGTGTTTGCCAGCTGCATTTCAAGGGCAACCATAAAGCCCAGGGTTCAATAAAAAATACCGACCCCTGCCCCCTGGTGATGGGCAAAGAGACACCTTGGTGGTGGTGGTGTTCTTGTATCAGTCAGGGGCAGAGCAGACGGCACTCCTGTATTTATCCTAGCTTGATGCCTGGCCTGGTAGCCAAAGCTGTCTTATACCTAGGACTCATAAACACCAAATCAAATCAAATCCAGAAAGTACAGTGCAGAAAGAGGAAGAAAGACAGAGACCTGAGGACCGCCATTCGACCCACAGACCTGCTCTCCAGCGCACAGCACAGCAGGACCGCAGACACTCTCTTGCCATCATGCCATGTAGCAGGGATGGAAGATGTCACCTACAGGTCCATCACCCATGTGGCCAGCCTGCAGCTGGCGCCACCACAATGTGTGAGTCTGTGGTGGTCAGGTGGGAGAGAAGGAGAAGTGAAGCAGCTTGAATTATGAGGAGGGATGGATCTGGAGGGTGGAAAGCCTGTTGTGGGTAGCCAGCCTTGCCACGATGGGCCAAGATGAGGTCCCAGCCTGAGCTGCCATAGAGGGCAATGTCTGAGTCTGTTGATGCCTGTGGCTCACATTTCCACTAAAGAACACCGGGATGGGAACACCCGCCTGAGACCATGTGGATATCCAAGAACTGTATAACTGGCCCCGCCCTTCACTGGATGCAGCATTCTGGAGAGCTGGTCCTACCTCTCACCAGTGGCAGCACTTGGGAGAACTGGCCAAAGATCTTGAACCGGACCAATGACTCATTGCAATGAGCACTTGCAAGTGAAGATGTGTGGACAGACGGATGTACCATGGGACACACTGTGACACGTTACACCTTAAACAATGAGACGTTTTCTATGCTTTGCTTTTGTTGTTATTGGTATGCACCTGTGTGTGTGTGTGTGTGTGTGTGTGTGTGTGTGTGTGTGTGTTTGTTTTATTTTGGTGAGGAGGCTACAAGGGCAGATATGAGAGAACAGAGAGATAAGTGGGACTGGGGTGCTTTGAAACTCACAAAAATCTCAATAAAAAGTTTAAAAAGAAAAAAAAAAGTCTTTGAGGATGCCAAAACACCTGACGAGGTCAGAGGTGACCTGAGCCACCAACAGGAGGAATGGCAGAAGAAGAGAAAAGCCTAGTGAGTCCATAGGATGGCCAGCCTCAGAACAGGGCTCTGTAACTCTATTCCAGCTACAGACCCACAGAAATCAACTGAACAATGGGCCTCCAAGAGCTCAGGGTCCTTCCAGTTCTCTGTGGTCCCTTTCAGCACCGACCATTAGCAATGACCTGGCTTTCATGTGGACAGAGAGCTATGTGGCACCATCACAAACCACCTCTCAGCCACGGCAATTGAGTTAAAAAAAAATTGTAGAGAACTGTGGAACAATGGGTGATGTCCAAAGAAGTGTTGTAAAAGGGCCTACCTTGATTCAGAACAAAACCAGAATTTGACCATGATTTCCATAGCTGCTACATGATAACAAACTGCCTCCTGGTGGATTACGGTGTCCACTGCATAGCACGCATCATTACATACCCAATGTGGTGCTTGGCAGGCAGTGGGCACACAGCCAGCATGTGCCTCCTTCAAACCACCTAAGCCACATGCTGTCTGCCATACAAACCCAGCTAAAGCTCCCACCTCTGGGCATGGGAGTTTGTTTTCATAGTGTATTCTTTCCTTAAGTCAGAAATGATAATCTATCCAGTAGTCAAGACTAGACAGCAATTAGAACCGCACAACAAGGCACTAATGTCTCCAAGGTGCTGGTTAACACAGCTCTCATTACCGCAGAAGCAGGGCACAGAGTCGTGGAGGTAGATGCCATCCTGCTCCACTGTGCTGGCCTGGAACTCTCGGAGCACTGAACTCTCAAGCTCCTCTCAGATGCTGGCCTTTGAAGAACAGCTTCTTTGGAATATTCTGTACCCTACACAGCGCCCTTACGGAGGCAGGCCTTGCCAAGGCATTTTTAGGGCTTGGGAACTAACACCAGGATTTCCAAGGATGAGCCTGTGGTACTTCTTTAACAGCATACCAATTCCATGGATTTAGGGAAGAAGGAGATTCAACGGGCCTGACATAAGAGTTGTCTTAAAACGCTTTCTATTGACAAAGCGCCATTGGAGGAGGTATGTATTGACAAAGGATGCCTTTTCTCAGATGTTGATTGAATTTTAAAGAACTTTACTTACAAAATACTGTAAGAATCCTATGTGAATTGGATCAGTCTTCTCTCCTTCGAGGCATAATGTTTTCAATCACTTTGCAAAGTTTTCTCTCTATTACTCAGATTAACTTTAGAAACCAGGGAAAGAGACATCTTTTAGAGCCACTTTTGAGCTCTGCACACAGGTCATTTTACTCACACCCAATGATGAGCTCTGAATTTTTGCCCATTTCATAGCTACTGTAACAAAGCTCTGAGGAGACACTGGTACCCTACTCCCCATTCCTATCACCATTCCCGTGCCATCTCAGAGCCCAGCACATTCCAGATGCTGAGTTCATGGACCCACCGAGACAGAAGTGAGCTTCAGAGGCTGTCAGCTGCAGAATGCAGGAGTGACAGTCACAGTGGCCTCCTAGCCTCGAGTCTCACCCACAGGTTTTTTTTTTCTTCCTAGTGGCCTTTATGGAGATGGTGCTGGAGCCAAGGACAAAAACATTGGGCCAGAGTTCACACAGAAACCATCAGGACACGAATGCATGGAAACACTGTGCAGGATGTGAAGCACTTTGCAAATGTTTGCTTTTACCTTCCTCTCCTGATCATTTAAGGGCATGCCTGGTCCATGCAGCACCTGTTCCAACTGAGCTTACCATTGAGATGAATGCACACAGGAGGCAATCATTCTGAGGAATACTCTATTATCTCAGCCTTTTCTGATTTAATATGATCAAATGGACACAAATGCAAGTGTAGAAAGACAAGGGCTATTCCTGTTCTAGGACCAGAGAAGAGCAGTTACACTGTGGGTTCTCCTTTCAAACACTCTTTATAATGATCACTTACAAGTAAGGTGCATAATAAACTAAAAACTATGTAATTAAAATAACACATGTATGCCATGGTGCTGGGAGCTCTGTATTTCAGTGAGCATCATCAAGCTGTGCTCAAGTGGAAGTTTTGGTGTCTTTAAAAACTCAGGTATGTTATGTAAACATGTTTTTGTTTTAATCTAGATGTGGGGAATAGAGCTACTCCAGACTGTCCACAGCAGCAGACTCTTTGCCTTGTGCAAAGAGGGGTACGGTCTTTGCCAGCTGCAGATAGTTTAATTCTAGGGACTCTGGATGGGGAATAAGTACCAAAGCCAGGAGAGAGACGGGGTTGGGATGGGGATCTCTGAGAAAGAAGAAGGCTGCTGGTGCACTTCCCTTGCTGCTTCTGGTTGCTGTTGTTGCAGTTTGATGACAAAAAGAAGTTAGAGATATTCTGAAACAAAGACTGGACTTGTCCAAGAAATCCAACAACCCTAACCAGCAGGAAGTAGCATAAGAGACCTACACCCCTTCTCCCCATTCACCTTCTTTCTCTCCTGCCTGGTGTTGGGGTATTAGAAAAGATAAGAGGTAGAGAAGGGGGAAAGAGATATATGAAACCACAATAAAAGTGAAATAAATTTAAAAAACACATGTGTACGGGGTCAGCACATTGAGTGGGATGCTCTGAGCCTCCTGCTTTTGCTCCAGGGTGGTGATAGATCTGTTATCTTCACTGATATTGCTGGTCTTTCCTTAGTGGTTCCTCAAAAACAAAATGTTAGTCCAAGGCTGGTGGTTTAATCTGTGTCCTTGAACGAGGGCCACAGGATAAACTGCTGGAGGCTTTTTGGGGAATGAAACTGTCCAGCACTAGCCACCCTGAACTGGGAGTAGACACCCGGAGTCCTTCTAAGTCGCAGGGTTGAAGGCATTTGCTAGATAATGTTCACAGGATGAAAGTGAAAGCAGGCACACCAGAGGAGCATGAATACAAAATCAGGAGAGATACTAACCATCCAGCCCAGCCAACTAACTTAATTCTGAGGACATGGGGGGAGCAAAGTTGACATCAGCTCAAGGTTGGACAGTGGCAAAACTAGGCTATAAGCCAGTATGCCCACATCTCTATTTAAGGACCTTTCTGCTAGGGGTTCTCAAATGCACACCTTTGGAAGCCCTGTCAATGGCTTCCTGAAGTAACGGGAAGAGATACACAATTTCTGCACTTCAGACGCTGCACAAAGCAACCAAAATGTCTGATGATACAGGTTCTATACATTTGGCGTCTCCTGCAGAGACTCTGTTAGACAAAGACATCTGGGGAGAAAAATGCCCTCATAGAATACATCACTCCAGGGGCTATAACTACCACCTCTTACGACCTGCAGTTGCCCAAATACCTAGCAAGGATGTGAGCCCTGGATGTCTGGACCTTCATATCCCTACTCAGGATGTGTGTGACATAGGAATCAGAGCAATAATGTCTCCAATACACTAATTCTCAACATTCAAAGATCCATTTGGTGTGTGTGTGTGTGTGTGTGTGTGTGTGTGTGCATAAATGTGTGGATACAAATTCATGGTTGGCAGGGGGTAATTTCAGGAGTTATTTCTTAGGTACAACCTACCTTGCTTTTTAAGACAGGGTCTCTCACTGAACTGGAACTCAGTTATTAGCTCTGCTACCTGGCCAGAAATCCCAGGGATCTGCCTGCTTCTTCCTACCCAGGGATGGGATTACAGGTACATGTCACCATTCCAAGCTTCCACGTGAGCACTGAGGGTCACACCTGGGCCCTCGTGCCTACTCAGTAAGCACTTTACCAGTGGAGGTTACCATCTCCCCAGCCTCAATGTCCCATTTTCAAAGTGAATAAAATCTAAATGTCAGCCCTGAACCGTGTGACTAAGCAGTCAGACACTTTAGCCACCACACAGTGGTGCTGGGTCTCATTAGAAATGAACAATGACTTTTGTTTTCCAAAGAACTTACCATCTAAAAAGAGGCCAGATATAAAGAGGAAAACACTGTGTTTGTTTGAAAAAGAAAAAATAAAACAACGTTGTAAAGGCAGTTACTCTGTGCAAAAGCCCACAAAAAAAAATCTGAATGGAAAACAAAACAAACAAAAAAAATCCTTCCTTTTAAAAATCTCAGAGTGTCTGAATGCAGATCAAAGCAGATGAAACACTAACCCACCAAGCACAGCACAATTGCAGCCAGCTGTGGCCAGCAGCCGTCCACAGGGCTCAAAGGGAGCCTCCTAGGTGCACACTGAGCCTTTGAAGGAGGCAGCAGGCCCTGAACACGCATGCGGGTATCAGACTCAAAACTATTCAACTTCGTGAGTTCTGTTGGGAGAATTTTATTTTATAGCAGAGAAACCACACTTGCCCAAGCCTTCCCACTTCCACATCTGTCAGAAGTACAATTGGTTTTCTTTATAAGGCTATATTTTTTCCTTACAAAGAAACAGTTTCTCTCACTTCATAAAAACTCTTTACAAGCTCTTTCCTAAAAATTCACAGTGTGTTGCAAGGCCCAGAGCCATCATTTGAAGCCTTGCTTGACTTAGGAACAGTTCCTTGTAGCCACAGAAAAAGAAATCAGATAAAAGAAGCAATGAAATACTGAGCATTCTTCAGCCCAGCTGGAAATTTAAAAAAATAAAAAAAGTGAAACTAGCAGTGGGTCCTGACTGCTTCCAGAACACTGAGTCTGCTGCTGAGAAGTGTATCTGCACTAGACCATTAACTGGAACAATCAAGCTATGAGCAGGTAAGTTTTACCACCCTCCATTCTGAGTGAGGAAACTGAGATACAGTTACACTAGAGGACACAAGCCAGCATGCTGACCACAGAGTTGTGCTAAACACTAAACAAACCATGGCCCAGGCTACAGAGAATGCACCAGGGCATGAGGCCAACAGCTGCCAAACGTGTGATGGCAGAAGAGAGAAACGCTGCATTTAGTCTGTCTGAAAAGACAAGCAGAGAAGAAACTGGTTTTAAGACTCCCAAATTTAGAGGTACTGTCGATACTCAAACTTCTCATGAAAAGGCAAGTCACAAAAATGGTAGAAAATGTTCTCAAAGCACAGACCTGAGAGGAGATTGTTATTCATAATATAGAAAAAGCTCCTACAAGCAAATGACAGACCAACAATTCACAAACGGACAAAGCTCCTGAGCAAACATTTCTCCAAAGACACACAGATGTTCAACAAGCCAGTATCACCAGTCATTAGGGAAATTTCTATCAAATATAACCTTGTGATGGCTTTTGTGGGAAAAAATAAAAGAGAGAAGCTGAAGAATTTGTGGGGATGTGGAGAGGAAAAAAAAAGAAGATCCCACTTACTCAGAATAGGGATGCAACATGGCCATGACATCCACCACAAAAACAACAGTGGCTGGCCCTCCAAAAGCCAAGTACAGAGTTAATACTGACCAGCTGAGCCTAGGCCCTGGAGGAAGCTGACAGCCTAGTCCCTAACATCCAAGGACACATAACTCATAACAGCCACAGGCAGATAATCCAGCGAACTCAGGAAGAGATGGAAGGGTAAAGAGTGGACACATGCAATAAAATGTTACTCGACCTTCAGAGGAACTACTTGGAAATTGTGCCAAATACACAAATGGAGTCAAGTTCCTTCACAGTAGAGATGCACACCAGTGGGGTTCGCAGAACTAGTCACGGTGCATCTGAGAGTACTACGGACCAGGAAAGGATCATGAACAGGTACGCTGCTTTTATTTGAGAATGGAGTGATAGAATGATTTAGCTGAATTAGCCACTTCTCTGTTGCTATAATAAAACACTACCAACAGTTTAAAGGAAAGTTTATTTGGGAGCCTTACACTTTTGATGGGAGGGTCCACTGAAAACTCTCACCCCATAGCCAATGTCAAGCTTCCTTTAGTAAGGCCACATCTAATGAAGGTACCATAACATCTGCAGACAGTGCGACCAACTGGGGATCAAGTATTCAAATACAAGAATGTGTAAGGGACATATCTCACACAAACCATCACAATGGCGATGGATATAAAACACTGATACTGTGCTTAATATTACAGTTATAGATGGCTAACAAGATGGCTTATTCCATAGATCATTGTTGTTGATTATTAATATTTATTATTGGTTTAGCTTTTTGTTAAGCAGTGGTTATTCCTAAACCAGCTCTTTACCCAAATCACCACACAGAGACTAGGATTTATTTAATTAACCTAGAGCACAATACTAGGCAATAGTTACTTCATCCTAAACCTTCAAGCCTGCATAGTTTCCTCCCGTTCAGATTTTCCACATTATACTTGCTTTTAATCATAGCTTAGGTCCTCTCCTCATGGTTCCATGTCCTCTCCTCTCCAATCTCTCTTCCTGACCCTTCTCCTACTCCTCTCTTTTCCCCTCCAGACCAGGGTGTCCCACCCTAGTCTCTCCATTACTCAGCATTGGCTAGTTGTTTTATAGACAATATAAAGAACACATGGTGGCATGTTTACACAAACTTGAGACAGGTGATGCTTAGAATAAACATCATAATGCAATGTCCGGATTGAAACCAGATAGTGGGGTAGAGAAAACAGCATTTGAATGAACAAGGGTAAATTTTATACATTCCACAAGAACAATATACCAACATATAATTTAACCACAAAATTTCAAACTCCAACCTGGGAATCCAGACCTGCTAAGTGGTCAATACCTTCCACATCAGCCTAACTGCCCATTCCTGTCTATCCTTAGATGCAAGTAGTTTTATGTCCAGCCTATGGCAGAAGTAACCTTGGCAGGGACTACAAGGGTAATACAAGGTAACGTAAGATGTGATGAGAGGTAGCCACGTTCCATGTGTTATTACCATGTATTATCACTTCAAGGGCATTTGAAGCTTCAATATCACCCATGCTACATTTCCCTCAATGTGTCCAATGTGTCATATTCATGCAATGCAAGGGCTTGAGTATTATTAAAAATATGTACTAAGAAATCTGTATAGAAAAGGAAGCAAGGGATAGTCTGTGTGGTCCAATTCTGAAGTCCGAGAAGTTGTATTATGGCTACAAACACATCATGTTCATCAATGTTTTCATCTTGTTACAAATACTCAAGAAAAGGAACTTAAAGCAGGAAGACTGTCCTTGGCTCACAGTCACAGAGACTTCAGTCTATGGTCACCTAGCTTCTTTTCTGTGGGGCTGAGTCAGGGCAGAGCATCATGGTGGTAGGAGAGCATGGTGGAGAAAGATGCTCATTTCATGGCAGCCAGGAAGCAAGAGCAACAGGAAAGGGCCAGGGACAAGACTCCCTTCTGAGGCATGCTCTAACGCCCTATTTCCTGCAAGCAGACCCTACCTCCTGCCACCTCCTTATAATGACATCAGCTGGGGGCCAAATCTTCATAAAGGAGTCATTTCCTATTCAAACCATACAAGGACATGCCCCAGCCCTGAGTAAATGTGGTTATTTAATCATAAAATGTAGTTTTTCTTGTACTTAAAAGACATTTTAAAAGCAAGCACTACTTTGATAGGTCCTGTGAAGTAACCATATTGTTAAGTTTTGAGCAGCTCATGATAGAAACACCTGGGAACTTATTTCGGATAAGGACATAGGAGGAAAGGTCACCAAGACATGAAGTGTACTCAGCATCAAGATAGCCCATGAACTTCTTAGCTCAAGAAGTTCTGGATGAATGAATACAGTGCAGCAGAGGAGAGACCTGCGTCTTCATTAACAGAAGTATGTAGACGTTAACCAGTGTCTTGACACGCAATACACAACCAGCACCTCTTCCTTTCCTTAAGATGCTTTCCGTCCTTAAGGCATTAATTGATATAATTCTCCAGTGGATGTTTGTAGACACCATCTGATGGGGCTGCTACATACATGTTCACACAGTCACAAACATGCATGGGAGATGGTTGACAAGCAGGACCCTGCATAGCACTGATCAGAGCGGGTGAGCAAGACCAGAAGATGATGGTTAACTATGCTAGTCTGGAGAATAGCAGGGCACTGAGGAGGCAGGATGAAATTACATAGAAATCATATCCTAATTGGTTTTCAGGGTTGGCACTGAATAGCTCTCTATGTTCTCTATCCCCACTTCTACCAGAGCCATGCATCCTACAGGCCTGGTGACAGATGACACCAATGCTTACTCATGCATTATTCATATTTGACATGCCATGTAGACTTAATGTAATAAGAGTGAGTTATTATTGTAAGCATTCATCTCTAGGGAAAAGTTTTTTATTATAAAAAACAAAAACACTTATAAACACTGAGGTTTTCCTGAAGGTAAAATGAAAATATTCGATCATTGTGAATTTTCACTGAATTCTTGAATCTCTTAAAATGAATCCTTTTAAAAACTTATTATTTTTTGTTATATGTATATGTGGTGTGTATGTGTGAGTGTGTGGGTATGTGCACATGAGTGCAGATAGCCATGGAATCCATATGATAATCACGTTAGAGCTCCTAGGATTACAAACAGTTGTGAACTGCCATGAAAGCTGAAGACACAACTAGCATCCCCTGCAAGAGCTGTAGGCACTCTTTATTAACAAATTTAGCTCCTTGCGAAATTATTTCTTTTCAATTTGAACATTGAGAAAAGTGTTCTAGGTTATCTAGTGATAATGTGTGCCTCACAGAATAATCATGGTATTTATATATATAATATGTCTATAACATGTGAGGTCTCCGGAGCTCACACTTCCAAGCGTTCCTTCCAAGGTGAACTCTTCCTACGCACAACACTCTCATTTCCCCAGATATCTGCTGCACTTTTGCATGACAAGAATGGAAATCACCTTAGTAGAGGACTTCAGGCATGTCTGGCAACAAAGCCAATGCTGTTACCAAAACCACCAATGAAATTCTAATCGTAACTACTTCCCACACGTATTTGCTTTCTGCTTTAGGTGCTTATTGGTGTGTTAAATGTTCAGCTTTTTCTCAAGAATGGCCATTGCCCTGTGCAGACATCCCCAGCAAAGAGAGGGAGGGAATGAGGGCAAAGTTCAATGGTGGGTTTGGCTTCTGCCCTTCCAATCACTCCTGACCGCAGATCACCTGCATTCGTTGGTTAGATGATTAAAACAAACAACAAAACAAAGCAAAACATCACTGCTACTACTACATTCAAATCCATT
This sequence comes from Meriones unguiculatus, assembly GCF_030254825.1. Lineage (NCBI taxonomy): Eukaryota > Metazoa > Chordata > Mammalia > Rodentia > Muridae > Meriones > Meriones unguiculatus. Next base: position 9,129,047 of record NC_083352.1, on the reverse strand, counting down.
TTCTTCACATTTTTTTCCTTGGGTTCCATGAACGATCCATTTAATAACTCTTACTTTCTTTAGCTTTTTGTTTGACAAGTCCAGTCTTACTGCCCAGCTCCTGAAGGTCTGAGTTCTGTTTCATCCCCCCGGATATGGAAATCTAAGCATCATGTTCAATGATCAGTGGGGGGTTTCCCTGAATTTCTGGATTCTGTGGGAGTTTGGGAATGTTGTGGGACATCTCCTAAAGGAAAAACTGTCAAGCAGAATACACTTGGCATTCCAACACCTGCAAAAAATAAATACCTGGGAAAGTAGCTGTGTTCACAGATTTCCATTAAAGGCTTTTGTTAACAGCACTCTCTTTGTTTGAATTCCTCTACTAGTGTGATTCTTAAGAGTGAGAATATTATTATCCTGTTAGGTACACATTATCACTGGATAACCTATAGTATTTTTCTCACTGTTCAAATTGAAAAGAAATAATTTCAAGATGGGCTGAAATTATTGTCAAGTATGTAATCCATATACACTTGGGTACACTCATAGTATTAATTTCAATAATCAATGCTGTGGTTTAAAAACATCTTCATTATCAAGAATGGTACTTCTGTAGTCTGGACCCTCTGTCCTCAACATTCTAATGCACTATTTTCCAGATCATGAGTCAAAACACATTAATGTCTCAAGGTCCCACCAACATCTCCCTCTGCTAAGTACAGCCCATTCCCCATTCCAGCCATGCTGCACAGTCAAGGTCAATGACCATATGTGTAGCCAGGGCCCCACCTGGGCTGAGATTCACCTCTTGCTCACTTGTCATCTAATTGTTCTTCTCTCAAGCTCCAGCTTCAATGACAATGGCATCCCACACAAGGCATTGTCCTTTCCCTACCGCTGAGACCACAAACTCTCCACACCCTTTTCAGACCCAAATGGTGTTCCACAGACAGAAGCCAACACAGCCTTCCAGAGCTCTACTGTCCTACTTCCCTTTCTCCTAGCTACTCTCCAGACAGCCCATACATCCAGCTGCTAGAATAGGTAGGCTGCATGATCAGGGTCTGGGCCTTCTCCAGGACAACCATTTGGAATACACAAGAACAGCCAGTAGAGAGCTGCAGAATGCTATGCCTTAAAGATGGAGCTGGTTTCTGCCTTCCACCTTCCCAATGGTGAGTGCTCTCTGTCACGAACAATTCCACATTTGGCTAAGGCTGAGGATCTGGCTTGCTTCCATGTATGTGGACCTATCTGCATTGCCCCCGTGGCATGCCTGGGTTGGCTACCCAGAGGCTATTTAAGCTGTGGGCTGGCTTTCCCCGGGGTCCGAGGATTGTTCAATGTTCCTGAATAAACTGCATTGAAAAAAAAAAAAAAAAAGAACAGCCAGACTGGTAATTCAGCTGACTCCTTCCAAAATGCTCTAGTCCCAGGCAGTAAGCGCTGTTGAGGCATGCAGTGTGTCATGTATCACATCTCAGATCTTGCAGTCCTTCCTTAGAAGTGCATCTGAGGAAGGGCATGTGCCTCAGCCTTAAGATAATGAGTTATTGTGTGTAGATAACCTAGACTCACACTGCAGAAATGCACCCAGGAACTGTAGTCCTTCTTGGAGCCAGGGCTGTACTTTTCAAGCTGTGTCCTCTGCTTGCTGGTGAGAATAACTAAACAGCGAAAATCAGCATGCATTTGGTTCCAAAGCAAGTTTATCTCAAAACTCTTGTGCCCTTTCTCCAGTTCTGTGCTGGAGTATGCAAAGGGGAAAGTGTCACCTACAGCCTTAACCAAAGCACATTGTCAGAAGAAGAATAAAACTGCATGTCATTTATCTTTCTTCCTCTACCAGGCCCAATTAAACAGTCTCTTCTATGTGTGGCTAGATGTTCAACGGGACTCCTGCACTCTCCAACGAGCAGGGTATCAGCATAGTTAATGCTGTAATTTCCATTTGCTTAACGTCTTTATTATTTTGTCATTATAATCCCATTAGAAGTGATTCTCACTATCATTATGGTCAAATGTAGAGTCGTTTTGACTGCTCTTGAAGGACAGCAATAATGCTGAATTCATTTGGACTTGAGAGGAAGCCCTCACCCCAGATTTAAAATACTACCAATAACTAGAGGTAGCATCCACAGATGCCTTCAGAGTCCCCCAAACGGGGATGGTCTATCTAAAACATGACTCAGCTCCCTAAAGAGAATCCTTCTGGGGTTATGCTCTGTAAGGAGATTCACACCCGGTGATTCACAAAAAGAGCGTCACAAACACCATGGGGTTGAGGGGGTGCCCAGTTATTCTTGTCAAAAGATGTTTTACACGTTTTTGGCTACCAGCATCTGGAATCAGTGGTGTTTTTATCTTGAAATATGTAAAGAAATCTGGCTTTGTCAGGTACATCAGAAATTGACCTGTTTCCAATGGCTTTTTAATTTAAGGTGGAAAATTCTACCTTTGAAATATTTGCAGTGAGGACAAAGGCTAGGAATAACTAAGATAAATACTCCAGTCTCCTACTCCTACTCCAAAGAGGCTCTCCATAGCACTAAGACTCAAAAGTCTCTCTCAGTGGTTTCCAATCAATCTGTTGCACAAAAACAGACAACTTTTTACTTTTTTGGGCATAAATTGTAACCTTCATTATTACAGTTCCTGAGATAGCTCATCAGATACAAGTCCCTCAACCTGACTCCACAGGAGGAAGCAACAGCTTTGCTGTGAAAGTCTGGATTCACTCTGTCCATGTCTATTCTCCGGGGACTGAGATAAGCTTCTAGCCACTGGGTGTACAAAATCCACTAACTGTACAGAGAAACCCATGTCAACCTGGCTGACATAAGAAGGGAAAAGCCTGAGAGCTGCTCCCAGGATGCACCTGTGAAGGAATGTGTATATTTATTTCCCCAGGAACTTGAGACCAGCTAGGATAAGAATGGGGCAAGGAAGTGGCCTATGGATGCTACTGACCTATCGGTAATGACAACAGCTGCAAAAATCTGGCTGGAGAAGGGGAAGGTAAAAGAAGAAATATGTAGTTTCTATTTATTGTTAGGAAGGTCAACTTTCTGGACAAATAAATCATAGTCATATTTGCCAACAAACGTCTTAAGTTGTGAACTTTTCACTGTTTTGTTTTGTTTTTTAAGAAATAATTAACTGACTCTACCATTCACTCGTATGAAGGGAACCGCAGTTTTTAATGTGTCCACAAAGCTGAGCAGTCCTTACCACAGTCAACTTCAGGGCGTTGAAATCATGCTACACAGAAGCCTACACCCACGCAGGATCTTTTCCTGCCGTCTCAATCCATCTAGAGACTGCTCCGTCTACTCCCATCCCACAGACCCTCTGGTTCTGACATTCCATCCGAAGGCATCAGTGCAGGTGTGCTTCCCAGTGAGCTCTCACTTCACGTGGTCCTTCCAGGCGTGTCCAGGTAGGAGTCCTTCAACATTCTAGGCCATTTCAAGCACCAGGCACAGCAGGACCATTCCCACCTTATCTACTGATTCACCACCATTCAGCCAGGGAGCACCTGTGCTGCACACACAATTCCGATGTTAGGAATACAGGCTAGGATCTATCCAAGTGTGAGCTGGATGTAATTTCCCGCGGGTGTGCCTAGGAGGGGCGCTGTTGTGTAGTAAGGCATATTCGTTGATTTTCCTCCTGGCTTTGGCAAAACACCTTGCAAAAGCAACTCAAGAGAAGACAGGTTACCTCTGGCTCCCAGCTGGAGTACATCACGGCCAGGAAACATGATGGAGGAACATGGGGCTTCCAACCTGGGAAATACTGTCAACTCCAGTCCAATGTGGTCATTAGGGTCCTCACTTTGTGTTCCATGGAACTATGGCTTTTGGAAAGAGTACAATAAGAAGTACCCACCACGGCAGTGTCCTACAAAAGAGTTTCACTACCACAGACTCCCTCCATATCAAAATGCTGGGATCCCAGCTTCCTCCATCAGGAACTCATTTTGTAGCGTGTATGTGTGTGTGTGTGTGTGTGTGTGTGTTTGTGTGTGTGTGTGTGTGTGTGCATTTGTACACATACGCATGTATTATGTGTGATTTATAACCTGACAAAGCCCTGAAGACTAGTTTGTCTATATTTGAATTCCCTGCCCCTAACTTTCATTTGTTCTTGTAGCTACTGATTCAATAAAATGCACTGGTCATGAAAAGAAGTAGTCCTTTTGTATTTTTCCTGTACACCATCCCCTCCCAGCCCCTGGTCTTTTTACTGTCTCCATATTTTTGTCTTTTAAGAATGTCACATATTTGGAAAACATATAGCACAGACCTTTCCAGCTACGCTTTTTTCACAAAGAGTGTACATTTCCCATTCACCCATGTTTTTATGGCTCCACGCTGAGTAACTTTTCAGACTGAATAATTAACTAGGTCTTCCATTGTTTATTCAGTAACCTTCTGAAAGTTATCTTGGTTGCTTACAAGTTTGAGCAATTTTTACAATGGTGCTATATACACTCATGTCCCACATTTTCTGCAGACAAACACTTTAGAGCATTCCACTAAATAGGTAGAAGCAAAGAACAAACAAGCTACACCATTTTCATGGTGGCCAGCAAGGGGTGACCTTTCCCCCTACTCCATATCCTCCTGCAGCTGCAAGTCATGTTGTGGCTCTCAGAGGTCCTAACAGGAGGTAGAGATATTTCAGTGTTTGGATTTGTATTTCCCTGATATGTGGTGTGAAACAACTTTCCAAAGACTTATTTGAAATTGTGTATCTTCCTCAGGGAGGTAATTCCTAGCCTTTTGTCCTTGAGTTCTTTATAAATTTTGGAGAGCAGTCATTTATTGGATCATGTAAACATTTCCTCCTAGTGCTATCTGCAGCTTGTCCTTCATTCTTTGAACATCATCCATGACAGACTAGGAGGTTTTAATTTTAATGAAGTCCAATATGCCAGTTTTAAATTTTCACAGCCCTTGAAATTGCAACCAGAAAGTTCTCTCAATGACCAGGTCACCTCAGCAGCTCCTGTTATCTTGTAGAACTTTAGAGTTTTGCTTTGACATGTAAGTTTTCTGTTCATTTTTAAAGGTTCAAGGACTGTGTCTAGATTCACTTTTGCCTGCAGATGTCCAGCTAGTTCAGCGCCACTGTTTAAAGATTGTCTTGTCTCCTCTGCTTGCTGCTTTGTGAGGAATTTGTTTTGGGTCTATTTCCAGCTCTCTATTCTGTTTCATTGACCTCTTGTCTACCACTCTGCACAGGTACTATAGCTTCAAATAATTTAAGACTTAAAGTAGTGTAGCTTTGCAATATTTGCTCCTTATTACTGGGCTATTCTCTCTCTCTCTCTCTCTCTCTCTCTCTCTCTCTCTCTCTGTCTCTCTGTCTCTCTCTCTTTCCATTTCTTTTAAACCCTGAGCCAGTTTGTCACTATCCATAAAATAACTGACTGGAATTTTGCCTGAGATTCCTTTGAATCTACATAAGAAGTGTCACATTAGCAATATTGATCCATTTATTTAGAGCTTTGGTTCCTTTCATCATATCTTTGTAGTTTTACTCCTAGGGATCTTATAATAGTGCCTTAGATTTATTCTTAAATATTTCATTTAGGTTTTGATGTTGATCCTGTGTCTTTAATTTCAAAGTCTAGTGTTCCATTGCTGACATTTGCAATGGTAACTGATTTGTACATAATGACCTTGTATCTTTTAGCCTTGCTATTACTGCATAATAAGTATGGGATAATGTTTCTATAATTCCTTCATATTATCTGTGAAAAGATGGGTCTATTCCTTCCTTCTTTCCTTTTGTTTGTTCCTCTGCTTGTTTGTTTTGGGGTTTTTTGGAAAAGTTTTTCTGTGTAACATCTCTGGGTGTCCTGGAACTTGCTTTGTAGACCACACTGGCCTCAAACTCACAGAGATCCACCTGCCTCTGCCTCCCGAATGCTCACCGGCAAGCCCGGCTCCTTCTTTACTTACATACTGTTCATTCCTTGCCTTCTTTCATTGTACTAGCCAGGATGTCCAGTGTGACGGTAAGTGGTGGTGGCTTACTTCCAATATCATGAGCGATCACTCCGACCCTTGCTACAAAGTAGGAGGTTAGCTGTAGACATTTACACGGGTGTTTGCCCGTGCGTGCACCTGTGCAGTGTGTGCATGAAGTGTGCTTGGAGGTCAGAAGCAAGCGATGGCTGAGAAATCACCAGACGTGTTAGGGATCAAAACTGGCTCCTCTCTTAACCACTAAGCCGTCACTCCATTCCCAGCCGAAAGATTTTTATAGCCATTTGAAAAAGCCTGTTAATCTGAGCAAGTTCATGTATTTGGAGAGTGTTGAGGATACACGAATAGTGGATTTCTGTCTAATGCATTTATGAACGTAGTGGTATATCTTTAACTTTTTAATTTGCTGAGGTGATTATATCAAATGATTTTCAGATGGTGATCCAGCCCTGAATAGTTAGGAGAAGTTAATTTGGTCACGATGTAGAAATTCTTAGAACTGATTTCCTTATGATATGTTCCTACCTCTGTTACGTAACACCTTTGTCAAGGTGTGGTGTTAGGGTAATCCTGGTCTCACACAATGAGAAAAGACACTTCCTTCTACTCTGTCTTCTCAAATAGATGGCTGGAATAATTTTCTTCCTCAAATATTTGATAGAATTCAACAGTGAACCCATCTAGGCTTGGTTCATACTATTCTGAAAGGTTATTAATTATTAATTTGATTTCATTAAGAGATATGGACCTATTCAAATTATATGTTTTTCCTTGCCTGAGGTTAGTAGAACTGCCGTTAAGGGAATCCACCCACTTTGTTTAGCTCATCAACTATCTGGGCTCAGGATTATTTATAACACCCTTCAACATCTCTTTAATGTTCATGAGATTGAGGGCAGTTCCCTTTCATCTCAGATACAAGTAATTTTCACCTTCTCTTTTGTTTTTCTTATTATGGCTAGAGCTTTGTTAAAACTTTCATTCTTTTCAAAGAGCAAGCTGTTGGCTTTACCATTTTCTCTGTTGACAACTTTAGTTTTTGCTAATTTCTTTCTTAATTCATATTATTGATTTTCTTATGTTTATTCTGAATCTAATTTGATCCTTTCTCTAATTTTCTGAGGTAAAAGCTTAGATCATTTTAGATCTTTCTTCAGTTATCATATATGTATTGAATGTTATAAAATTCTTCTCTAGTCAGTGCTTTGGGGGCATCTCAAAAATTTTGATGAGTTCTTTATTTTTATTTAGCTCAAAATATTTTTAAAGTTTATCTTGGGATTCCAACCTCCCTTTGACCTGTTATTTAGAAGTATTTGATTTCGTATCCATACATTTGGGGATTTTTCTGCCTTTCTGTTATTGATTTCTGGTTTAGTTCCTCTGTGGTCTAAGAGCAGGCATCACAGTTTCGGTTTTTTACCTTGTGAAGGTGTATAGAGCCTTTCTTGATGAGCAGTCCCTGTGAATTATGAAGAACTCTGTTGTTCTGTTGTTGGATAGAACCATCTCTATACAAAATTCTACACTGTTAGTTTTCCTCCAACATATTAAATAACTTTCGATCTACTCTTTTCCCGCTGTGTGGTTCTTGAAGACTAGACTTCTATAATTGCTATCCTTCTTCTGCTGCTTTATTACTGTGCCTCTTTCAGGATTTTGTCTCTGATTTTCCATAGCTGGACTGCAGCACACCACTTTGTAGCTTCCTGGTCTGTGGTTTAGTACGTGTCATTTTGATGGCAAACATTTCTGCTATTCCTTTATCTCTTTCTTTCCTCCCTGTTATTACTGTTACCTATGCTGTGTCCTCTGTAATTCTCTCACTGCTCTTTGATTTTCTGCTGTACTTTTTCCAGTCTTATTTTCTTTGCTCTTTGCTTTACACATATTTAAGCTTTAGAAATACCAAGCTCCTGACTCTCTCCTTGGTTGTGTCTTTGCTGAGGAGTCATCAGAGCTTTCTCATGTATACCAAGGAGGGCTTTCCAGCACCTCCCTGATTGTTCTTGGAATGCCCATGTCTGTTCCAGCAGCCAAGCCCCTTCCCCACTAGATCCCTGAGCATTCCTATTCTGACAATTCCAAAGATTCTGTTCGCTCTCAGCATGTTCCAATGTTGAGTTTTGTCTTTGGACATCTGTTTCCTCTCAGTGTGCCTTGTATTGTTTTACTGTGTGTTGGGTATGGTCCTTTCATGTAAGGTTCTGCATCGAGATGTGTGGAAATCAAGCTGGGTTAATGTTTGCTGTAACTCTAGGTTTAAGAATCTAAAATCTCCTCCAGGGTCATTCCATCTCTGCTGTTATCTTTTTGTCTACTTCTAGATTCTTCCACACATCAAGGAACCCCTTCGGCTCTGATTTGCAGTGTCCTAGACAGGAACAGTGTGATGTGGCTGTAAGATATTGGGAAAGGAACCATCCTAAAGTTGAATCTCGGTCTTTCGGTGAGCCTTTGCTCTGGGCTAGGCTGTTTGTATGAGTGCAGGGTTTCTTTTTAACTTTCTCTCCTACCTCATGAGAGAAGGTCTTTCCCTCCGTCCCATTCTTACGCTTTTGTAAACCCACAGGATTGGCCATATGGGCTGCTATTGGGAGCAGGGCATATTAAAAACAATAGAAAGCTCTGGATATTTGAAGCTGAGCAAATCTGTCCTCCTAAAACCCCGACGGGCCTAAGTGGGGAGGGTTCTTAGAATCTCCCTCTACGGCCAGTCCATACTCTGGTTGTGTGCTTTATCAACCATAATCTCACAGATCCACAAGCTGGACCCCTCTGCTCCAGCTCAAGCTCCTGTGTTTCCATTACAGGTCACACAGCTATTTTCTCCACATAATGTCTGGCTGTGGCAGTGCGAACAGTGTCTCTGAGAAGATGGAGATGAGGTTGCCTGACTGATGACTCAGGAGAGTCCTAACAATGAGCATGGTCATACAGGAACACTGGTGGGTGTTTCACTAAGTTAACAAGCAGTGTGACTGAAGAAGCGTATACCTGGTTTCATTAACTTGTGAACTCTGTGAGCTTCTCTTTGTTTTTGCTGAATCATGACTCTCCCAATTGGTTTAGTTTATATGTAGTCTCAAAAAAAAAAAAAAAGTCAGATCGTAAAGAACTCTATCCTTAGACAAGGCTGGTGGTGTAGGCCTTTGATCCCAACTCTTCCTGAAAATGAGGCAGAGGTAAGCTGAAGGTCTGCCTGAGGTTCAGAGGAAGCCTGAGGCTAGCCTAGGCAGTGAATAGGACCTTGACTCAAGTAAAAACTAAAAGCATGGGATGGGGATGTAGCTCTGGAGTAGAATGCTTATCTGCAAGAAGTCCCAGGTTCGAATCCCCAGAATCACACACAAATAGACCGTCTCCTTCACAAAAATGGAGAAAAAGGAATAAAGACCAGACATGTGCTATATACTGTCAGTGGGGAGAAATGCTACAGAAAAGCGTATATCGTGCAGACTAACTAAAGTACTTACTTGTTCATTTCTGTTTCCTACTGCTGGGAGCCCAGAAGCTAAGTCCTGGTGCTGTTCTCTCCATTGTCTTCCAAGCGGCTATCACTATTTCCTGAGTGAATTATCCACAACAAGCATGTAATTTTCTGTGTAATTAGAGTAATTAAATAACTTAAAAATACTTAACAAAAAAAAAAAAAAAAAAAAAAAAAAACACCCAAAGCCATCTTCACAGGCCAAGCAAATTCTTTCGGGATTGTTAAGGACAAGAAAGGATGTCACATTTGTTCCTGAATTTACCTTGGATGCTGCCGTGACGCTCCAACTTCCTCACTGACATTTTATTAGCAGGGATTGCCATAGTGGGGTGTGCCCCACGCGGCACCTGCTTTCACGTGTTCTGAATCACACTTGTGATGCCAGCTCTCATCACCCCTCCGCATTGGTCACGGCTCAGCCCCTGAACAACGATGACCACTTTATTTCTGGCTGTTTCGCAGCGTTCAGACCCCGCAAAGTCCATAGGCACTTCTGATGCTCCCTTTCTGGTGCAGTCTCACAGATGCCCGAGTCAGCTTCCAGGTATGTGATTAAATTACTCCTTTTGAGCAAATGGCAACATCGAAGGATTAACAGAGGGGATATTAGATCTCCCCTCTAGAAATGCTTTTCTTCTGGCTTCTCCTGATACCCACTAGGTACACAGAAATGTTCTTTCTTCGTGGCATCAAGTAACAAAGCAGAATTTCTGTACAGGGAGAGGGCAGTAGAACTGAAGGCCCCATGACCATGTCACTCCCCATATTTGGGCTTGGTAAAATGAAACCATTGGGGGAAAGGATCCAGTTCTGCTTGGAGCCATGACCTGTACCTTCCCCTGTGTACCCAACTAGATAACCAGAGCCATCAGGGACAGGTACAGCATGTGTTGAGGTCAGGCAAACCACAGGGAACACACCAGTACATGTCTCATCCACAGACAGGGCCAACCATCACCTTGGAGAAAATAGATCCTCTATTGTACTGGCTCCAAGTGAGGCCAGAAGCATAGAGCAAGAGGAGGCTACATGGCTCTGAGTGGTGGGCAGGAAGCGGGGAACAGTGTACATGGAGGGAAAGAAGTGCCCAGGGCTAGGTGAGAGGCAGAGAGGCAACATGAGAAAGCTACAACAAGCATCATCCAGAGGCTGAAAGCCAAAGGAAAGGAGACTAACCTTACATGCTCTTACATTTCTTGTCCATGGAGCAGAGGTAAATACTTCAGAATATTTTTTCTAAGGATTTAATTGGCATTTCTAGTGAACACCTGAACCTTGAGATCCTGTCTCACATGCTAGAAAGGGTGATATATGGTGGGTGCTGCATAAAAACCCAGGCAAGGATCCACTCTGTGTGGGGTATGGGAAGTGTTTCCAGCCAAGGACTATAGGGACATATATCTCTTTCGGGCACTGGAGGCAGACAGTAGGACACTTGGAAGACTGAGGAGGCTCAGAGTACCTGTGAGTATGTCTGAAACAGATCCCAACCTTCATGGCCTGCTCTCCTTCATGTATGTACCCAGACACAGTCTGCATGCTTCAAGTTAAGGCAAGCCCTAAATACCGAAGACTGGCTTGACAAACTGGAGTTTTAAAACAGCTGTGCCTTTCTGAGTTTACTGCAGTGCAGAGTGAGACCCAAGCCCATACTTTATTTTATACAAGGCTTAACTTGGCTTTCTAATGGACCCATGAACCTCTGGGCTTTTCTATATAGTTCAGTTAAAATGAGGTTATGAGATCGTCACATTTTTGAGTGAATGTAACTGAGTTTAATAAACAATCTTTAGAGAAAGAAAAGAATGGCTTCCTTCGAGCACTGTACAAGGCTTCAGAAGCTCTGGCCTGGGCTTTATATTTTTCATGATTGTACAAACACTAAGTTGCCAATGCTGTGCCACACTTCCAATGCTCACGCCGGCAGTGCTGGTCTCCCTCATTAACATGTAAGTCCTAAGGTCCATAAGCGATATCAGGATCTGAGGCAATCTTGAAGGATCACCAAGTTAATGGACGATAAATCTCCAGTTACCTTAAACCATTTTAAGTGGATTAAACTTCACACTGTGAGAGAGAGAATAAGAGCTACTACATTGCCAACTACAATTTTTACTGCTTCAGTTTTTCTCTGTGTATAGTTTCAATTAAGATGACAAAATGAATGTGATTATCTTTGCCTACAATATGTTAAAAGTAATTACATTCTTAAAGTTTATATTAAATAATACTGTCACCTAGCTATGTGAATATTTTATAAATGTAAAAGACACATAAAAGCGCTGATATTCCAGGTATGCTGGCACATGCCTGCAACCCTAGCACTTTGGAGGTGGAAGCAGGAAAGTCAGGAACTCAATGACCTTCTCAGCCACACAGCAAGTTCAAGGCCTGGGCTACTTGAGACCTGGACTCAAAAAAGAAAAGGAAGGAGCGAGGGAGGAAAGAAACAGTTACATTAAAATTAATAAACAAAAATCACACATAAGCATCCGTGTGTGTGCATGTGCAAAAGATGTTGCTTCAGGAGACAGAGGAGATGGTGAACTGTCTTTCGTCAGTGAGGCTCCCTAACGAAAGCCAAGGCATGTCTTGGAAAGCATAGCCCCCACCTTTGAAAGAGTTAGCTTTGCCTGTACTGCTGGTGTGTTTTTAAAACACTTGTTCTCAAGTGTGGTACATCTAAACCAAGCTAGGAAAAAATAAAGAAGCCTAAAGCTTCTCTTAATGTCCAGGGGCTCCTGCCTGTGCTTGTGACCATCCTGCTGTTGTCCTTGATGACCCCTTTCTCCCAGGATCAAACCCTGTGTTTGATATGCCATTCTCCAGGCCTGCTATGAGTATCACTCACAGCCTCCCTATGGATGGCAACTAGCCACAGAGCCCATCAAGCTGCTTGCTGAAGAGGGATGCAGGGGTCATGGCATTCCTCTACAGTCTTCCTCTCAGAAGACCTCTATCTCAAGTCGGTCAGATCAAGAAAACTTGAATCCCAGAAGGCTGAGCAGGGATAGTTGCTGTATGCCATGACCGCTGTATCTGTCTCTCTCTCTCTCTCTCTCTCTCTCTCTCTCTCTCTCTCTCTCTGTGTGTGTGTGTGTGTGTGTGTGTGTGTGTATGCATGTGTGTGCACTAGTAAACACTGGTAGGAAAACTGTTAGCACTTGGATCTAGGAATCTCTGTCTCAGGCTGTCAAGACTCTGGGTGGCTCACAGCCATGGTCAAATGTTATTTGCTAAACACTGATGAGGTTGAATGGTGCCACCACAGCTGCTATGGCAAAACTGTCCTATTGGCAAACCTGTGGTCACTTTATAGAAACAAAGGGTACCACCAAGTGGACTCTGCCCTGCCCGTTTTGATGGCATCACTGCTATGCCCATTAACAAGAGCTTAGACATGTCTTTGGGAAAGGACGATGAGGCAGGCAAGCCCCATCAACCCTCTAAGGCCCCAGGACAGGATGAGAATTGCTGGATCTTTCAGCTTCAGAGACAGATGTCTTGAAAAAGGCAGCTGGAGTCCAGGATTAGTTCCCAAAGTCAGTGACGAAGACCAGAAGAATCTGGGACTAGACAGAATATTTCAGTAATGTTCCACTTGTCTGGGTCCAGAAGAAAACCTTTACCTCATATCCCTGTCTACTTCTCAAGCTCTGCCCACTTGTAATTTCACATAACAATAAGAAACCATTTCTCTGTCATTTTGTTCCACCTAATGCTTTGGAATTCAGCAAAAAATATCCCACAAAAAATGGTTGTAAATGACAAGATAATGAACTTTCAGGGGACACAAATATGACGGCTGTTACAATAAGAACTCAAAAGAGATGCTTTTTGCAAGTGTTAAACTTAGAAATCTCATTAACATTCATGTCTAAATTGCACTCATTTTAAAACCTCTGTTTATCTCTAACAATCAAATCTTTTTGTGAGCAACAGCAAGTAAGTTTGTGATGATTCCAGAAAAAGTCCACAGGTGGTGACCAGTCCAGCTGGCACGACCTACTGGCCCTCTCTCAGCCTGAGGGTTCTCATGATTTTTATAGTATTAAGAAAGGCCTAGCCCTTTCTCTATCAGTAATCAATAAAATATTGGCTAATAAAATATGTAACCATAATGATAGCAAAATGTCAGTATAAAATTCTTCTTTCTTACATTCCATAATCTTGAGATGCTTGCTATCTAGAAAGTGTGGTCATTTTAGTGTCTCTTTTCCTTTTTGGTAATTCTGTGGCTCAAATCTTCAGCCCCATGCATTCAAGGCAGTCACTCTAACAACTGAGCTATAGCCCCAGCTATAATCCTAATGTTTTAATTAGAATTATTAATTCTAATATCTCAATAAACAGAATTCTAATTCTAACTCTAATTCTAATGTCCTAATAAACACAAATGTTCATGCATAAACAACAAAAAAAGTAAATCTTATTTAATACCTGTTAGCATGGACTACTTGTAACATCAGAAATGATGCTCAGGAAGCTCCAACAAACAAGTACCACCCTTGGGATTAAGTTCAAACACAACAGACACAACAACAATGTCCCTGGTATAGATTAGCTCAGGGATCTAGAGACCTGGGAAAGGAAATCTACTCTCAAAGGTCAAGAAGGCAGAATCTAGCAAGACAAATTGGGAGTCAGATTTTATAGAATCAAATTAAAAAGCCTCGCAGAGCTTGTTCTAATGAGCAATTACTTCTAGCATCACCAGATGAGCCTACTACAAAGTCTAAGAAGTCTTGAACCCAAGTTCTGTGTGACTGGATGCTGCCTCTACCAGAAGGCACATGCCTACTGACTGGCACCACTCTGGGTACCTGCTTAAATGCATCTAAGTACGTCTACTCTGCACTCATGGGACAGTAAGACCACAAGGCTTACAAACAAAGCCATATGAGCAGCCTCTTCTTCAGCTCCTCAGCTCCACTGCATGCCACCCTCTATGGTCCCTGAGAGTTGTGCTGGGATCTTCAGACTGTGGTGTTGGCCTCTCTATAACTCAGGGCTCCAGAGCCACTGAGCTAAACCACATCCCTGCGACATGAGATCAGATGCCTAGAAAAACTGAGAAGCTCAAGCCTTGGAGAAGGCAGCAGCCCCTGAGGCCTCAGTTATGGCTGTAGCTGACAGGGAACTTAGCCAGGGGGAGGGGAGTCCAACTGGAGCTAGTCTGAGAGCTCCTGCACCATCCCAGGGGCAACAATGTATAAACTAGCTGTTCCCCAGGCTGAGAGGTTTACATGGCACTGACAGCCAGGGACCATGACCAGGAATCCTGCCATGGTTAAATTCACAGTTTATTTGAGGAACGTTGTTTTGTTTAGCTCAGAGTTCAAGTCTATAATCCATTTGAAGCTTAAATCCATACCTGACTCCCCCAAACCACAAACAGCTGTCAAAATGGCATTTCCAGCCCCTGTAACTGTCACAAAGGTTAACTCCAGCCTCTCAGTAGGATCCTTCCCAGATTATGCTAACTTTAGCTGAAAAGTCTAACCAAAAAGCCACCAATCCCTGCGCAGGAAGACTCACCAATACCTGAGCAGGAAAACCCATCAACCACTATTGTAAGTAAAGATTAATATTTACTATTGATATATCTTCTGGTGAAGCTGCTGTTAATCCTAAACAGCTGTATAACCAAATCACCACACAGAGACTGGGTTTATTTAGTTAACCTAGAACACAATGCTGGGCAATAGTTACTCCCTCTTAAACCTCCAAGCCCTCATAGTTTCCTAACATTTAGATTTTTTTTACCCATTATACTTGCTTTTTGTGAAATCTTAGGTCTCGTTCATTCTCCATGTAGTTCCAAGATCTGTCCTCCAGCTCTCTCTCCTAGTTCTCTCTGCCTTGCCCTTTCTCCTCCCACTCATCTCCTGCCCTCTGGCTCCTCCCCTCTTTCCTGTCCTCTGGCTCCTACCCTTGCTCAACATTGTGGCTAGTTGCTTTATTTTGGCCTGTTTACACAAAGTTGAGACAGGATGCTCAGAATAAATATCACAATGCAATATCCAGATTGAAACGGGGGGGGGGGGGGAGAAATCAGCATTTGAATGAACAAGAGTAAGGTGTACACATTTCAAAAAAGACATTATATCAACAAACTCCTAAGCTCCCCCAAGCTCAGGATTTGAAATCCCACCAATCCTCACCCTGAAAATCTCTGCCCTAGAAAGCGGAACCCCCTAAGAAATCCTATGTACAGGCTGTGTCTGCTCGGTTCTTTGCTATCTTCACGTGGGAGCAGAGGCAGCCAACCCTGATTCCTCCCTCTATTCCCTGGACCCTCCAATAAATCTCTTTTAAGAGTTTTAAGATGTAATTTTGACTAGCATGCATAGCCCCTGATACCTTCAGCCTATACAGTCACAGTCTGCCTAGAAAACACTTAGAACCTCCCCTATCAGTGGATTTAGAGAAGGACAGGAAGGAGATGAGGGAGGGAGGGTGGGATTGGGAGGGAATAAAGGAGGGGGCTACAGCTGGGATACAAAGTAAATAAACTGTAATTAAAATAAAAAATAAAAATTTAATAAAAGAATTTAAAAAAAGAAAACACTTAGAACTGATGAGTTTATTTTCACTCACTGTACTAAAGGAAATGAACTAATTCTATACCCAGCACAACAACCATACCACTGCAAAACTCCCTCTGCACTGCGTAAGTCCTTCCTGAGAGAACTGTTTACTCAACTATTTGCCTGCCAATGAGTTTTTTTAAAAAACAAAATCCTATCATACACAGATACGGAAATTATTATTTTAACAACTTGAGAATTATGCT